>NC_031675.1:4282393-4582393 GCF_000149555.1 Fusarium verticillioides 7600 | reverse complement strand
GACGGTCTTTACCAACAGGCACTGAAGTCATCTAAATATCAGGATACTTGTTGTACTTTGACCTCAGCTGTGCCCCTCCACTTTGATCATTGATTATATCGAATTGAGTTCTCAAAGGGGTCGTCGTATCAGACACATTGGTAGCTGCACCGGAGCTAAAGTTGCTTGCCTTGGCGGAACTAGAGGTACTAGCCTTTTTCTCATGCTGGCTTCCTGTAGGCTGAGTCCTCGAGTCACTTTGTGAATCACTGCCCTGGGAAGCTGGGTACAACTCAGACCTTTGAGGAGGCTGCAAATGCATTCGGTATTGACTATAGGGCTGCATTTGTCGTCGTCCATGTGACTCTGGCTGATAATAAACGAAATGCTGTGGCGGCTGCGGCGCATAATACATCCCACTCCCCCCCTCAAATGAAGGCCAATCCATTTGTGCATAACGACTATCATAGTCCACCGGATAGTCCATCATCATTCCTGGTTGAGCCGAATGGGCTGACCACGGGACCGGGGCCAGAGGCAATGTTAGAGGCGAGTATGGCATCGTAGGCGGCACCAGAGATGGTCCCATATGTGGCGCATAGTTGATCGGAGGATGTATCATTGGATGGGACCGGTCTGATGGAAAGTGGCTGTAAGTGGGATTCGGGAAAACTAGAGGAACTGGATACCCAGCCAATGACATAGCTCTCTGGTTTGGAGAAGGTGTACGTCGTAATCTGGAGCCTCGCGGTCTACCGTCTGGATGGGGGGTTGGTGGTCTCCATGCCCTCTTAGGAGACCGGGTTCTCGCTCTGGCGTCAGCCGGCCGCGTGTTTGCCCGGGTTTTAGGACGGCTGGAAGAGTTGTGAGATGAGGCCGGAGGTGTATAAACGTCAGGTTTGAGGAACTCAAGCGACTTCCTCGGAGTGTAAACCGTCGGTTTCAGATATTCCAGGGGAGGCTCTTTACTATTCTCTTCCTCATCATCAAAGGACTGTGAGGACTGATGCCCTAGGCTCAACCGCTCGTCATTAACCGAGTTTGAAGACAAGGCCCGGTCGTCTTTGCCTCTGGACCTACAGCGCCTGCTTCGTTGTTTCTTTTTCATTTTCGGACTCCGAATCCTGAGAGGGTCAACTGTGTTCACAGCTTGGAGAGCAGGGAACATAGCTTCGTATCCTTCGGGGTCGATAGTAATGGAAGGAATTGTTCTACCTCGGGGTCGTGCTCGAGGCGAGCGCACATCTTGATCTGGATGTCGTGCTTCCATGGAAGATGGAGTAGAAGATCCATCTTCGTCGGAAGAGAACTCATCTTCTGAAGGTTCAACGGGGACAAATGTTGGCGCACAGGGATTCATGATAGTGCCCGGCGATGCATATGTGCAGGCTTTGAAAAGCGATGAGTGTTTTAACAAATCGAATGTGTTGATCGATAATTCAGCTTTACAACAAAGTCAAAAGATAGGCTATGACAAGCAAGTTTGTCGACTTGTTTCGAGTCATTCGCTTGTTGTCAGGTAACCGTAAGCTATAGATCTGAAAGACGCGCATATGTCAGTTAGAGCTGTCTATGTTTTCTTCTGAGTACGCTTGCCTATGAGATATGATATAATGTCCAGATTTTAAGCAAGCAGTAAGGCGTATCGGTAACTTTTCATAGAAGGAACAAGATGCTTTTCATCGACAAACTGGTGATAGTAGTTTGCGGTAGAAGGAAACTGTTTCGGGAAGACTGTGAGAATTAGAGACGAGAAGAAAAAGAAAGAAAAAAAGCTCCCAGTGAAGGGCGAAATAACGAAATGCTTAAGCGCCGAGAGGGCATGCACGAGGTTAATACGTGAATGCGTGGCAGCTGATCGCCAGCTGCTGGATAACTAACTACTAGCAAACAAATCGCAGGGACAGGGAGATGCTGTTTTGGGACAGGTATTTTGGCTTGGAGGAAAGAAAAAGAAGAAAAGGAAAAGAAAACAAAGAGTGAATGTATTTTTACTCCAGGCACCTAATGATGGCAGCCACACCGACGGCCATGGTCTAGCCCAGATGAAGGGAGAATTTAAGATCATGGATGACCTAGCAGCCTAGGTGGTGGTGAGGGACTGATCCTTATGGCAGTTGTCAGAACTGCCAACGCCAAAGCAAAGTGAGAGATCTGCTGGCTGTTCTATCCAAAAGATCAGATGATTTTGACATCATGTTAAGCCATCTCTTGTCCGGCAAAGTCCATAAAGATGCACTTCAGGAATAGGTAATACTACTCATGTCACTTCATGACACTCAACACTGCCTACAGTCATAATACTGAGCTGTGTAGGTGGGGGCAAACTTGGCTTTATAGATAGAAGATTTATTTAGCAATATGATAGATTTAATATCTTTATAGACACAAGAATAACCAGAAGATCAGCAATTTCACTCGGCCAACCCTACCAGCGTCGTCGCAATTATAAATAACCTTGAGTGTTCTTTATCTCTCTGATTCTACTCATAGCATCCAATGGTTTGATGTTAATGGTCTATGAAACTCAACTGTGCAAGGTTAGTACCTAGGTATAGTATGTGAACTTGATGAGCATTTTCAGCTTGAAGTCAAAGTGGTTTACTCCGTAAGGGAGGCAAGAATACTTGAGACCTTTACCCTCAAAAACAAAAACGACCAATCCAAAACCCACCTAATTTCATACTAAACTTACCTGAATCTTTTTACCACTTTAGAGTCGAGGTATAAAATTTTGGCTCCCCGAGTGTGATCTAGGTAACCTACTGAAGGAGGTATCTACCTAGTCAATCAGCTGTCTCAATTGTCACAAGCTGGCAACCACCTCATGCTTGGGCTTTTCTTTGGTTACTAGATATGCGCTGACACATCTTCTCAACAAAGTTTAGCCCCAGGGGGTTCAACAGCGGGAAGGAGCTTCCATGACCACCCCCCGCCCCTCCCAAAATCATCTCAGGCCGAGGTCCCCAACTGTGAGACGGTACGTACCCATCTATCTAATCTCGTCCAATAATTATTTCCTGTTTGTTCTCAACGCCATTGCATCCTTTGATAGGATCTTGTTCCCCTCCTTTTTTGCCAAGTGGTTCAACTTTGAGTCGACGATACAAACACGATGGCTTCTCTTCGATCTATCTCGCTCACCAATCGCTGTATGTATTTTCCTATCTACACTCAGCCTCATTCCTCTTGAGACCAAGTTAACATTCTCTAGCTCCAAGGCAACCAATCAAGAACCTTCCGGAGTCGATTGAGGTCGACCCTGATACCACTGTTGAAGGACTCAAGGTCTTGATTGCCAAGGAAACCAAGCTCGGAGACTTCAATCGCATCGGAATCTATGATCCTACCACGAAAAAGACTCTAAAGAACCGCAAGGCTCGCCTCGTCGATGAGCCCGCTGTAGTTTCCACTGGTGAGGTTCTCGTAAAGGATATGGGTGCGTCGAAACTGGTCAAAGACTTTGAGCGAGCCCGTTCTAACTCTTATCACAGGATATCAAATCGCTTGGAGAACCGTCTTCGTCGTCGAGTATTTCGGACCCATCATCTTCCACGCCCTCGCCGTCGCTGCCCGCCCCTACATCTACCGCAATGGAGACGGCGAGATGTCTCGAACCCAATGGATCACCTTTGCTATGATCATGCTACACTTCTTCAAGCGCGAGTATGAGACACTCTTTGTCCACAAGTTCTCTGCCAACACAATGCCCTGGAAGAACATCTTCAAGAACAGCTTCTTCTACTGGGCTGTCTCTGGTGTTCTCTGTGCATACTCCATTTACCACCCCAACTCGCTTGCAGCCAAGGCCGAAATTCCTGCCATTGATGCCGTTGGTATTGCTCTCTATTGCTTTGGCGAGCTCATGAATGCCCTTGTTCACAGATATCTTTCGAGTCTGCGTTCTACTGGAGGCACTGAGCGCAAGATTCCCGTTGGCTATGGTTTCGGTATTGTCACTTGCCCAAACTATTTGTATGAGGTGCTTGCCTGGATCGGAGTTATCCTTGTCAGCCGTGACTGGACCGTCGCTTTCTTTATCTCTATTGGTGCTGCACAGATGATTAGCTGGGCCAAGGGTAAGGAGCGTGCCTATCGCAAAGAGTTCGGCGACAGGTACAAGAAGAAGAGATACGCCATCTTCCCTGGTCTTATCTGAGAAGGAATATATTTGCAGACAGCTATTTCGGCAGGCATAGATAAGAAGACGCATCAATATAGAAGCTATCAGGGGCTACACTATAGGTGACAAAAGGCGGTTCGGATCGGAGTAGATTTGGTGAAAACTCAGTATTAGACTATCATGCTATAGTAATGTTCGAATGGCTCTCATAGAATCATATACCGCGGAAGCCAGTTCCCTAGTCCTATAATATACTCAGAATGGTCGTGGCTCATCACTCGCTCGGTGATCTTTGGTCTCATCGTGAAATCGTTGACATAGAAGCCGTATCTGATCCCTTAGCCCCCCTTCCCACGCTGGAGTCTGCCTCTGTCAAGCTCCTACTAGCATCGGAAAACGTACCAGGCGCATGGTTCTCCGTATCGATATCCATCTCAACATCGAGCGTTTTGCGCCCTTCAACACCCTTGCCCCTCTCTTCTTCGTCAAGCCTCATGGCCCGCTGGCCCTCGTCCACATCACCACCGTCACTCTCACTCCCAGCATAACTTCCACACTCGCTGCAGCTACAGCTACGATCGGAATTTGCGAGTCTGACAGTCTCCTCCAGGACGAGAAAGTCGCGCTCCAGCACCTCAGCCCAGTTCTGCACGTTACCGAGCTCCTTTAGCCTCCGTGCCGCAGCGTCTGCCTCCCGCGCAAGCTTAACATTTTCGCGGCGCAGTCCTTCAGTCGCACGCTGCACATCCTGCGCCTGCTTGCTCAGCGCCGCAGCGTTGGAATGCAACATAGATGCGCGCCATTGCAGCTCAGAGTCCATCATGTTCTCCAGCGTTGCGACGACAGCGCGACGTGCTTCCGCTACGTGGCGCTGCGTCTCGGCTGACGGAAGCGTGGACTGTAGTTGCGGAGGAGGCGGCGAAGTCTGCTGCGCTGCGGAGGGGATTTGTGCATGAGCATGGGCATGGGCGACTGACGGAGATGCGATCGTGGGAGGAGGTGATGTCGGCGGGCGAGGAGATGATGAAGAAGATGAAGAAGATGAAGAGCCTATGGCCGCGGCTGAAGTGCTGGACTGATGATGAGTAGCTGAAGAAGAAGGTGCTGTAGACATGGTGCGAGAGATGCCAGTGGAATACTGATGCACTTGTAATAATTGGTTTAAAGATGAAATAAGAGATGTAGCTCCGCCGTTTCACGTTGCTCATACTTACACTGCATGTTGGTGGGGTTGAGTTACACTTGGTCTCGTCGTGGCTGACAGCTAAGATCATGGGATCTAATTTTCAGGTGTGGCAGCATGATAGACGACTTTTAACACGAGACGAACTTGCAATAGATATCTTCGGTTGTAATAATTAAGCGAGCATTTAATTGAATCAGACAGTCCGTTTTACATTTTTGAGCCGCTGAACAGTTAGCAGTCGTGACTATTGTTGGATCGTATTCAAGTTTCGTTGTCTCTGAGACGAATACCAGATGCATTAGATTCGTTATGTGCTAGTGTACAATGTGACATCTATCTGCTATGACCCATATCCTTTGCAGTCCCTGATATGTAGTGCCTCGGCAACATTTACAGGTATCTATTTATCTTTGGAGACCGTTGTTGGTCATCATGACGGGCATCTCTTCCCAACTTTTGCTCCTCCCAAAAAAGACAACGTTTAACATTATGCCCATACACAAGCTGCGAACCCTCTCCAAGTAAAAGATCAAATGCAAATATAGTTCGACTGACCTGATTTTGGGCAAATAAATGCAAGGGCAACCCCAAACGCCAAGGCTATGCGGTAAAGGAATGGGTTCCGGCGAACTTTTCCCTCAATACGCCAGTTCAAAAAGCCTCAATAAGTTCTAGATATAACCAAATGACCCCCTTTTGCCTTATGCAAATAACAGCAGCGATTGCACCGAACAGCCAGTGTTGACCTCGAGATCCAAGGAAGGACACGGCACTGTGATCTAAAAGGCAACTTTGCCTCCGTTCAGACGGAGCGGTACTGGTCCCAGTGGCCCATGAGAAGGAAGTATTCCCTCGTCTGAGGACATAGAAGATAGTGAAGACAGTGAGCTGAATCCCACATGACCCTTTCCAAATCCCCCATTGCGCCCCATAGAGATGCCAGGGTTGGCCATGAGAGCGTCGGCGCGGTCAAAGACATTCCCGTGGAATGCTGCTGCGAATGAACCACTTTGCGGCGTCGTGGGAACTGTCGCCTGCATAGCGGGTCCCAAAGCAGCACTCTGTGGCGTAATCGGGACCTGGGTTGGTGACATACCGCGAGGGGGGTAGTGCATCTGCCCGTTCAGCGTACCTGAGGGATGGTTGAAAAGATAGTGCCAAGGGGACTTGGAGATGATGTTGCTGGTTTCCTTAATACTCTGCTGAATCGGTCGCAATCGTGCCCTTGTGTCAGGAGGCAGTGGAACACTGTTGGGGCCGTACTTGATCTGATAGATCATATCCGCCCAAGAGTGACTGAAGTTGTTACAGAGACTCCAAAAGCTCGCTTGTGTTCGAACTCCAGGCTCCTTGAGTTTGATCAGTGACAGTCTGTTCTTGAGGATCTCCGTCTGTTGAATGACATGACCGCACATGGTTATCAAGGCTTTCCAGTGCTGAATTACACTCTCTGGTGTCCTCTGATACATGGCGTTCCTCAAGCCGCCTGTTAGTTGGGCTTGGAAACTGGGAAGTGTCCCCATAACGAGATCAGTCGACCTTTGCAAAGATAGAAATATCTTCTCAAACTGCCGATCTTCTTCTGTGAACTCGGAAGAAATTCCGCGACTACCTATCGAGGAGAAAGATTCTCCAGATCGAGGAGTGGCCGATGCAATAGTGGCGGTTCGACCATTGCCATTGAGGTAAGCCGCAGAAAGGGGTGTAGGCACAGGTACATCTGTAGCGACACGCAAATTGACCGGATGGTGTACCAAAGTGCCATTGCGGTTGCGAGCTCCGGTTGACCTACCAACAGTGGGGGTAATGGAAGGTTCACGTGCATGCACCCTGAGAGGACGCTCACCCATCTGGTCCCCCTTGGAGGCTGCTTGTCGACGCCCATCTTCTGCACTAACAGACGATAGTGTCACACGTAGTTCCATGATACTATTGTAAAGTAACATCAGAAGTGTTCGAATATATCGAGCATCGCCGTTGTTTACGAAAGTATCAATGTTGTCGGCCAAAAGTGTGCAAACGTGGCCATATGCGCTAACCAAAGTTTGACAGGCTCGACGGACGTTTTCGTTCTCTCTTTGGGAGCGGTCGTCGAGGTCGACCAAGGCGTTCTCGTGTTTCTGGATTTCCTGCTCCAATTCCTCAACGTGGGAGTTGGTGTTGTAGAACACGATCTCAAGGCTAGATCGCTTAGCAGACCCATCACTCGTCAAGCTCATGAGCATCTGGATCATAGGATGGATCTGAAAGACCGAGTAGAGGATGCCCTTAGCAGCTTCAATGACTGGATCATAAACTTTTGATTCTCGCCTCCGTTCGGGGAGGACAGAAAGACGTCTCACATAGATCGGGCGTGCCAAGTATGGTTCTGTTGGAGTCGCAGGGCTCTTCGTCGTTACTTGGTTACCTTGCATAGCAGATCCATGACTCAGGCCACGATAATGGCTAAATCGATTATTCGCTTGCATCTCATCAAGTGTACCAAGGTCAGAGGGTTTTCTGGACACGATTCCCATGCGCCTGTTGCGGCTCTCTGACCGCTCCGCCCTCAGTAGGCTTTCTGAGTTGCTACGAACACGCTCATTGACATTACCAATCGTCAATGGCATGACACCGGGTCGTCGAAAAGCGCTGTTTTGTTGGGAAAGTCCACGATAATGTGATCGCGATGGTATCGGAGGTGCCCTTGATCCAAGATTGGGTGAACGAATATCAGGCAAATCAGCACCACTGACTTTGACAGGGAATCTCCCACTTGCAACCCTTTTCAATGGGAAGCGAGGGGTTTCAGCGCCCTCACTAGATTCGTCACCTGTATTGTCAGATTCGGATCGGCCGTTGACAGCATGCTGCTTCAGAAAGCGTTTGATCTGTAGCGTTACCGCCACCTCCGTAACTTCGTTGTCTTTCTGAATGCCTTCATGTGGGGGGCTTGCGGCTTGCACTTGTATTGCATCACGCGGCGGAAAGTTGATAGGATTGCCCTCAAACTTGATCACTTGCAAAGACCCCATATCGGCAATACATAGCGGTAACTCCCGGATTTGGTTCTTTGGAATAGACAAAACTTTCAATGACGAGAGTCTCACAATATCTGTAGGAAGACTTCGAAGTTGGTTTCGGCCAAGGTCAAGGATCTCCAATGATTTCAAATCGCACAACTAGCCAGGTTGTTAGGAAATATTTCGACGGTAAGGAGGAAGACATACAGGCATAGGAAACTCCTTGATCTGATTGCCCCGGATGTTGAGATATCGCAATGATGTGCATTCAGAAAAGCGAGCGGGCAATGTTGTCAGTTGGTTATGAGACAATGCTAGTCTGGAGACCGTATAGGTATCAGTATCCGACCGCGCTCCTAAAGATGATCCCATGGGAACGGACCGCTCCAGATCCCCCTTGACGATATCCACAACTTCATCTGGTAGTTTTTGGATCCCTTTGCGACTGAGATCAATTGTGACTCCGGTTCTAAGCCCTGTGCTGACGGCGCCTGCTTCAGCGGCTTGGCTCTCGCTTTCGATGGCATTTTGCATTGCCTCACGCGCGAGACTAATAACTTGAGCTGCCGACATGCCCGCGGCAGAAAGAGAGGAACTGGAGGGAATGCTTCGCAAGGTAGGAATAGGAGGTGGTGGTGGCGGTCCGTTAGATGTGGCTGCTGAGTTTGGGACTGGACGTCGTCCAGATACGTGGTTTTCGGGTAAGCTTCTTGTGACTGAAGGCTGCGATGCAGAACTGACGGACAAGCCGGCGAGTCGATCTGGCCGTTCCATGGCGGACGGCCAATATGAGGAATGCGCGGCTCAAGTAAGAAACGTGGGGAGGCGCGGTGGTGGAGAAATCGATCGAGGGGTAACTGTTGGAATTTTATGACGATATGGCGATGCTTGAAGGGTGAACCGTTTCAGAAGACTTCTGTTGCCGTGTCTGTGTTTATCTTTTGATCAAAGCTTAGGCGCAAACCGAGGCCTGTCTGTCTCGGTGCAAGTCGAACTTGCGATCGGTATCTCTAGCGTTTAGGCCAATCAAGGCAGTATCGACGACGAAATCGAAAAGGTCATGTTTATATATTCGATCGGAGCCAAAATGGCAGCGCGCAGTTCAGGTTTCGGGCCTGTTTGTATCGAGATAATAAGTGTTGGAATTGAAATCGAGGGCACTACGTCGTGGAGACTCAAATAAGAATTGCCGATGGTAGCGATCGGCGAGAACCTGTTAAATAGATACTCCAAAGACAGGACTTGGAGAGAAAGGTTGAAGAAGAGGGATGCTACAGGAAGGGCCGCAATGAGCTGATGCAGACTCGGGAGGTGATGAGGTCGGGCTGAGATTCCGTCTTTGGTAAGTAAGTTTTGCAACACCATGGCAGGAGGATGGAAGGCAAGGCAAGGCAAGGCAAGGCAAGGTAAGGGTGGTAAAAAATACCTAGTAACCGGGATGACCCCCGTTGAATCTCACCTAGCCCTTGGCAGTTTGAATGTGGACTGGCTCTGGATATCAAAAACTCAAAACAGAGTCAAACAAACTGAAGGTTGATAGTGAAAGAGAGCTTGATAAATGGAGGGTGGTGCCCAGGCACATGCTGCAGCCGATGTAATGGGGTCCCCACTGTAACTTAGATAGGTACCGAATGCCTGTCTGTCCCTTCTTAACATGCCACTCGAATGTAGTAGGCTGTAGGCTCAGGTACCTTGTCGATGTTGATTAAGGACATAGAAACAGAAAAGTCTACGGAGTAAGTTGCAGTTCAATTGTGTATTTTGTCGAGAGTACCAACTTCCCCCGATTGCCCCTGGCAGTCCCTTCCATGTCTCATACTTCAATAGGGGATAGCGCATCAGATAGGGGTAACAATCCATGAAAGTGTTTTGGTCAGCACTTCACGGGGCGGTTCAACCGTGGGGCCTCAGCGCCAACGGACAGTTGGATCCATCGTAAAGCGAAACACAGTGCGGGGCGGCTGGTTTGGAGGCTGAAGTCCAATAGTCAGTCTAACTTAGTAGTCTATGAGAAAGAAAATATCAAGAACGGTACTCCGTATTACATATATCAACTTTTATAAATGACTTGCGGGCAATTGAATTTAGTCTTCAATAATTCAAATTCTGGAAACCAGAAGAGCTTTAGTTCATTCCAATCAACATCAGGCTATGAAAATGAATAGATATATAGCTCATTGTTATTCTGAAGACTCAAGCTCATCCCCAGAAACCCTTCCCGCCTTCGCCGCTAATACCAGACTCTTTATTATTGCATGTCTAGGCTGAGCCAGCCACACAGTACGAGTTTTGAATACGCGAGTCCAAACTCGGTGTAAGGACTCCGGATTTTAATCCCTGGAGCTCATGATCCATGTTTCCCTCATCACTTAGTCCATATAGATAACTACATGATAACAAGAATCAGGAACCCTCTTTGTCAAGAATAGCAGAATTGTTGCAAAAGAGAGACGCCCTAGGTCGCATCCCCTCCTCCCTGAAGCCTACCGACAGTACGGAGTATGGAGTAACTCTGATCTTTGACATAAACTCAAACAAGACAAGGAACCACTACTAAGGCCCTGATCGGCAAGCCCGGATTAGTATGTCAGGCCCCTGCTCGAGCCAACTGCGACAATGCAAGTCGGCAAGGTACAGAATAATGCAGATTCACTGAAGGCGCCCGAGAAGAGCCAGTGAAAAGCAGAAGCTCTTTTCTCCACGTCTATACAATGCTATGCCACCTTCTAAGCGTTCGTGCTGCCAGGAAACTGTAGCAATTGAGTTTGTCTGGTGCCCCTAGAGGTTTATTTCAACAGCGGCCCGCTACTGTAACCTGAAGGGCGATGGATATGTGTTAACGTTATGGTACGTCCTCAATACAAAACCAAGCCACGTGACCTTCACTACCTCTGGCTGCTCCAGGTACGGATATCAACTCTTGTGTTTTCTACTCGATAGCCCAACCGTACATATGTTCATTGTGCTCAGGCATGAGGTGCTCTAGACCCTCCGCCAATCACTCCCTTTAGTCGAAAAAGCAATAACGTTGCAAGGCTGTTGACAGTGCTGATCCGGTGGACCACAGCCGATTTGACTGCCAAAAGCAGAAACGGATCCTCACCAAACAAGCTCCAGCAGATCGTAACTCTGTACTCCGTAGCTCTGTAAGTTAGAGAGCTTGCATTGAGATAGACTAAAACAGTAACAGTAAAAAAAAAGGTCAATCATTATCAACAAGCGCCGGGAAAGCGATTCACCCTTGCTTCCATCTACCATGAATTGATTCGCTCGGCACGCAGTCGTAGAGCACTACAATAACAATCAATCACTTTCTTCGAGAATCGTGAACGGCGCCATGCCACCTTTGAAAAGAACAAGCTCATGCACAGACATTGGCTTTACTCTTCGTCGCCAATTTCACAAGGAAGATTTCAGGTAGGCATACGAATTATCCGCTTCTCCTTTTTCTTTTTGCTTGACCCGTTGACATTTGCCAGGCCTCACCAGCGTGAAATCATCGAAGCTGCTCTCGACGGCTTTGATGTTTACGTCCAAGCAGCCACGTCTTTTGGTAAAAGTCTTTGCTTTCAACTACCAGCAGTCATCGACCAAGGCAGTGAGTTTTCGGTCTCTATCCAATTTCCTTCCTCTAATCATGACGTTAGTTACCATAGTTGTTTCCCCTCTATTGAGTTTAATGGCAAGAAACTCTGACCCACTATGGTTACGAAATCTAACATCATCAGATCAACCAAGTTGAAGCCCTGAAAACCTCCGGTATCGAAGCCAACTTTTACAGTAGCATAACTCCTTATGATGATCGGCTTCGTATTGAGCGCGATCTTGAGAGCGGGCATCCAAGGACCAGGCTATTGTATGTCACGCCAGAGTTATGTTCTGGCTCACGGTTTCGCGAACGGCTGCAACTGGTCTACAAACAAAAGGAGCTTGCACGTATCGCCATTGACGAAGCTCATTGTGTTTCAGAATGGGGTCATGACTTTCGAAAAGATTTCAAACGTCTCTCTTGGTTTCGAGACACTTTCCCAGATGTACCAATAATGTGTCTTACAGCTACGGCAAACCCACAGGTTCGCCAAGACGTACTATCTATTTTGAAACTCGATCAAACTCCAGAAAGAACGAGAGAGTTTTTGATGAACCCTCAGCGTCAAAACTTGCATCTTGAAATTCGGTACACCAAGGACGAAGAAGATAACCGCCTACAGGATTTTCTAAGGTGGATAAACGCTGTTTACGACCGTCGTAAGGATGGTGAGAGAAAGGCAGAACTCGAACAGGTGAATGAAAGAGTCGAAAGTGTTCCTGGGATTATATACACTATATCTCGGGATGAATGCGAGACCCTGGCAGCCTCCCTTCGTTCAGAAGGCATTGGCGCCATGCCCTTTCATGCCAAGCTCACCAAGGAAGTCAAAGAAGAAACACTCGCCCGGTGGATCAATAACGAGCCTGGGTACGATATCATTGTTGCCACGACCGCCTTCGGCATGGGTATTGACAAGAACAATGTACGATTTGTTGTCCATTGGCGTATTCCCAAGTCTTTTGAAGGTTACTACCAAGAAGCTGGTCGTGCTGGTCGAGATGGCAATGCAAGCTATTGCTTTCTTTACTATAGCCGAGAAGACCTGGAGCGCGTCACGAGATTGATCCGATCCGATTCCAAAGCTGAGACAAATCAGATCGCCAGACTCAAGAGCTTGCAGGCGCTGGCTCAATACTGCGAAGACACTGATAGGTGTCGACATGCTGCCATATGCAAATACTTCGGAGAATCCAGCACGCCAGACTGCGACTTTGCTTGTGATTGGCACAAGGACCCCCAAGAACTTGAGATGAGATTTATGAGGGGCTTAGCAAGTGAAGAATGGGTGAGCACGCAGGCAATGCAGGGCACTTATGATGATGGGCATTATGACGAGTAACGAAAATTTCATCTCATAAGTGTTGTTCCCTGGCAACTTACACGAGTTTAGTTTGCGATGTGTCGATTTTGATATTAGTACATAACTGGCCACTGAGATTGGCCCTCGTTACTGCCAGTTGGGAATCCGAGAAGGTCAGATATGTCCCACTCAATAAGATTGCTCTAGCCCATATTGTTAGAAAAAATTACTCCCTATACGAAGCATCACTCACATTTGAGAAAATATCCGTACCGAGAAAGTCGCTACTCAGGCTATCCGAAGTTATCACTGATTCATGGGGTGTTGTAACTGCTTGAATGTCTTTGAGCATTGCCACACAATCGCGGAGTGTCGATGTCACAGTCTCATGTACCGCCGGCTTCACAGGCCGGCCGGCTTCCAATGCTCGAATATGTGCCAAGTGAGCATTTGAGAAAAGGAGTCTCTTGAGGCTGAGGTTGCCCCGTACGATCATGCAGCGAAGTTGCACATATATCTCTTCGAGGGTGTTGATCATGGGAGCACGGGTAGCTTTTGCCATCTCTCCGAGAATATCAGGTTCGTGTGTTGGCGCCGACTCATCTTGAAGTTCAGTGATGATCTCGAGGGCCAAGATGAGCATGGCATCAAAACTCAATGCACACTTGAAAAGACCACGTCCAACGAAAGACAAGCGAGAGAAGTCATCCCATACCTGCATCGGCAAGCTAAAATCGGCGCCTTTACTCCCAGAAGCGATGGCCAGGGCAGACTCAACACATACCTTACGAGAAAGGTAAAACCGTGGATCGGTCCTTGCTTGGAGCATGAAGTCGCGGTGAAGAAACATAACGAACCGGCGAAGATGTATGTCGAGAAGCTTGCGATGGAACTCATTCGCCTCGATGCTTGATCCCTTTCGCATGCTCACCGGATTATGTTGCGTTGAATGGAAGAAGGCGGCGACATCTCGGCACGCGGTGCGCAGCTGTGATCCCAAAGCTAGTGCTTTTTCATATGTTTTCTCTTGTCGAAAGTCGTTCAGTAGGCCTATGACTTCAACTCTCAAAGGCAGAGATTTTGCCAACATTATTTGCAGGTACGAGTCTGTAAATTTGTCCATCGGTTTTGATGCCCCTGGAGAAGCTAACTCTAAATCCGAGTCATCGTAGTTGGATGGGATGGAAGCATCAAAGTCTTGTTCTGAAAGCTGCAGTGGCAAACCGAGATCTAGACATGACTGGACAGCCAACTCCAGCACAGTGACCCATAGTCGAGCTCGAAACTCCCTTTGAAAGAGCGTCAACCCAGCAAATAGCTTTGGATCACGGTGAAGGCCCATAGTGATGGCGGCGCGCAGTAGAGAGCCTGAGGACAGCCATGACGTTGCTCCGCGGCAATTAAAGGTCGATTGGCGGGCGATGATTAGCAGACAGAATATCTGCAGACCATCAAGATTGTAAGTGGTTTTTTCATTTGGACCTGTGAGCCACCACTGGGCATTCTGAACCCATGTCTGCGCAAGTCGCCACAACTGGTTCATCTCTTCCTCCGCGTCAAACTTGGCAAAGGTAGTCCCAATGGCAAGAATCAAGGTCAGTCTGACGAGAGATATAGCTGGAACAGGTTGTGTTTCCTCGCCTGCCCATAACCGGTCGTACTCTCTCTGGAAGGAGGGGATATGGACGATGCGATACAGGGGTTCGAATGTGCGGAGATAACAAGCAATGAGTTCATTGCAAACCACCTTGGAGGGTAAGGTCTCACGGAGGTCCTGGATGGGCTGATCTAGTGTTGGAAAGTTCTGTTTCTTGAGACCAAAACGTAGGATGCGAGCTTCTTTCAAGGCGTCGTAGAAGTCGGATTTGGCATCCTCCCATGATGGTTCAATCTCGACGGGGTGAAAATTACCCGAAACAGGAAACTAGGGCAATGAAGATCAGTATGAGAGCTCGAGTAGAGAGATTTGGGATCTACCTTCTCTGCAGTGTGAAGCCAATGCGTTTGGCCAAATAGCTTCGTCTTTTCAGGTACATGACGCAGCCTGGGTGTAAATGGAGGGATTGAGGTTGATGACTGGGTTGGGGGGAATGTTTGAGGGGCTGGAATAGTTTTTAGAAGATAGCTATGTGAAGTTGACGCAGTACTACCACTGTTTCCAGGTTGTGGTGGTTGGTTTATTGGGTTGCAGTGATCTGCTTCTCGACTTGGCTGTATTCCTGTATCGGCTCCCTGCCTTTCAGTCTGTTCAGCCGGCACCGAGGTGCAGATTTCAGAAGTCCGAATCACTGCAACAGGGCTCCTGTCACGGTAAGAACATTGCATTGGTGCCCGAGCCCGAACACAGCCGTTACAAGGTTGGCCCAGATTGCATCGAATCTTGCGGCGCCGACATTGCTCACAAGACCGAGCGGGCCGCCTTCGACGGCGTTTGGGAGCTGGGGTGCTTCCAGCAGAAGATACAGCATCCGAGGATTTTCTCTGCGGCATCGCGATCGATATTCAATGTCGGGTTATGCGATAGCGGATATGTATGTAATGTCTTTGTACATAAATGAGCATTAAATGCCGAACACTATCCCCGAGGTTTATTAAGGCCGAAGAGACAAACAATAGTCAGCCAAGTCTAGGTATCTGAGTCACCAAAGTTTATGTTCGACACTAAAAGATTGGACTTATTGAAGTGCTTACCCTGGAGAACAACCCATGATTTTAACATTTGAGGTTTATGGCCTTGCAGTCAAAAAGGTTTTATATTTTATCTTCTGCATGGGTATGCGCTTAAACTTCACTGAATGTATCATATGTCGTCATCAGCCTGCCTTCGAAGGGGTTCTTTTGCATCATGTTCATAGATCAATCAATACTTGCTAGCCAGCCACCTCTATCATCAGAAGACTAAACATAACACAATCAACATCGACAAGCACCTTACACTCCCATCACTTGGAAAAGTGGTCGCCTGAGCATGTCTCGTCCATAAATATATCTTATACTTTTTCCTTTAAAAAGTAATATGAATCAATATTGAAGTAGATCGAATGTTGAAACCCGTGAAATCTGCGAGGGCTCAGCAAGTATCTCTTCCCTAAAAAAGATAAAAAGGCACGTAAGCGATTTTGCATTTCATTAGCACATTAATCTTTAAGTAATTTCGTCAGTCATGAGGAATTCAGTATTCAAACCCACAAGATAGATATAATGAGAGGAGCTTCCTTGAAGGCACAAAAATGGCAGACAACCTGACGCCAAGACCTGTTCATGAGCGCTTGTGTTGTCGTGACATAGTAGGAGACCTGGTATCTTAAGAGATGAGACAATCCGAGGAGCAAATAGATGCTAGCCCAACACCCCCCAAAACCCGTTGCTTGCGAGGCCCAAGAATCCACGCCACCTATTATTATTACGCATTGGCCAACATGGGCTTTCTTTCTGTTCAGCCCAGTTCCCATGACTCGCCCCAGATCTCGTTGAGATTTATACCCAACAACTCCAGACTCGGATCCAGGTTGAAGGGCTGAGTGGGATCGCCTCCCATCATCCATGGGGCCTGACTTGGGTCGATCGGAGCCGTAGGCATTGTCGGCGTAAACGAGAACGGTGTCACCGACTGGATACCAATATTAGGAAACGCCCTGCCATGGAAGTCAAGCTTCATTACCTTTGGCCGGTCATGCAGCGGTATGTTAGGCGTGGGTCCCGGTCCCATGTTGCCCGGCGGCACGCCATTCATGGCAGCTGCAAGGTGCTCCCCAGAAACTGGGGGCTCCTGATTAGCAAGGAGACGGTAGTGCAAATTGACAAAGCGTTCTGCTGAAGTCGACTTGGCAACTTCAGGCTCCTTGGTTCCCAGGTGGGCTTCAAGCAACCCCAGCGCCGCACACATGATAGAATATCCCCATGGCTCGTTGTTGCCACATCGTAATAGACGATCCTCCTTCATTGCAATGCATTTCTCAATCAACTTGAGTGTGTGGTGCGAGTTTATCATGATCATGTTGGTTGAACCTCTGGGCTGCAACATTGTGACGCTACAGAGGTTGATGGCTGTGGTCAGAGCATCTTCTCTGAGAAAGTTCAGACTCCGAACTCCCTGTTCGTACAGTTTGTCGTGTAATAAGACGATGTCTCGTGCTGCATTATAGTATATGATTTCGGAGTACTGGTACTTTGAGTTTTGCTTCCGAAGCTTGAGATATGGCTGATGCAAGGGGATGATGTACTGCCGTAACTGAACATGCAACAACGTGTATGCGATCAAAGGGTTCTTCTTTCCCTTCACATTTTCCAGGTTCATATCCCATGACGGGAGAGCGTCAATCTCCTGTGTCAAATCATTGGTGTATCGAATTACTTGGTCATAATCTATTTCAGACGACGGACCAGTAAGAAGACGACTAAGCTCTAGACGTAAAGGCAGGCTCTGACGAGCTAGATGCTGGAAGGAAGAGAATGTATACTCTTTGACAGGTTTTGATGGTGGGAGTACGGTGGTGCTTTCGTCAAAATCATCATCGTCTAAATTGCGAGGGGCGTTGGTGTCGTAGTGAAGCTGGCTAACCAGAGTTGGCAGGCAATGGTCAAAGGAGGCCTGCATGTCGAATTCTTGAACTGTTGCCCAAATTCGTCGGCGCATCTCCTGGTGAAAAACGGTGATCTTTGCTGCCATGTGGCTTGGCTCACGATGTAAGCCGACAGCGATTCCGTCCTGGATGAGTGCACCGGAGCCTGTCCAGAAACGCTTCTTCTTGATAGTGTTGACTCGCTTCCCAAGGTACAAAAGACATGCTACTTGATAGTGAATCAGGCGTCGATGCTTCTGGCTTTGTTTCGATGACCACGCATCACAAGCCTTGATCCATCGTTCTGCCCAATGACGAGCATTGGACATCATGCCGATGAACTTGAGGCTTTCGTGAGTATGAACGCAGCTTGCAACAGCCATCATTGCAAGGATAAGGGCCGTGAAAGCGGCATAACGTTTGGTAGACCCAGGTGCCCAATACTCGTCGTATTCCTTCTTGAACGTAGGAATGTGAACAATGCGGTGCACTTGTTCAAACTGGTCGAGATAAACATCGATAAGTGCATCAGACTCCTCCTTAGTTGGCAGCAAAGTCTCGAGTTCTGGATCCGAGTCCTCAAATATCTTTTCACGGTCCTCGCGTCGTCTCTTTCGGTCTTTACGGTCATGGAGAATGACTGGGCGAAGCCACTCATCGGCCGTCTCTTTCATGAAAGGGCACAGGCCTGTAAGCTCAACAAAGGCCATACTGGCATTGTGTGGGCCAAAGTATCGCGTGCGAAAGCCCCTGCCACGAAAGAAACGAAGCTCTCCTTTCTCGCCCGACATGTTAGTGGCTTCGATGGACTCGTGGACCTCGCGGACGGAAGGATCCTCGACATTCGCATTCCCGTTGGTATCATCTTTCGTCTGGGGAGAGGTCGTCGTGCCAGCCAGGGTGCTCCCATCGAAAGACACACCAGACCGAGAGATTTGATTCTTAAGCTGAACTAGCTCGAGCTCCAATCGGCGAATTCGATCGTGATCTTGGCGTACGAATTCGGGATCTCGCGGGGACAAGCCCGTTGCGGGATCAACGAAGCGGCGAGAGTCTAGCTGGGCGAACGGCGGCGGAACTCCCGAGGAAGCATTCACGACCTCGCCGTTACGAGATTCATAGCTGCAACGGTCGGGAGTGCCGCTCTTGATGCAACGCTCACACGGGAAGCCTCGGTCACACGACAGCTTTCGGCGTCGGCACTCCAGACAACTGAGGCGGACACGCTGCCGTTTGCGGGCGGGCGGCTGGCCCGAGTCATCTCGGGACCCAGGCTTTCGGTCACCGTCCGAGTCCGGGGTCTCACTTCGGTCTGAGGAAGCCATAATCGATGACCGGAGCTTATCCAGCGTTGTGCGAATGCCGATGCGGATGCGGTTCGGAGTTACGAAGGAGGAGGAGAAGGAATCGCTCCACCAACAAGTGAGAAAAAACACCTTTATCAATCAGATCAGATAATATTGGTAGAAGAGTTTTTGCTTGTGCCGAGCGGAGATACGAAAGCATGGGTCTTCGAGGTGTCGTTGGTGAGGTCAGGTGACCGTCTATCTGATACTACCATGACCAGTCAGGAAACTGAGAGACATGTTGGACAGCTAATTGATACAATTCCCATGTGAATTGATGCAATAGACTATTACTCGCCTCAGTATTTGATTCCCTCAATTTGTATATATTGCCTATCTCGTTCAGGCTCCTCGGAGTTCCGAAGGGTCACCTCTACGTCCAAATGAATCTAACAGTTGGATTCGTAATTTGAGACGACGCCAGCTGCCTAGTCAACATATTGCCAGTCGTCTTTGATGTCGAAAGCTATTTTCTTGTCATAAGAATGAGCAGATTGTCAAAGAACATCAGAGGGAAATGGCGCGACAACAACTAGATCATTCAAACATCGGAATAGAAATTCGATATAACGACCACTCACAGTTGACACTGGAACGTCTACATGAGCACTCAAGACTCGATCATTAATCAGCGGAGTACAGCTGCAGGGACCTCTTCAATGAAATGCCAATGCCAACTACCTAACTAACCACCTTTCTATCGATCATCGCCATGTGGGCATGGGTTTCAAGGTCCATTATCAACGGCGTGGCCGATGAGGGGACAAAAAACTAACTAACACGGGGCGAAATGGCCCTCCAACCTGAAACTGAAGACTGACTCGCATGGCGGTCAACCGAAGGCCAGGTTCGTTCTGAACGCCTTTCACTTGAAAGGGCATACTATTGGCGTAACTATTGGCAAAAGGTTAAGTTGTCACACCCAAACTGAAGCTCTTTCAGAAGAGTCATCACGAAACCATATTTGCAACACTGCAATGTTTGGGATACTCACCTATTGAATCTTTGGCCAGGGATCACACGGTCTGTAGTGCACTATTCCGGAGCTGTCGTTTCATCTGAAGCACACAGCAATTGCGGTACAACGCTACCCCAGTTTTTGCTCCAATTTGCTTCGCCAGACGCCGCCAAACGGCGCTGCACGATCTTTAAAGAGGCTTTAAAACCGTTGATTTAGGAGTTATGCGATGTAGCGAGGCTTGTTGAAGCCGCTTGTTTGCTATGTCGTGCATTAGTCCAACAGGACACGGGGTAAAGAGGTGTCAATGCATACACCACAAGTTTCACTTGCTTACGGGATCGAGGAGGTGAGCTCAACAATCAGACCGGAATATCCGAACTAAATCTCGATAAAGTCACAGAGAGAGGAACCGATGTAAATAGCATTGCAGCTAATCCTCCCGCGCCCCATGTAAGACCATATCCGCTATTTTGGGACTATCCTCAATGCTAGATGTGCCTTACCCATGTTGGATGCACAGGGGCTTCATATCAAAACCTGGATGCAAGAGCGTACAGGGCCAGTAACTAGTCTTGTTACAGCTGCATGCGGTCCTCATGCCCGTCCAACTTGGATGAAGCCCCTTGTCTAAGTAGATCTGGGGGTATATATACGGAGTACTATATGATAGTTAGGGTAACCCATGTCTTGCAATATTTGAGCATCCTGTCATTCCCCTGTTTTTGTTCACTGCTTCAGCATCACCAACCCTAATGCTACTGGACGGGTATGAAGCTCACATCTTGGGCGATCTGCTCTGTAGCACTCGCTGCTGGAGTGTTTGGCGCTGACAGACCTGAACTCTTCAAGAATCTGCCTCGTTGTACTGTAAGTCTCGTTAGTCAGTCATATACCACAGGAAGACCTTGCTATACTAAGGGATTCCCCGAGCTTTTGGCTTGGTCTAACAAGCCTGAGGTTTGTATGCGGCGGTTTGTGTTTGTACTAACAATGACTTGAAGATCTCATGTCTCGAAAAGTACAACAACTCGGATTTGGAAGCCGTTGATATATGCAACAACGAAGATGTTAAGCGGGAGCTAGATAACTGCTTCGCAGACAAGTGCCGTGATTTCGAAAGATTCGGTGCGCCAAACGTTCTGGCATAGAAATGGAATAGAACTAACAAGCTCTAGATATCGCAAAGATCTATGCCAATGCGTGTGACAGCAAGCAAAAAGACAACCGGAATAACCACTATGTTCTATTAGTTGTAGAGATACCAGCATGGATCTTTCCTTGGCTTAGGCTGTATTTGAGTTGGATTACGTATGAGAGTCTTTCTCTGGATGACTATGTAATGGTAGTTTGTGGAGTAAGTTGGTACCCGTTACCATAGATCATCATACCTAACCAGCTTTTAGTTATTATACACTGTCTTTGCAACTCTGGTACACTTTGGTGAGTCACATCTCTGCATGAGTGTGTGCTTGTGCTTACCAGCCTCCTTAGCCCACTCTGTGACAGGCGATACAATCTTATGGAATGCGGTTCCGGAACACATTACAGACGGATTAAAGGTTGGTTTACAAAGTGCAGTTTTGAGTCGCAGGATGTTAATGTAGAACTACCTAGCTTGTTTTCATGGCCGACATCTTTGAGCTTGCCTGCTCGTGTCTACTTAGAGTCGCGATCCTTCTCGTATGCCTACGCTCATCATTTTCTGGCAGAGGCATAGCGGCCACAGCCGCGACCCTTGTACTCACCATCCTCTCTTCGATTGCTCTGGCCCTATTGAGAGTATTTCGATGCTCACCAATTGCTTTCGCCTGGGAAGGTTGGGAACCAAATGGAAGAGATGAGGTCACAGGAGCCTGCTTGGCTCAGGACTCACTTGCATACACGGCTTCTTCGATCGACATGTTCCTAAACCTGGTGCTCCTTGCTATGCTTTCTCACCTGATCTTCAGCCGAGCTGCAAGTAACACAACATCTTGGTTGCAAAACGCCACCGCAGTTATGTTGGGAGCATTCGGTCTGGCTGTGTCTTGCTTTCGACTGTACCTTTTAATCGATTTCTTCAAGACAATGCAGCCAGTTTGGAAATATCACGAACGAATCGTTTGGATGGACGTTGAAATTTCGGTCTTGATTATGTGGGCATGTCTGCCTACGTGGCAGTGCTTCACAGACTCAGTGCCTCCGAGGGATGTCGAGGAGGTCAGCCGCCTGCCACAGATAATAGAAGAGACCATCATGCCGGAGACACCATCAACCGATACGAAGATCCCGAGGCCGAGATTATGTCAGAGGGGAGTGTTAGGGATCTTGTCAAGGGGACGGCCGAAGAAACTAGTCGAGTCGAACTTACATCTGGGAGACAAAACCTATGGAAACGTCAGAACAGAAATCCAAGGAGGTCAGAGATTTTCTATGATCTCCCAATTGACGGGTATGATTGGTATCCAGGTCCGGACGCGGACGATTAGGCATGTGCACGACAGTGGATGGGACGCGGAGAAGGGATCAGCAAGAGAGAATATAGAGGCTGCCTAATGATTAATGAACTCGGAAATACATAATGAAATAGTCCTTCTCCGTCAAACAAATCTCGACAGGATTGCAGTTTCGTAGTTGAATGGTAAAAGCTTCCAGCAGAAAAGATAGAACTTCCGGACTGATAGCCATCAATAGCACATGGAAAGTTCGATTGCTTATTAGATACCTGGATCCTATTTCGCTGACCAGGCTTTCTTTGAATCTTCTGTTTTTTCAATTAATTCGCATGTAACTACTCCGTATCCTTGTCTCTTTATGGCCTTGGGAACCGAGTTTTGGCAAATATTTGGGCTCCACTTTCAACTTCACCCACCAGCGCCGACTCCGCGCTCCCATCTATCTCAAACACTCAGCGAACCCACATCCAAGCGAAGATCACAGTGACCCAACAAAGAATTTACAATATTTAATATCGACAAAAATAAAACAAAATGGCCTCTACCGATGATGCTCGCAAGAGCCGCATCGTGTCGCACATGAACAAGGATCACACCAGAGAAATCACCTATTATCTCCGCCATTATGCCCATCTCTCTGCTTTAGCTGCATCGTCACCCGTGCTCAAAGATATCGACCTTAACGGCATGACTATTAAGTCAAATGATGGAAAAGATCACTTTGTCCCTTTCTCGCCTCCTCTCTCCAGCTGGGCCGAGGTCAAGGACCGCATCATCGAAATGGCCAACACAGCCCGCAAAGGACTGGGTCTTAGCGACGTCATTATCACAGCCTACACACCCCCAGAGGGGTTTGGAATCTTTGTTACGGGATCAGTTCTCTTCTACTTCTTCTGCGCCGGGACACTGCCGTGGGTGCAGCCTGGCACACGCATCTGGGAGCTATTGAACGAAGGGTTCCCTGGAGGAGCAACCTTCTTCCGCTGGCTTGTCAACACCATCTTTTGGCCCGTTATAGGCATTCACCTTGTTGAATGCTTTTTCTTCGACAGGAAGCTTCAGAGACACGGCGTAGAGAGATTCTCTGGACAGTGGTGGCTTTGGCTCAGCAACTGCTTTTTCGAGGGGTTCCCTGCCTTCAAGCGCGTGGATGCCATTGTGGTACGGAAGCAAGATAAGAGTAGCAAGTCTCAGTAATATGGATCTGACAGGTCAGGCGCGAACCACAGAAGTATCTTTGTACCCAGGGAGATTCAGAGCCTCTTTCCAGTTCTTCGCGGCGAGTTTGAGGCGGGTCCACCTCTAGGTATAATGTATCGAAACGTGGGCGGTGGCGTTGTATGGATGAATGCTAGTTGAAAACCCCAATGCTCCTTTGACTTGGGGTGAATCTGACATGCAAAAAGGTGGTTAGCATCATAATGTGGTGTAAGGACCACCTATGGATGAATGGATTTCAAGTGGTACGAAAGTAGGACGTATCATTGCCGTGATCGTAATTGTATACAGCTAGAGATAGAGAAGACGACTAGAGATAAGAAGGGTGATCGATAGACCACCTCAAGGCCTTCAAAGACATATTGGCACAAATCTTCCTCTCTATGTCTACGATTTTGCGGCATGTCGTCCACAATATCAAGTCAGCATACTCGCTAAGAAAGGGGAAAAACATACAGAGTGTTTCCTCAAGTGCCTTGCCTTGTAATTGTGAATTAAGTACGTTAAATTGGATATTCAGCTTGCCGTTCAAACACTCACTTTCCCAGCCTATACGTGGTACTCGGATTTCCTCTGTGCGAGATATCCGAGATTCGGTGTCCTGAACGGATCAAACCACTATGCATCTGACATGCTTTATCTGCAATCTTCACTTTATAGCTACATTTCAGCGCGGGGGTCGCGTCGTGAACAACCACTCGAATTGCTCTGTGGAAGTTTGCGAACCATTATGCTGCCGCCTCACCTGCTGCAGCATATTGATAGGCGCTGAAGAAACCTAAAACGGCATCGCCTTGTTTACAACTGACGCCAAATTGATGCTTTCAATTCGTTGAATTGGTTTAAAGTGTTGACAAGCAAGTCATACATAAACATGACATACATATTCGACTTACCCTCAATAGCCCACTGGTGCCCACGAGATCAGTCCTCTTAACCATTCAGGAAGCTTCTGGATTGTTGTCATCCAATATAATTTCAGCTTTCAAATGAGCACTATCAATGTACGATCTCACTCGGAGAAGCCACGCCCGGCTTTGCGGAGTTCGCAACTGCGGGAGATTGAACGTGAAGGGATTATCGTGAGGCTCTCACTAACTATTTAAACCTCACACTCCCCGTCTTTGTGCCCCCCCAGGCTTCGGCTCGACAAAGATTGTTTTGAGAAAGTTTCTTTTCAATATCAGGCAGATTTCCATTCAAAGCGCTTTAACAGTATTTATTTGCAACAACCAAATCCACGCATCAACTAAATCAAACTAAACATGCAAATGAATCAACCAGCCAACTTTTGATAATGCCCTCTGTGGTGGACAAAGCAAGCCAATTCTCCCTGCAACATAAACGCTACGCCTTCGCAAACCGATACCTTTCGGAAAAGAAACGGTTCATAAAATTGTACCATCAATTCAATTTCTCCTCATTGATTCAACACCGTCGTCTGGTTTACCAGCGATCGGATATGCCTCAGCAAGATTCGGAAGAACAAGTCTTTGTAACTAGAAACAAGAAGTCTTCCGCATCACCCGAACTCACTCAGAGCCAACGCTCTCAACAAGTACCACACGCTCTCACTTCAAAAAGCTGGGTATGTACTGACTGCTTCCAGAATCCTTCAAGTGGTGGATCAAATAAACCCCGAACCAGCAACGACCAGGAGAGCGGTCAGGGCCGTCGAGGTTCGCCTGGCGCTCAGTAAGTCATCGCCATATCAAAGTCGACCTTCATGATGAGGCTAACACGCCCTAAGGAGCGGTCAAGGCAATTCACCTGCTGCAAGAATCCGTCGCGAGGCCATAGAAAAGTGTGAAAAGCTTCTCAACGTGCCCTTTCCTCACAGTGTTGAAGTGCAAGCCGCCGATCCCAATCAATTCGACGTCGAGCCCACGAACCCGTCGGCGGCCTACCTGGACTACTGCATCAACAAAGAACTGAGACGGCGTAAGCAGAACATCGTTGATAATTTGATGGCTGCAATCTCGGAATGTGTTGAAAGAAGACTGGAAGTACTCGAGGATGCGTGTGAGCATACTTCCAGATCACACAGCTCGCGTGCTTTCCAGGCAGGAAAACACATACCACAGTCCGCTGGCCAGAAGAGATCCAAAGGTCAAAGTGGCAGAGACGAAGGTGAGAATGAGGAAGAAGGAGACGATAAGTTGGGTAGAAAGAAGGACAACAAGAGGACAAAAACCACAAAGGACGACTCTCGCCCTCGATTTGCTTGCCCTTACCATCAAAAGGACCCCAAGAGATTCGGCACTGAGAGAACATGTTGTGGCCCGGGGTGGTTGGAGATCGGCCGAGTAAAGTGAGTCAAACTTACCCCTTAATGAGGCAGTTTACTGACAGTGATATCTAGGGAACATCTCGAGCGGAGACACAGTCTGTCTCCACATCAATGCAATCGATGCCTTCTCCGGTTTGACGATGAGAAAGATCTCAAGGACCATCAAAGGATGAAGACTCCGTGCCTAGTAAAAGAGACAAGCAGCCTCCAAAGAAACCTCCTGGATGGCTACGACGAGGAACAAGCGAAGAAACTGAAAACAAGAGTGAGGATGAACCCCGTTGAGAAGTGGAGGGAGTGGTACTGTGCTCTATTTGATGTCAAGCCTGACTCTCCTGACATTCCCTCGCCTTGTAAGTTACAGGATCTCTTCCGAACACACCCTAAAATATACAAAGACTGAGTCATATCCCAAGATTATGATCCTTCACTCTCAACCACTCGGGCAACAGCCGCCAAGGTCGAAACCCCTAAGGAATGGCGTGACTACTGGATCAAGGCAAAGCCAGCAATTCAACACCAAGTCGCCATGGTAGTAGAAGATGCATTCAACGACTGGGAACCCCAAATGAAGGTGACTGTCATGGAACGTCTGCAAGAGCTGCCACGTATAATTGCAGATAAGCTTCCTTTCCCAGGGCTCAGCCCAGAAGAGACGTCAACGGCAGCTGACGATTTTGGGCTTTACTCCTGCTTGGACTATTACTCATTTACCCCAGAAGACTTGGGAGAGGAGCCTTTCGACTTTCAAGACATAGGCGACGGGGCCATGCTGCATCACTCGGCAACGTTTGATATGAATGAGTCCGCAGACTCCTTGGATACATATCAAGCCAGTGACAGCTCGGCCACGTCCCTGGGAGACGATGCAGCATACCAGCAATTCGACTACAAGGTCTCGATGATGCCAAATAGCATTGATCTTAGTCTTCCAAATAATGGCGGGTATTACTAACATATGAACTTATATCATGAGCTGTCTTCGTCAGTTAGTCCCTTCTTTCATGTTTTTCATATCCTGTTTGGATCTTTTCTATGCTCCTTTATGACAGGAAACCAATAAACCCATCCCCTCTTACGTCTCTTTTGTCTATATTATATGATATTGATGCTTTCTTTCGCAAGGTGCCCGACTTCGCTAGATTTCACATTCGCTTTGGCAATCCTGCCAATATCAGTGGGATACGGATATCTGAACGCTGTCTCATATATGAGATGCATGGCTCATATATGAGAGTGCATGGAGGATGTACAGACATAATTTTCGCAATGTTGTATGTACTACGGAGCTAGTTGTGCTGAAATATATTGCTTTGTGCAACACAAGATACTTCAGCTGTAGGTGAACATTCCTTAGTATCGTCAAGAGACAAAGCAATCAATCACGGTACATGTATGCACCTGGCTTAAATAAGACTAAAGTTCGGGACACAGCAAAAGGTATTCAGACTTAGCAGGTAAGATAAAGGAGACATTTGTCATTTCTGGGTAATACTCTCCCCTGGTCGGCCTCCCGCATGAAAGCGGGGAAGGACTTTGTCATTGATCAGACAGCTTCAAGAAACATCATCCCGTAAATTCTTCTTTTCGAATTTAGGCTTATTTACATTCTTACACTTGAATTTAGCTGCTCGAGTGCGAGGAACAACAACATGATTCACCCCACAGTTCGATGTTTGATGGTAAGGCAATTATTGAGTACAACGGGGTTAATAGGCTATGACTGACCAAGTTCCTTAGCTCAGCCTTGTGCTGCTCATAACAGCAATGTGAGCTTCATGTAAGTCAAGTTAGTAGGTGAGGTCTGACTCTTGTATAGAATAGTCCATATCCGCAGTTCAACCCTCTCACTCCCTATCTCGCCAACATTGTCAATCCTTACCGCGATTCTCCCGATTCTGGGTTTTCTGAATACATCTTTTACCACCAAGTCGTCTTCTAGCGGCGTAGCCAAGCTTGCTCCTTTGATTTTCCAGGTCCTTCAAGCTCTTGTCACTACTATCTTGGCAACACTACTTCTAGAGCGCGTAGTACCATCAGAAATGATGGGATGCATGCTTGATAAGAAGTGGATGGATATGTTTCGTGCTCATGATGCACGCAGTATAAGCCGTATTCAGGATGCGTTTGATTGCTGCGGGCTGAATTCAATCCGAGACCGAGCCTACCCTTTCCCAAATACAGCGCCCAGCAGCTGTGCTGAAACATATGGAAGAACAAGTCCCTGTCGTGAACCTTGGTTAGGAGCCTTACAGACACTGTCATTATTGGACTTCTCTGTCGTCCTCGGCGTCGGGCTGATACAGGTGTGTTGAAAGCGAACTTCAAGATTCGTAAGGATTTAGATACTGAGATAATATCAAGGTACTCGGGCTCCTCCTAACCAAAAGAGATTCCAGTTGGTTGAGTAACTGGAGAAACCATGACCGCGGACAATCAGAACAGCATCGTGATGGCCGCCGCCCTTTACTGATCGACAGGGACAGAGATGTCATCGAGGAAGAAGAGACTACCCATCAGCGTTCAGAGAGGTCATCACAGGGTTACGGGAGTGTATATGAGAATGAATTAGGTCCCAGAGTCGTGCCATCGGCTGTTATCGAACGGAACAACTGGAGCGAGGATTAATTTGACGGCATGAAAGTACAATCGAATTCAAGGGGGCAAAACACGGAGCATCTATGAAGTACATGGGTCAAATGGGTAGATGCCTGACTTCCGGCTTGCCGACTGTAGGGGTGTGTAGCGTCGTAATATGTATTCTTTGACAGCCTGCCTGTATGCTCACAATCAGCCCTTGAGTTGATCAGTCAGCAATAAATCACCAGCCAAAGCGAACATGAACGAGGTTATTACGAGAAATAAGTCCGAGCGGGTATCGAATATTAGATATCTCAGACATGTCCATGTTCTGACATATAAGCCGCAGGGCACCACAGTGCTGCCATCTAGCGGTGTCTATAGTATAAAATCGGTTACCTTCCTGCTTCCTTACCCAACTTCTCCAAAGCAGCCTCATAATCTTCCACTCTCTTTTCAGCGATTTCCTCAATCCTTGTTCGCCCAACCTTTTGTGCTCTCTTGACTCCAGCGCCCTTGGCAATCTTGCCCCAGAACCAACCACTCTCATCGTCACCAACGAGTGTCCATGCACATCCTGACCTTCCAGCTCGAGCTGTTCGACCAACTCGGTGAACATAGCCGGCTACACTAGGCGGTAGGTCGTAGTTGATTACGTGGTCAAGGTTGGGAAGATCGATACCACGAGCGACAAGGTCGGAGGCGACAAGGAGGCAAATGGGAGACGAGGCAGTAGAGAAGGCCCGGAGAGTCTTGCGACGGATGTGTGTTGGTGTGGTTGACGTGAGTGTGCCAATGTGGTCTGTCAAGGAGGGATCCAGCAAGGCGAGTAGTCGTGACAAACGAAGTGCAGATTCGTTGGACTTTGTAAAAATAAGAGAAATAGGGATGTGAGACTTAAGTGTGCGTCCCGAAACCTTGGGTTTGGCACTGGACTCTGTGTCCGAGTCCGAGTCAGAAGATGTGCCCGAGCTAGTGTCAGAAGTAGTATCAGAGTCGGAGTCGGAGTCGGAGTCGAAGTCAGAACTGGAGCTTGAGTTAGAACTAGTAGCTGAATCTTCAGCTTCTTCGGCCTTGGGTTCCTCTTCGTCTTTGTTAGGGCTCGCCACGAGCATGTCCTGACTGCGGAGTAGATCAAGCAAGTAGAGGGGCTTGAGGTTGCTGTCGTGCACTCTAATTGCATGCTCTTTCAGCGATGCGGGCAGAGAATGCTCAGCAATCTGGATATCGCCATCGCTCTCCAGGACAATCAGTCGTGGTCTTTGCAGACCTAATTGGTTGAGAAGACTCAGATCTCTTGTGAGCGTGGCACTCAGAATGACCTTACGAACACCAGAAAAGTCCATGCCATGGAAGTCTCGTGCGGTAAACTTATTGATGCGGAACTTTTCCATAACGAGGTCAAGCCAGCCTTGGAAGCTCTGAGCAAGTAGCTTATCTGCCTCATCAACTACCAGCCATCGAACGTAATCCAGGTTGAAGCCCCTTGTTTGCTCCATATGCTCAACCAGTCGTCCAGGAGTGCATATCAGAACATCTATTTTGGAAAGGTAATCAACCACATATCCGTTCATGTGACTCAACCGAGGGTCTGTATCCCCCTTGTCAAGATCTTGGAGATGTTCTGATGACGAAAGGCCCCACTTCAGTTGGTTTCGACGTTGTGTCTCTTGTTTCAGCTTCTTGTATGTATCAGGGTCATATCGAAGCTCCTGATCTATAAAGGCTTTCTGCTCGGCCTCAAGCGACTGGCTACCAATGGAGATGCCCACTCGCACTCTTTTTCGATCACCACCATCGAATGCTCTAGCGCATAGTTCAAAGGTTTCTTGAGCTTGCTTAACCAACTCACGTGTTGGCAGCACTACTAGTGCACGCAGCCTCGTGAGGCAACCTTGACTGATATCCCGTACGACAGGCAGGGCATAAGCCAATGTCTTACCAGAACCGGTCGCCGCAGATATAAGCACATCTCCGCATGGCTTGCTTGTTGGCAGCAGGAGAGGGATTGCGGCAGTTTGCACAGCGAAGGCATCTCGGAATCCCTTCTCCTCTAACACTCGACAAGCTTTGGGTATGATCTCCAGTTCAGCGAAGGGTGTACGTGTGTCTTGAGAGACACGGATGGGATCCTCGAGCCAAGAGGGTAGAATCTTGTAGTTCGGCTTCGAGGTCGTCAGAGAGCTGACCGGCTCCGGTTGAGGCAAAGGTTCGAGACCGTGTAATTCGCCCTGATCTTCTTCATCCTGTTCGTCCGCAGGCAGCTCACTGGCAAGCTTAAGAGACTTCTCCAGCTTACTCATGACCGTCTTGTGGCGCTGATTTGTCTGCGGTTCATCTTCTTGTTCCTCTGCTGGCTCAGTTTCCTTTTCCTTCTTTTTCTTTTCCCTGCGCTTCCGTCTTTTATCATCCTCGTCTGCCGCTGGTTCGGTAGGTTCAGGCACAGTCTCAATGGGTTCTGCCGCGTCGGTCATGGAAACATCCTCGCTGCGATCCTCGTCCTCGGGAACAGGTCTGTCAGGAACTTCTGATTCTTGCTCTTCATTCTTTGACTTCCTCTTCTCTTTCTTTTCCTTCATTTGTCGTTTCGGCTTTTCCTTGCCCTTTGCAGAACCTTCGTCCATAGTCTGGCTCTCTTCGTGTGTTGCATCTGCTTCCTTCGGTTTGATCTCAGGAGCCTCTTGCGCGAGCTTGATGCCGTCATCGTCGCGTTCTTCATTGGTAGCTCCAGTTCTTCGCTTGCCTCTTCTGACCTTCTTCTTCTTTTTCGGCGCATCTTCTCTATCCTTTTGTGTAGTTGGCTCTTCTATCTTGGGCTTCTTGCTATCAGGACCTGATATTCCTTTGCTCTCATCTGAAGTATCTAATTTGCGCTTGGTATTTGTGGGCGGTGCGTCATCGAAGTATTGGACTTGAGGAGTCTCTTTGTACATAGATTGAGGTATGGGCTTTGCGCTCGGAGGGACGTATCGCGAAAAACCGAAGGCATTCGTTGCAGGAGTAGGAGCAGTGCTGTTTGAAGGGTTTGATGACGAGTGAGGAGAAGAAGCATTTGAGTTGCCTCCACCCTTAGAGGGAGGTATATATCTGGCGTACATTTTCTCGAAAATGCTGTGTAGAATCAATCGCAATGGAGAGGCCCGAAGTGCTTCGATTCCCAAATTTTTGGATAGTTCCTGGTCTTATTGAGGTTCTGCCGCTTTACACCGCTGAAATCATAAATTGATCCGCTAACACTGGAGGAAAGCTTGAGCAAAAAAGGTTAGTCTTGTTTCTACCAGAACAGCCCAAGCTTTCGCAGAGGTAGCTTCGTGGAGTGTTTGAGATATCTTGCTTAAAAGTTCACCTTCTCCTAATTGACACCTTCGTTTCACTACCAATATGACATATGACATATAAAACGCCTTGGAAACACCGTTGATATTGATTAACAGAGACTACCTAGGTACCTACTCTTTCCTTTGTGATACCCTAAAGTCGGTACTTAAGTTAGGTAGTTTCTTTAGTGACCTACCGACTCCACTGGTATACTCGCAACCTGCTCAGCTCGCTCAAGCATTGAACTCACTCTGTACGTATACAGTTACTCGAGTACAAGTTGAGATACGACAGATATCTCATCACAATAACCAATACCAACAAAAACTTCAACTAAGCGCAAATATTGGAAGACCCAGCAAGTGCTGGCCTCTGTACACACTCAATCAAAAATACAGTCATGCTGCATCCCCCTTTTCATTCTCAACTGCCATCATGACACGCCGCACGTACAATATCGCCATGGTCAGCGACTTCTTCTTCCCGCAACCAGGAGGCATCGAATCTCACATTTACCAACTCGCTACGAAGCTTGTCGACCGTGGCCACAAAGTCATCATCATAACTCATGCCTACGACGACCGGAAGGGTGTGCGGTACCTCACAAACGGCGTCAAGGTCTATCACGTTCCTTTCCTCGTTATCTATCGTTCCGCAACGTTTCCAACGGTCTTTTCATTCTTCCCCATTTTTAGAAACATTTGCATACGCGAGCGCGTCGAGATTGTGCATGGTCATGGCAGCCTTAGCAGTCTATGCCATGAAGCTATCTTGCATGCTCGTACCATGGGGTTACGTACTGTTTTTACAGATCATTCGCTCTTTGGCTTTGCCGACGCTGGAACAATTCTCACAAACAAGCTCCTCAAGTTTACTTTGAGTGATGTTGATCACAGCATATGTGTCAGCCATACATGGTAAGACAGCAATCTATTGAACGAACTATACCAGTGTTTATTGACGAGTCTTAGTAAGGAAAACACGGTCCTTCGCGCATCACTCGATCCAGTCATGGTCTCTGTGATACCAAACGCTGTTGTTGCAGAAAACTTTCGTCCCAAGGATGTCCCAGCGTCACCATCTCCCCAAGCCACGACTTTTGGCTCAGAAGGACCAGTCTATCCTCCACCTCAGCGTATCGGACCTCGCGATACCATCACAATCGTCGTCATCTCGCGCTTGTTCTATAACAAAGGCACTGATCTCCTTATTGCCTCTATTCCTCGTGTGTTGGAAAATCATCCAAACACCCGCTTTATCATTGCCGGCTCTGGCCCCAAAGCCATCGATCTTGAACAAATGATCGAAACAAACGTGCTCCAGGATCGTGTCGAGATGCTCGGTCCCATCCGTCACGAAGAAGTAAGAGATGTCATGGTTCGAGGTCACATATACCTCCACCCATCTCTGACCGAAGCTTTCGGGACTGTCATTGTTGAGGCCGCCAGCTGTGGGCTTTATGTCGTGTGTACACAGGTTGGCGGCATCCCAGAAGTCCTGCCCTCGCATATGACGACTTTCGCCAAACCAGAAGAAGACGATATCGTCCTCGCCACAAGCAAGGCCATCAGTGCGATGCGTGCGGGAAAGATTCGCACCGAAAAATTCCACGAACAAGTCAAAAAGATGTACTCATGGCAAAATGTCGCTCTGCGCACGGAACGCGTTTATGATGGCATTTCGGGCACCATCCCTGAGGATGAATTCTACGGTGTTGATACATCAGGTTACGGTAGCCGCATACGCAACTTTGCTCTTATAGATCGTCTGAAGCGCTACTATGGTTGTGGTATCTGGGCTGGAAAGCTCTTCTGTCTTTGTTGTGTTGTGGATTACCTCTTTTTTCTCTTTCTAGAGTGGTGGTTTCCGAGGGACAACATTGATATATGCCCCGACTGGCCTCGCAAGAGACCTGCCGATGATGATGCAAGTTCCAGGAAGGGTGCACATAGTAATCGATCAAGCACATCACAAGGGGTTCCGAAGCTCGAATAAATCCAGCACTCGAGACCTGATGATGGCATGATGGCACATGAATATTAACAAAGGCGCAGGGAGTTTACCGCAGCGTGATCGGGCATGTTACTAGCCTATGACAAGGGGATAAATTACGCATACAAAAGGCCTGAGTCAAAGTGGCATGGATCTGGATCGGTTGGCGATTATCGAGAGGCTAGCTATTCTAGACGCTGTACACAATAATAACAAAAATTACATGCTGCTTCCCTTTACAGTTTATGAAGCCGACATTCAGTAGAAAGACATAGTGGTCTTTTAAATTAGTGCGGATCAGGACGATCAGCCCCGGGCTCCTATGCGACGCCTTTTGGCTGTTCCAGTCTCACGTTCACCCTCATCTTCGTCGTCGCCCGTTTCCTCAGCGGGGGTAGCGACGCTGGCTGGACGAGCAGCCGAAGGCGGAGGCGCGCTACGCTCCTTTTCCGCACTTCGTAGGTCACCTAAGAGCTTTTCGACCTCTACAAACATGCTGCGGGTATTTTTTACAACGCCATTCTCGTCGAGGCGGTAGCCCACTACTTCTTCCTCCTCCTCGTCCTGCGAGCGTTTCATAAATCCAGGCCCAGGACCGCGATCGGGGTCAGCATTGTACATAATGGCATTGCAGAACATGTGGACAAGTTCGCGCTCAAGCTGAGCACTGTTGATAATGCCCTTTGGAGGAACAAGCTCGTCAGATATAGGTAGCCACACGTGCGCAGTACCGGGATCACCGCCGGGAAGACCGGCTGCGGCCTGAACAGCCGCCTTATTCCCATGCTTGATAGCAGACCGGATGGATGTTATATCTTGAGGCTGCAGCACAATCTGGCGATAATTTGGCGCATCCTTCTCACGGAGCCTGGTAGCAAACATGTTCGCATCTCGGTGGCTAGAAATCTGATCCAGAGCAGATGACGAAACTTTAGTGAAACCTCGGGTCCAAAGAACTTGAGTTGTCTCGGGTGGTGGGTTGACCGGTGTAATTTGTCTCTTTCGTTTATAGAGGCGCGAAGAGACACTGCCAGGAGTCATGATCTGAGGCCGACCAGGGACGCTCTCATCGGCGGTAGTATCGCCTGTGTCTTCGGTGGGCCGAGGTGTAGCATCTTCATCCTTAATTTTGGATGCTGATTCGCTTGTTTGAGTCGGAGGCTCATCAGTGTGGGAGAGGATAGAATGGCTTCTCCTGGATCGAGTGAGAGATGGCGTGGAACTAAGTGCACGAGCCTTCTGCCCGACTCTGGCAGACCGGCCGCGCGCAGGCTTAGCGACGGTCTGTTCGACTTTCGAAGCTGTTTTGGGCGCTTGCTTTCTTAATGGTCTTGGTGTTGACCCAGCAGAGCCCGGTAAAGTTGCAGGTTTTTGAGGGGGACTGACTGGCTCAAAAGCTGGACTTTGAGGTGCCACGCTCATATGACTAGGGCCCGGAGTGGACGGAGTGGAATGTGGAGCCCATTTTGTTCCAAACCCGTGAGTAACGTGAGTGGGTGTTGCTGAGATGGGCGTGTGCGGTGCCGATGGTATTCCAAGCTTCTTGACCGGGGTATTCAGAGCCTGCCGAATGATGTGGCCTAAAACGCCAGGCCGTGAAGGTTGGCTGGCGTATTGCGATGATTGAACCTTAGATGCCGATGGCACAGGAGAGCTGACTGGTGAGCCATGCTGAGGTTGAGGTTGATATCCAAGCGGCCAACGTTGCTGAGGAGAGGCAGCGGAGCCTGCACTTGCTGCCAGAGGAGCTGGGGAGCCTGTGGCAATCTGTCGGACTTGCTGAGTCTGCCCTTGGGGGGGCTGGATAGGGCGCGGATGTGGCACGGGCGTTGTGGAAGACGGACGGGCATGGAGTGTTTGGCCTCCGGGCGACTCTGCAACTGGTCGTGGAGGTGCCGGCTGTAAGGGAGGGGCTAGCTGACCAGCATGCTGCGGTGGTGCCAGGCCTGGTTTTGCGGTATTTGGACGTGGCTTCTGTTGATGCTGTTGTGGCAAAGAATGGGGTTGGATATGGGTGACAGGTTGAGTTTGCGAAGATTGTTGAGCCTGAGCCTGCTGTGCTTGTGTAGGCGTTTGGATTCTTTGTAGTTGTTGGGTATGTTGTGGTGGCGTAGCGTGCTGGGCCCGAGCAGTGTGGGGAGCTGATGGCTGAATAACCTGCGGAGATTGAGGGCGTTGTTGATGATGAGTTTGAGCTTGAGACTGTGCCTGGGGAGGTTGTGGAGCGGTAGGTTGTGGCCAAGCCTGCTGGGGCGTTTGAGGATGAGATAATGGTTGAGCACCAGGTTTGGGAGAGAATTGAGCAGATTGTTGTGGGTACCAATGCTGTTGCGATGGTACCTGCTGTAGATGTTGTTGAGGATGTTGTTGCAGAGCTGGCGGGGGAGCTGTTGGTCCTTGGGCAACGGGTGATTGAACCTGCCGAGGAGGGGGTGTAGCTGTTTGTGGCGGTTGATAAGGCTTCTCCCACTTCAGAGCGGCTCCTGAAGCCGTATGGCCATCCTTCAGCTTGGCTCCGTTGTCTGGCCTAGGAGCAGGGCTCTGCTTAAGAGGTTGTGGCGCCTGTAATGGTCGTGGTGTTGTTTGAGGGACACCTGCTGGGGGCTGAAGTACCGACCCGTTAGAAATCGGGGGAGTGGGTGAGGTCGAAGGTCGGATCGATGCCGTTCCAGTAGGCATGTGGCTAGGCGGTGCAACTGTTGGTTGTGTGTTCTGGGAAACAGGCGGTTTGGGTGGGATCACAGGCGTCTGTTGTGTTGGGCCTCTTCGAACTGGTGCCGCCGAGCTTGTTGCCATAGCAGGTGAGGATGTTGACCCATTAGGCGTGACGGAAGACTTCTGATCGCGAGCAGCAAGTACGGGTGTTCCATTTTGGCTCGCGACTCTAGCGCGTCGTTCTCGTTCACATCGCTCCATTGCTTGGATTTCCTTTTGGGACGTCTCAAAGCTACGCTCATCCTCTCGAATTTGCGCGACGGTATTATCCTTATATCGCGCATATAGGCGGTCAATAAGCGGGGGGATTTTGTCAACATGTTCGTAAATTTCCTTAAGTGTCGGCAAAGTTGGACTCCCGAGCTTTCGTTTTCGCGAGTTTGGTGATGTCGTCTGATCGTTGGTCACAGCCTTCTCATGCTCACCACTCAGTTCATCCCCCAAAAGTCGCAGAAAAAGATCCTGAAGCGCATCGGGTCTTAATCGTGCGGGATCATAAGTAGATCCCTCCTTGATGAGTGCGTTGTTGATGAGTTGCTCAGAGATACGCGCGAAGACCCCATTGTCGAATCCTTGAGCTATCAACGACTGGAATAATAGCAGCGACTCGAGGGGCGTGTGGAAGGCTGGTTGATTCATGCCCCGCGGTCCACCTCGCCAGCTATCCAAGGGGCCTTCACGTCGAGCAAGAAGATGGACTGGCGCCACGGTCTATGGTACTTTAGTTAGGCGTACGTCGGACACAGGTGTAGCTACGTCATGGTCGGGGTTCTATCAATCAAACACGTACAGGCAATCTTAATCAGTGACTCCAGAACCGTCTATGGCGACCTCTAGGCCTTTCATCGGGTGCGCTGGGCTTCTTGTTGCGGAACGCGCTTGATCGAACCAATGGTGTAGTAATTTTTTGCTCGTCTAGGCGATGCGTCTGTCAGAATATCACGTGATCTGAATCGCCGATAATGTTTGATGGTTGATTTTGATGATGCAGGGAAGAAAAACTGGGCTGAGTTCGTCCAAGCTGCGTAGACGCTAAAGCCTGGCTTAGCACGTGATACCCCTGAACGCCAACAAGCGGCAAGCAATCATGGAAAACAAGGGATATGGTTTCTGGTCACAAAATGTAACAACTTCAAGAAAACCTGAATTTATCGGTTAATGCGAAAGGAAATACTTGGGGTACCTGATCACGTCTATTGCGTTGGCAAGGAGTCCCGGTTTTGGCTATGATAAAGGATTATTTTATCCCTGACAAAAGTAACAGTAAAACTCCAGACCCATGGTATCATATTGGAACTTGGCATCGAGATACACTTGATGCTTGCTTTATTCCCCCGCCGTCCATCCCATGAAATCCGCCACCATTTAACGCCGTTGCCCTCTTAATCCAAGTTAATAAGAATAGAAGAAAGTGGCCCTTCATAAACAGGCAAGGACAAAACTCTAAGGAGAAAGCGAACTTGAGGATCCATTAACACTGCGCCTGGCCTCCTCATCTGGGCTATCTCCGTCTCCACTGTCTCCATCCTTTTCAGTTGGAGATCTCGGCTGGTAACTGAGACGCAGCTTTTCGTCCAGCAATGTGACTAGTCTTTCTGAGTATTGATCCAGAAGACCACTAAGGACCGTCTCATTCATGGCTCTGCTTCGAATAGCCCGGTCGCCAAGAGCTGCAGCAGTCAGTCGCAACTCCTGATCTAGCTCTGTCAGATTTTCTTGGCTAATGGGCTCCGAGGAAGCAAGCTTCTTCCTGTATGATCTAAGTTGACGGCAGGTTTGTTCTGTCGCCATATTTAGCGAGCCAAAGCCTCGCAAGTTTGACGAGGATGTCTTTTTGCGTGCACTAGTGCCTATATTGGGAAGGGAAGGTCGTCTGGTAACCTTTCCCTTTGGAGACACTGGGGGACTATTTCGCGGGTCAGCAGAAGGCCGTCTTGATGGCGTATCTTCGGCCAATGTGCTACTAGGGCTTGTTGGGAGTCCTTGAGTAGGTGTTCTCAAGCTAGCAGCTAGGTTGAATCGCGAAGTTCTCCGCTGTAGGGTTCGGGGTGGGGATCTCCGACCAGATGTCGGCGAAGGTCGTTGGAATTCAGCTAGCTCAGCCTTTGACAAGACCCTGCGAAGTGGCGGCCGCCCTGAAACAGAGTCTTTGGCGGGTGACGGCTCTCTACTCACGGAACGAGGCGGAGAATCGTTTAAATCCAGACCCCATATCATCATTGTTCCATCTGAAGCGACACTCACAACCTTGCGGCTTCCATCATCATTTTCGATAAGACAAACACCGTTGATCGCTTCAGTGTGACCCCATTCCCGGTCCAGGAAGCTCCCTGTCTGGGCATCGTATAGTCGAATGGACTTGTCTGTGTTGGATGTTCCGAGGAGGAAGTCTTGGTCTTTGGGGGGCCATTGTCCAAAACAGAGCGAGTCAAGAACAGCCGACTCGCCTTTTGTCTCGTCTTGACATTTGAAGCAAGAGATCTTACGCCCCGTGTTGAGTTCATATTGGCAAATAGACCGATCTAGTAGAGAGACAAAGACAGTTCTTTGGCCCATGCCCAAGACCATTGAGCTGGGCGAGGCTCGGAGAGAAATTACTCTGGAAGGGATAGCAGCAACAGAATCGGGATCGTCCTCTTTTGTGATGATATCGTAAATTTGTAATGTTCGGTCAAATGAACAGGTTAGCACCTTGTCTTCGGATGGGATCATAACCTGCACGACCTTCGCAGCGAATTCCAATGTCTGAAAATGCTCGACGGAGCCGCCTGCAGTCCGGCGGAAGAGCTGCGCAGTTCTGTCCCGTCCACAGGACGCCATGAGAAATTTGCCATCCCTGTCATAGACACTGACGGATCGACAATCAGCTGTATGTGCCTTGATGTCTAGTACAGGTTCCTTTGTGGCGATGTCCGTCATTCGTAACACGCCCATTCTATCGGCAGAAATAAGTAGTTTACCATCATTCGTTGCACGGGCGCAGGTAAGTTGATTAGCCGAGTCCGGCTCATTTTCTGGTTCAGTCATTCCAATCGGTACATCAATTGAGGCTTGGACTTGGCCTTCCAATGTCCAGAAGGAAACATTCCCAGAAACTGTCCACGTCAAAAACGAGGCGTTCAGATCATTTGGCCGCTCCAAGGCCTGTATGCCTGTAACAGACTGTCCATGACCAGGGATAGGAATGCTGGCCATTGCCTTGGTATTCTTGCCAGGCACATGGTCTGAGCTCCAGATGTCAATGGACTGTTGCGAATCAATGGTGACAAGTTTGTGTGCCAGAAAACCCAGGGCAACTTGTCCTGTAGGACAGAATGTAGTCTCCTTGATACATGCCGACGGTGGTTGAGCGTTCAAAACAGCCTCAATGTCAAGCACAGCCAAATGGCCATGTCTACCACCAACGTAGGCAATATTGTCTTTGACAGCAATAGTCGAGATGGAGAAGTCCAAACCAAGGACCTTCTGCAATTTCATCTGTCTATCGTCCTCCGCCATAATACATACACAACCCGTTTCCGAGCAAATGATGAGGCTGGAGTTTTTGACGATAGCAGCGCAAGTAAAAGTATCCTCCAAGAGAGGTCCTAGCAGGATGTTACGCCCTGGTAGGGTTCTTTGGGAGGGCGGAGTAGAGGCCGGCTGTTCACTGAAGAACTTCTGCTTTGTAGGCGAAATAGTCGGGCCATCATCAGGTTTCCACATCTTGACATGGCGGACGCCAAATGTGATGAGGGAGTTGCCCATCCATAGCATGTCCTTCACATATGATGTGCATCGGTTTTGTTTGTAAAGTCTAGCCGCGCCTGTTCGAGGGTCGACCTTCCAAATATAGAGAAATCCATCGTTGGCGGCTCCTAGAGACGCAAGATATTGGGTGTCTGCAGACCACGCAACGCAATTGACCCCAAAAGCATGTTCGCTGATCGATATAAGAGGGTTGTCAGAAGAAGCATCGTGTAAGCTAAAAACCAGAACTCGTGGGGAGTATCCAGTCTCGCCAACAGCTAAATATTTTCCATCACGGCTCAACGCAAGGCATGTTGCAGCCTTGATCCGCTCGCGACTTGTCCAAGTATTGCTAGGAGACTCGTTCCAGTCGGACGAAGTGTGGGGTGAGTTAGGGAACCGCGGGCCTACACGTCCCCGGCTGTCGTTCGCCTTTGGTGTTCCCGACGGCGTCGTGGGTGTGTTTTGAAACGTTGCTACGGAATAGAGTGGGACGGCGGTCGGTCGGGCTCGGTAGAAACGTTGAGTGTGGTTATCGCCATTGACATCCACCACCACAACAGCGCCTCCGGCTATGTATGCAAAGACAGACGGGAGAGTATCGAAGCCTGTTGGAGAGGAACATGTTGTGCCAATGACACGCTGGAGGGAGAGCTTCGAGGCATCGTGTGCGCGACCGCGCATAGGCGACCTGGAGGATCTAGAAGGGCGAGCTAGAAAGGGAGAGTTGGAAGGAGTGAGCTTTAAACGACCGTTGGAAGGTGTCGCAGCCATGTTTCCTCCATTGACTCTTGATGATGGTATTTTGGTGGGTTTGTCGTTTAGAAGATTGTCTAGCGTGGATTTAGATGGTGCAATGGTGAAGTATGAGAAGGGCAAGCACCGAGGCTTGAAAGAGCGACGAGAACACTGAAATATTTTCCTTTACGATAAAAGAACAACAGTTGAATTAAAGAATGAACAGCCAATTCCCATCACCCACGAACAAAAGAGCAGCAGAAGCAAGATGATGTTTGCAAAAGTGGATGGCGGGCGGTGTAAGTCAGGAAGCTGCTGCGGGCCTGCGGGGGCTAATGGCAGCGAGATTCAGAAAGTAAGAAATGGAAATATCTAAGGCTGCGGATGAGGCGTCAGTTGCTGTAGCGGAGAGATCGGGATAGCGACCTCTTTCTGGTGAATTAGCAACTTACAATGACTGGCAAATTTTGGTTAGTGAGCGACAATGAAGGTTGAAAAAACATCGGATCTGGGCTCCCAACGAAAGCGGGTGGTGAGGAGGAAAAGAAAGAGAAAAGAAAGTTTACACCAGCTTGTGGGATGGAATGCTGATGACTTTCATTCAACCCAACCCCAGGCCATTTCCTTCCCGTCAATAGTCTAATCATACCTGTCAAAGACCAAGTCCAAACTCCATGTCCTCGGTGGGCGCCTAAGCAGTTGTTCTGCTAGGTTGTTTACATGGACCCTTGTCTGTTCGTTGTCCAGGGGCCTTGTGGCTTTGATGAGAGCCAAGTCCCTGACGTTTATCTCACTATTAGTAGTGGCCTTAGCAAAGTGGTTCTTGGCGACTTGATCCTTGCTGTCTAGCTCTCCCGTTAGTGGCTGTCACCTCACAATCACTTCAGGCCATGACGGTGGTAAATATTGAACCCAGAGTCTTTGTTGGTGACAATGATGTTGAACCCCTGGATACGTTCCCAACTCTTACATTTACACAATAATCGTGATTCCTCAGCTACTATCCGTACGTATGCAAAGACACTTTCGTTCAGACTGACAAGAAAATTCACTTTGAGCCGATGATCTATCTCTCTCGTTCCATGCTTTCTCACAATACCCCATCTCGTTGTCGAGCCAGCAGCCACTCATTACCAACCAGCTGACCCATTATCAATAACAGCAATAACACACATGCACACCAAAGAGCCACCTCTGTACTCCGTATCTTTGCGATAATAAACCAAAGAAGAAAATCCCTCTAAGAAAATTGCTTCCCTGGGAAGCAGCCTTACTTATTCGTTTATAGTTGTCACCCGCTTGCCTGATCCCGGCCCATTGCGAAATGAGGATATTCCCAGCCCAGTCCCGTTCGAACAGCCCTGTATCTTTAGTCTTCCCTCCAGCTATTCTGAGCTTATGATGTTTGTGCCGGTTACTTCTGATCTGTCTCACTTGTTCTTATCTCGGCTTAGAGTCCTAGCATTAGCCATGCGAAGCTAGTCAACCTATGAGCCATAGACTAGCTCTTAAACGAGGGAATCCATAATATGTGCACAATTCCGTTTTAACAACCAGCTGAAGACTCGAACGCGTCGTCATCAGAGTTGACTGTTGGTTTATTGTTTGGCAACACAGTTTCAAGGCACCCAAACAACCTTGGGCACATCCATTTCTCAAAATCCCTGACGCCAATGGCTCAGGCTTACCCGAACAAGTTAATTCCTTCAATTACCAGTGTTCCCGCTCTTTTTGATCTGAAATACAAACTCCAATATTCTATTTGCAACAAGCTCCTTGCCTTATAAACTGAGCTGTTTCAGATCCCATAGTAGTAAATATCCAACACCCACCACCAAATATATGGTTAGTCCAACTCTCTTCATACAGCAAGGCCTTCTTCAGAAGCCTCATCCCGCTCAAGCCGCTCTAGTCCTGTTCCGACTGCGCCATAAACACGTAAAGGTACGGCAATCTCAAAACTCTCACATATTAGATTTTCCACTGCCACCAAGACCGTCCCCCCCTTTTCATCTTGTGAAATTTCCTCCAACAATGGGTGTGGTGCTCGTCTTTCGTGCTCAATGGGAGAATCGCTTCCCGTGGATGGCACCACAAACTCGATTCGAATCTTCCATTCCAAGCTAACGCCACTGGTAACAAACTCAGGCGTTGCAGTGATGGGAATCGTTGGCTTGAAGGTGACTCGTCGTGAGTACATCGTTGCTTCAGATGAAGACGAATAAACTTTCCGGGTCACTCGGTGGATGCTCGACTCTGATCTTATTGCCAACGACGGGTCTACTTTCTCCGATGTTTCCAATGTAGTGTGTACGGCGTAACACGGAATGTCAGCGTCTGTAAAGTCGATAGCCATTGTCACAACTTCCCCCAGTCGGTAGGCAGGCCTCGTGAGCATCACTACACCAACCCTTTGCCCATTACGTGCAATTTCGAACCGGTTCGGGCTCTGCTGCCCACCAGAGGTCATGTTGCTTCTCATGATTGCCATATGAATAGCATCGTGTGCGTTGCTGGCTTCCTCGAATGCCGATGGTCGTCTAGAGTTACCAGCGGCCGGAGAAAGAAGGATACTGCCACTCTCATCTCGCGGTCGATGAATCAGGTCTTCCACGTAAAGCAAAAAGTCATTCAGGGCAGGTTGTTGCCCTTTGGCTCCATTGCCGTTGGTTTTTGATCCCTTATCACTGCTTGAGGGACTTTTCACTTGGGCCTGGTCCCGTAATAAGATGTAGGGGTTCATCAGATCATGTCCCAGTATCTCACCGTGGCTGTTAACACTTCCCAGTACGCGGAAAGGAACTTCAACAGACTTAACTTGCTGCTCCTTTGTTCCTCCAGCCCTCTGCGTGCCAATAACCAAGCTATATGTGATTTTGACGGCCTTTCCGCGATGGGATGGAGGAAGACCTTTGGGTAGTCGAAAAGAGTACTCGAAAACTCGACTCTCTCCTGGTGCAAGCTGCAGATCAACAAATAAAATGGACTGTGGTGTAGTCAAGAGAGGCACAGATTTCGAGTTTGCGACCCCTCGCATCTCTTTGATTGTGCTGAGCTCCCCCCCACCTAAGAAATCGCCCAGAGAGCTGCTGATGCGACCCCATCCGAACCCCCCTAGAAGACCACTGTCGCGCTTGGACTCGAGACCAACGACACCACCGCCTTGACCAACTATAGCTTTCTTTTTGACTTGATCAAATTGGCTGAGACTGACAAGGGACCCATCTAACGAGAAAGAGCCGTGTAATTGAGCATACCCCATCATCAAAGATTCAGGCGCTCTCGACTGCGGGGCCGGCATACCAAGGCTTCTCCTTAGTGGGCGTGCGTGTCCACGATTAGTCGGCTGCTGTGTCACGTATTCCGATACCAGAGTTTCTGATGAGTTATTGCTGACAGAGTAAAACTCTCCGCTACTCCGCGGTGTGCCTCCGAGAACGCTGCTGCTTGCTAGAATGCGGGCCGCGGGTGCAGGCTGCTCATTGATCGTCGGAACGCCGTCCTTAAGGCGCATTGACAGTCCACTGGAATCGCCCACAGCGTTCCTAGGGCTGAGCATGTTTTCGTTTGTTGATCGTCTAGATAAACTTGGGCGTACTTCTCGGGCAGGCGAGGGGGCGGCAGGAAAACGGAATTCCGGCATTGGGGTTTCCGGCATTTGTTGCGGCGATGGTCTTCGTTGGCCGGCTGTAATAGGTGTGTGAGGAGTTGTTGGCGGTCGTGATATGCGACCGAATCGATCAGGTGGGGGATACGAGGCGTGGAACAAAGGAGAGCTTGAGAGACGAGGAGAAAATGATGCTGAGAAGAATTAGTTCCAAGTTCAAATAGTACTATGTGAGCGACGAACCGGAATGAGGCCCGGTTGGGAGCTGGCCCTGCGCTCGAGGAATGATCTGTAGACTCGAGGCCCGCCCATGGCCTCGATGCGGTCTTTGAGGTCGTGAAGGTAAATCATTTCGTTGTGTGTGGTCTTCCGCGGTATTATTGGATCCTATCGAGACAATGGAAACAGAGCGCTTATGAGAGTGGCTTGAGCGACCATCACTCGAGCCTGCTGATGAAGGCCATTGGACTGAGCCAGTACGACTATGTGATTGCGATGCAGGAACACTTAAAGAAAGGGCGGAACGACGATGCCCTCTGCCGGAAGATGCTGACGGTGGTGGCGTTAATCCTTGGTTCAACTTGGAGCGACCATGGAAAGGCGAGGCCAGTCGACTTCGTTCCGATTGTTGCGGCTGTGGTTTCAGCTGGCCTGGTATTGGCGCCACGCTTTTAAAAGTAATCGTACATTTGACTTCCTCGCCGGCGAAGACAGTCTGGTCGTGCCAACGTATGAAGACACGGATATTGCTGGGAGCTTCGGGAGCCATTGCGGGTAAGGAGACCGCTCAGCGACGAGCGCGTACGTAGGGGTGGCTATGATTCGGCAAATATAGCATTTCTATACGTGCGCATGTTCGATTTCGAGACGGTGGAGGATCAAGGACAGTGACAATACGATGCTGATGAAAAGTGAAGAGCCGGTCATCGAGGGAGGAGTTAAACTGTAACGTCATGGGGTATTCCTCGAAAGGAGATGGAGGAGGTTCACGTTAGCGTCTTAGCAACAAGCTAGAGCAGCCAATCATGGCTTAGTCTACAGGTACAAGCTCAGACTGCGCCGAGTCTTGACCATCAGAGCTCCACTGTCCAACCAAAAACGATAGCCCAGCACGACAATCAATGATTTAAGACAAATGTGTCTAAAGTTGCAGGACAATAAGAGACAGCGGATTATGTACGGAGTGCTCGGTTTGAAAGATCATGAACATGCTTAGAATATCTTTCCGACATGAAAAGACGCCTTATTTTCTTTTTTTTTTTTTTTTTAAAGTCTATCTTTGCGACAGGATACCAGAACAGTAAGGGTCCTTAATAGCATAAACGCACGCAATTCGAGGCAGAGATTTATCACTCTAAGATCAATCATCTGTCAGGTCAACAGCCTCTTTCCCATCTTTTAGTCTCACAAACTTCCATGGTCGAGGCGTAAAGGGGTTTTCCGATGCCTCCCGTTTGATCTGAGAAACCTCATCCTTGGCCTGAATCAGTTAGTAAAGTAAACTCGAGGAGGTCACACCAGGTGGCCTGCTAGCCAGGACTTAGATGTGCGCCATTGCGGAAAATTCGAATAGTTGCCTTACCTGAAGGTCATGTAGTCTTTTCAGAGCAAGACGGCGAATGTCACTCTCGGAGAGGTGAGAAAGGGGATCATCATCAAATCCAGTTGTAGCTGAGAGCTCAGGCGACGGAGTGCGTGGGATAATCATCTCATGTTGGAGCGCTTCTGCATTGAAAGTTAGACAATGGTGTCAAAGACGAAGATATATTCATCGGTGCAAGAGCATACGGTAGGATCGGTAACGAAAGAAGATTTCTCCCAGTAGGCGCATGTCATCGATCTTTGATCTAACCGGACACGGTTTCCGGTCTGTCTCAGCCAGCCTTGTCACCTTAATTAGCTCTTTATTCCAGTAGTAAGTATCCAATAACTTACAGTGTCGCATGGCTTATTGCTCTGCCTTTCAGTGCCTTCTCAGCCAACTCCACATCTCGCCCTCCGTGCCAAGTGAGAGGTTTCGGGAAACTCGGCCCTTCGAACCACCCTGTGATAAGACGCAGGCGGATTGTTCCCAGGGTTTCCGCTTGTTTTATATCATTGTTGAGGCGATCAGTACTGATGTGATCGGCTGATGCGTTGTTAGCGGAGATGGAATGATACCTACATAGAAAGCAGGCTTACAAGTTTTGGTAATAGGAGCAAAGACAAATTTTCTGGTAACCACTCTCTCATTCTCTGCTAAGAACTCAGCGCCTGAGATCACAATGGTAGATGACATGCCAGGAGAAAAAGGTGTCCCTATGCAACGAGATTCCATCCATTGGCCGTCAATGAAGACCTCGGCGATGAACCTGTCGTGCGAATGAGGGAGTCGGTACTTCCCAGAGACCGTGACTTCGACGGCAAACTCAGCACCTGACTTGGATTCGATATAGCAGTTTCTCGTCGGGATCTTGCTGCCTTCCTTGTCAAGGTTGATCACGGGTTCTTGATCATCAAGGGCGTCATATTCTGTCGCAAGCTCCCCGGCTACTCGAACACGTGCAGTGACAAGGGGAATCTCGTCTAATACTGCCATGTTGAAGTGGAACGAACAAAGATAAGAAGCCGAAATATTGCACGTGTAAGCCTTGGTGTGCTGAGCCGCAGAGAAGAAGGATGTGGGCATTAGGCGATCAGGCTGAGTATAGGAAGGAAAGGCTCCCTGCCTGGTATGACGAGGAGGAGCCAGCGCCTAGGTCAGGCTGCGCTGTGAATCAGTGCCAGCCTACAAAGATAAATTGAATGTTGGCACCCGACTGCAGCTGCCCGTAGCCGCAGGCAATCAAATAGGTGCCTCACTCCCATGAAAAAAAAGCGTTCCAAAAAGTCTTTCCATAACCGAAATAGACTTTAGAAGAAAGGAGTAACCGGCCACACCACTTGGTGATCGATTTGAACGGGTATTTTCCATCAAAGCCGGGGCCATGACGCCCAAGGAGAAATAAAGCATAGGCTATAAACCAGAGAAAGCGGGATACAGGAGCTTTTGTTCTCTCACGTATTTTGCTCGTTTTGTTTGATTGAGGGTATTTCGATAGGCAATGGTTTCTGATATTAGTATTAGGAAACCTAACTTATCTAGCATAGTGCTGCTAGCTAGGTAGGTACCTCAAGCACAGCAGCTCGTGAACGGAGCTTAGGTTGGTCAGACGGTTTCTCACATCATAAGATCCAGCGCATCGGGAACAGCTTGTTTTAAAGCACTCATGTTGTAAATTCTAAGGAAAGAGAGTAGCAAGGAGATCTCTGTTTTGAGTAATGAGGGCTATGATGCAGGAAATGAAGCAAGTCATGCACTGATTGCCAACAAGGGAGTATAACCATTGTCATGATTCTCGAAACCAAGCGCATTCGGAAGAAAGAAAGAGTACGTAGACCCGGGCTGTTGGGGACAGCAACAGAGCTTAATGCCTTGATTCATATCTGGAGGATCTGGGGCATGCGGGGCTGCAACTCCCGAACACTACCGGCAACCGGCCGACTCATCAACCGCCCCAGCAACATCAGCCCATAGATTCAATGTATGAGATGTTGAGAGAATACTACCTTAGTCTAGTCTAAATCCCACTCCCATTGGGCCGGGCGATAGGAGATACCTGTCAAACCAAGCCCACGGCATGATAGCCTATCATTCCTCCACATTCACCTGCCGTTATGATTCCATGGTAAGCACAAGTCTGGGGTCAGATCTACCTGCAGCTTTCTAGCTTGACACATCTAATCCCACCCCAGGAAAATAACGGAGCCGCCGCCGACCCAACAAGTCCCTGAAGTCGGGGATGAGGAGAAGACTGCGACCTGCGGTCCCGTTCGTGGGGTAGTCGTACGTACGGTATGTACGGGAAAGACAAGTGATCTAGCGGGGTAAAAAGCAAGCATGAAGTCGCGGATCCGTCAATGCCGCAGTTTTGAAGATAGCGGATGGGCTTCATCGAGGTATGTATGCCTATGTTGGGGTCTCCAATGTCGTCCTGTCATCCCCAATCTCAGTAATTGCGGCTCTCATTTGTGGGGAGCATATGATCTATCATGTCGCGTGCAGCCGGACTGCCGTTGGACCAATTTTGCGGAGGCGATGAGCAGGGCTGAAAGTTTATGTAAGTTTGCGGCTCTCGAGAAAAGCTATCATGTTGGAGGAATGTTGTCACCTTAGAGGTGGCTAGCCTCTCAAAAAAGCGAGATAAACACTGCTGAAGCGCGAGGCTACTGATCCAGAAGTGCTGGTGTGTGGGTGCCTGGGAAAGTCGCCATGAGGCAAACGATGAAGAACGAGGCGCATCTTTCCCATGTGGCCATGTTCAAAGTTGGCCGTAAATGGAAAAAGTTCAGAGCGCTTAGAATTTGAGCCTGGGGAGAGGTTGAATCGGAGGCGGGGTGGGTGTGTGGGGCCGTCCCCGCCTTTGCCGGCGAGACGGAGACGCAGCGGAGCCGCAATTCATCATGACCACCAGCAAACCTGCGGGTCCGCGAGCCAAAGAGAACTGCACGAGGCTTTCCAACGTCTCGTCGGCCTTAGGGAACGTCACGGGGGGTGGTACGGAGTACATGGGGGGGAAGCTAGACAGAATTGGGAATGTGTACTCGGGGCTAGGATGAACGGCTGCCCCAGGAATTGGAGAGCCATTCATGACCTTGTCAAAACACAAAAGAACAAGGGCAGCTCTTTGTTAGTGCGGGGTCGTTTAATGCTCGCTGGCCTTTAAGCCGAGCATTTTGAAGGACCCTCCTTCGGTCTCCCAGCAACGAGCAGCGAGAGTCCATAGTTTAGAAAGATTCAACGTATTCTGTGTATTCTGTGGAGTTTGAGGAGGCTCGCACAAGATACACCGAAGGGGTAGGTGAGGTCACAGATGGAGGGGTTTTGTTCAGGGAGGGTAACCACGTTGAATGGCACTGTAGATGTGAAGATCTGAGCACGGCCCTCCAGCAAATGACCAGGTAGTGCTAGTGTCAGTGCTGGTAACACAGCCATCGAGGAAAACGAAGATTGGACATCAGTACGGAGTAGACCCCGTAGATATCCAGATCCCGCAACATCAATGTGGGGGTGTGGCCTCTAGAGTATGTAATCGACATTAGGGTAGCCATCGTTATTAATGAACTGACCAGGAGGTTAAACATGATTATGCCAGCACAGGTACGGTATGTTTAAAAAAACAGTTTCTAGCGTCTCACACGATGTTGCCGCTTGGGCTGTGGAGGGAACAGCTTTCTCGTGAACCCTTAATGAGCATCATTTATAGAAGAACGCGTAGAAAGCAAGTGCGTTTTTGATACTCGATGCAAGTGGCGTCCATATTGAAGAACAGTCGAATGATCTTCCTAGGAACTACGGTAACGGGTTTATCATGTAACAGCGCTTGGCCAACCAAGCTGAATCAACCGAGCTGTGATGAGGGATAATTGATACCCTGTACAACTCCGCGGCCTTGGATGGATCGAAAGAATATGCAGAAAACGTACGTCCATCGGCAAGCGCTAATATATAGAAAGATTACCGTAAGTCCGAAACATGTGTATCACTGAATGGACGCAATCTGATGCTGGGGTTGACAAAGACACGAAGTGCGGTTCGATGTAAATTCCCGTTGAGTTTGCAATAAAGCTTATCTTGATTACCATGTACTCTGTCCAGTAAGATGAATTATGGGTTGTTTTAGCAACAGTCTTTTCACCACGTACGGCATTATTAACAAATCACACCGAATGGTTAGTGAGTTGTCGCCCAACGATGAAACTGTCTACTGTCCAAGCTATTTGAGATTGATGTGCAGATCAAGTCTGAGGTCCCCAGTGAGAGACCCTGTCGTATTGCGGCGCATTAAGTACCACCTCTCAACTGTAAGTGCGTGTACTCGTACCTGGTGTCGGCTCCGGGGGTTGTGCATGCATTATTGATAACCCAGATTGATTTGTCAGTGCTCTCCACGGTTTCAAGTGACGCCCAGTTCAGGGCCATGAAGTTTTATACAGTGATTTTGAGGCTATTCAAGTCGTCTTGCTCTGCCTCGTATCAACACTGTGGCATGCTTTTAAATATCACTAGGTATCTGCTATACCGAGCTTTGACAATTCTGTTCACTTTGAATTTCGTGTTCTTAAGCTTGTCCTCTTTGGCGCAGATCCCCTCCCCCAAGGCCCATAAAGGCCCCTGCCACCCCACCATTGGCCACTCAGACCACTGGTGGCTCGGATGTGGGGAGAGAGCTTAGAGCATGTGGCGGCATGTTTGGACCTTGTTTCTGCCGGCTGTTGTGATTTGCAGAAACCGTCAGATCCATCCACTTTGGCGGGGAGTCCAGAGAGCTGTGGAAGCGAAAGGGTTACAGGCCATGACAGAACCAGTAGCAAGATCCGATGGAGCAGTTTGGCAGTCTACCAAGGGACAGTTCATCGGTCCAGTGATCAAAGGCGCTGGGCACGTTGAAGTACTGTAGTACAAACATACTGTAGCATTTGCCGATATTGTAACTGCTTCTTTCTGGGTAGCACTGCTTACACATCCCTGTTCTGCCCCGCGGTTCAGTCAAATCGTTGCCTGGCATGAATGTGATGTGGTCTGGGGTTGCGTTGCTTGATACCGGCTTAGAGGAGAGCTCTGTTCTGCCCTTGAACCGCTCCGAAACCACTTCGTAGCAAGTCCTGTCCTTCGGCGTTTGCTGTAATGTGATTGGGCTAGTGCTGCAGTCGATGTTAACAGGACAACTTACGTGACGTTTCGACTACTAACCATGCTAACCATCTCTTGTCCACCACCGCCACGACAATGCTCCGCAAAGCTATGGGGTGTGCCCGTCCGTCCGCCGGGGGTCTCAGTGCGAGCGGTAGCCAGTGCAATCCATAGCATTTCCATTTTCAGGTAGCAAGAAACCAGTACGTACCAGGGCATCCATGTTCATCCAGGTGTAAGAGGCGAGGCTGTTGCGGGGAAAGTTGGCGTCACTTGAACTTCACCCCTCCTCCACTCCACCGAGGTTCACGGCACATCGCACCCCGTTGGACGCCCCCCTTAGTCCCCTGCTTCCATTCTTCCACAGAAAAACCCCGCGTCATTCTCAAGAATAAATACTCCCTTCCCGTCGTCAATATTTGCGGTCTCTTTTCCCAGATCATCTTATCATCTCCTCTTCACTCTTCTCTTCTATCAACATCCTCATTTGATACCCAGTACCCTCCCTCTCCTCTACAACATCTCATATATCATACACAATGGCTCCCCTCACTGTTGAGCTGTCCACACCTGTTACTGGTACCTACCAGCAGCCCATCGGCCTGTAAGTGATCATGGCATCGAACCCTGTTCACTCGCTCAAAAACTAATACGATTTAGCTTCATCGACGGCAAGTGGACCGAGGGTGTCGACAAGCAGAAGTTCGAGGTCATCAACCCCTCCACCGAGGAGGTCATCACCTCCGTCTGCGAAGGTACTGAGAAGGATATCGACTTGGCTGTTACTGCTGCTCGCAAGGCTTTCGACGGCGAATGGAAGAACACCTCACCTCAGGCTCGAGGCAACTACCTTCTCAAGCTTGCCGACCTTGCTGAGAAGAACCTCGATCTTCTTGCTGCTGTTGAGTCTCTCGACAACGGAAAGTCTATCACCAACGCCCGTGGTGATGTCGGCGCCGTTGTTGGCTGCCTGCGATACTATGGTGGTTGGGCCGACAAGATCGAGGGAAAGACCATTGATATTGCCCCTGATATGTTCCACTACACCCGATCTGAGCCTGTAAGTTACCCCTGATTCGAATTGCATTGTTCTGTGTCACTAACACATATCAGATTGGTGTCTGCGGTCAGATCATCCCCTGGAACTTCCCTCTCCTCATGCTGGCATGGAAGATTGGCCCTGCCCTGGCCACTGGTAACACTGTTGTCATGAAGACTGCTGAGCAGACTCCTCTCTCTGCCCTAGTTTTCACTCAGTTCATCGAGCAGGCTGGTTTCCCTGCTGGTGTTTTCAACCTTGTTTCTGGCTTCGGCAAGACTGCCGGTGCTGCTCTCTCTGCCCACATGGACGTTGACAAGATCGCTTTCACTGGTTCCACCGTCATTGGCCGACAGATCATGAAGTCTGCTGCTTCCTCTAACCTCAAGAAGGTCACCCTTGAGCTTGGTGGCAAGTCTCCCAACATCGTCTTTGACGATGCTGATATTGAGGAGGCTATCAACTGGGTCAACTTCGGTATCTACTACAACCATGGCCAGTGCTGCTGTGCTGGTACCCGTATCTTTGTCCAGGAAGGCATCTACGACAAGTTCCTCGCTGCCTTCAAGAAGCGAGCTGAGGAGAACAAGGTCGGCGATCCTTTCAACGAGGAGACCTTCCAGGGCCCCCAGGTCTCTCAGCTTCAGTACGACCGCATTATGGGTTACATTAAGGCTGGTAAGGACGAGGGTGCTACCGTCGAGACCGGTGGTGAGCGCCTCGGCAACAAGGGTTACTTCATCAAGCCCACTATCTTCTCCAACGTTCGCCCCGATATGAAGATCATGCAGGAGGAGATCTTTGGCCCTGTCTGCGCCATTTCCAAGTTCAAGGATGAGAAGGAGGTCATCGATCTTGCCCACGATACCGCCTACGGTCTCGCTGCCGCCGTCCACACTAAGAACCTTAACACAGCTCTCCGAGTTTCCAACGCATTGAAGGCCGGCACTGTCTGGGTGAACTGCTACAACATGCTACACCATCAATTGCCATTTGGCGGCTACAAGGAGTCTGGAATTGGCCGGGAATTGGGCGAGGCTGCGTTGGCGAACTACACACAGAACAAGTCTGTTGCCATTAAGCTGTACTAAGCAAAGCGGAATGGGCATTTGCAGAGGATATAAGGGCGGCGTTGTAACTGCGTGATCAATTTGTACATGATTCCATATTTAGTTTTACGGCTTTGACGAAGAAATGCCAAAAATTAACAAATCGTTCTCATCACATGGTGTGCGAAGCTGGTGTTTTGAGTTGTGCATATACCCAAACATATCCCACAGAGCATTCCTTCCTTGGGCTTTAAAATGGAATAAAAGGAAACATAATTCCGGGAAAAGAGTAGCAGCTTTAGTTGAATACTCCAACTTCATCCTCCTGTTCTGTCCAGGGGGCTGGGGATAGTTTTTTCTACAATCTTTAGGTACATTGGTCAGAGAGTTATGAAGGCTTATGAACATGCTACTCATGACTTTTGGGACACCACCCTTGGACCCAGGCTGAAATCATCGCATTGATTCGTTGGGTTGCGCATGGGTTGTGAATGTTGGTTGGCTATAGTTATCCCGAAGCTGTCGTCGGGACAATACCCACCGAGGTTGGAGTCATATCTACAGTATCTAGAGAGCAATGGGCATTAATCTTCACGAAATCGCAACATGATCTTGCATTTTGAAGACGAAAAGTTAGATTTCTGCTTAAAGGTGACTGAGTAACGGCCACCGAACTTCCTTGGATAACTCTCGTGAATGTCATGGGTCAAACTGTGGAGCTAATACTGCATTAAGGAGGCAATTTCTGTTAAAAGGAGAAAAACAACATCTGCTGCCACTTCTTGGTCAAGCAGTCTTTGATATCTGGTTTCAAAACAAACTTAGAAAAATGTATCCTAAACTTATGCCACATTACCTAAGTCTTTTCATCCTTTAGGATCGATGTCGTGAGTTTCCTTTCCTCCCCTAGAAAGTCGCCCCTTTTAGTTTGTGCCCATATAATGAGCAGTAACGTCTTTTATGAACATCGAGTTCATCACCTGCCTCACCCGTCCGATTTTATCACCATTACATTTTCACCATTACCACCCCTCATAAACAGGGTCGTTGGCTCCCCATTCACCACCAGTATCACCATTGTCAGTTTGCCAAATGCTTCCACCCATTGTCACCGCCATTGCCATCATTGGACTGGCCATGCTGGTTCTCTTGTCCGTAGAGTGCCTGGTTCCGGAATGCGTTGATCGAAGGAGCCTGGTGACGTCGGGTAAGGTCCATTATATTCTGTTGCTCGGTGGATAGTGTCTTGTGACGATGCGGTTGTAATTTGTGGCTACCGGTACTGGCAACGCGTTGCGCTTCTTGTCAGGCTTCTGCTCGTGGACTTGGCAGAACGCGGTGGCATGAGGACCCTAGCAAATCTGGCAAATCTGTGGATTTATACAGTCTTGTTCAAAGTGGTCGAGCTCGCCGCATCTAGTGGAACGCGGTGCAAGTCAGGCAAGGTTTTTTTCTTCCGTCACCCCGAGGGTAATATGGGTGACCGACTAGTGAACGAATGGTCTTTTTTCGTACTAATTGACCGTTAGTTTTGCAGTGAATAGGGCGTCAGAGAGACCCTTACCTGATTAATCACATTGTCCGCGGGTGTGTCCATACTCCAAACAATCGGTGCATTCCATTGGCGTTGTGGGCAGTCTCGTCTCATGTGACCCCTTCCACCACAGTCTCTGCAAGTAATGCAAGCTTGCAGTAGTCCTGATAAGTGTGACTCCCTTCAAGTTTTAGTCGTGCATTGCATTGGAACCTAGCATGCCGTTGTAGACCACACTTCCAACGTAAAAATTGGCTATCATCCTTGGGGCAATCAAAGGTGAAGTGTTCGTCGCCACATTGCGCACATAGAAGTTCGCGTGGGCATTCGTTTGCACTATGACCTTGACGATGACAGGTTTGGCAACTTCGAAACCGACAGTTGTCCGATGTATGGCCAGGAGAAGGGGCCGCATCTCGTACAGATGCGTTAGCGGAGTCGAGGGCGCCTGGAACTGGAAACAACACCCGCTGGGAGAATATTTAGATATCATCGACTGCGCTTCAAGTGTCGGCTACCATGCGCGTGAATGTTGGGTGTAGGTTTTGGTGGTCGGTGATCATAACTCTGCTGATGGAAAGCTGACGATGGATACCTCCAATGCAAAAGATTAATGCAAAAGATTAATGCAAGAGATAGAGAGAGAAGAAGGGAAATGCGATAAAGGAAGCGAATTATCACAATAGGTGCAATAGCACATGCCTAAGGCGGTAAAATAGATGGTGGCATAAGGTATCTTCTACCCCGTACCAAAGGGGTACATAAGTTGGCCAACAGTGCTCAACAGTCCTTGACAATAATTGACAATAATTTACCTAGGTATAAAACAGACTAATATCTTGAGATACTGACTTTCTTCTTTCCATATCTCTATTTACCTAGGTGCCTACCTACCTAGGCACCTTATTTATCACTGGAGATATCATTGCTGCTGGTGAACTCAGCGGCGCATCTCTGCACCGCTCGCATCTCATTCTAGTCTTCCCAGCTGTGTTCTTCACTTTCACTCTTCCCTTGCTCTTTATATCACAGTCACCCTCCTTCGCCTTTAGCTTTCAAAATTGTCACATATTCATGGCCTATGAAGGAAACAACCGCAAACGCCTAGCAGCACCACTTGATCAATCCACCTCGATCCGGTAACGAATCTATCAACAATATGGAGACCAATAAGGAGGAGAATACGGTGCTTCTTGGTGGCATAGAGTTTCCCCTATGCAACCAAGAAGACGATTGCCTCGCCTCCGTAGACGGCTGCACCTACACCAAGCTTGTCACGTTCGACAATCGGGTCTACCAAGAGGCCTGCAGACGATGGGAAATCATCAAACACCCTCTTACCGACTTGAGAATTAGGCCACTTTGGCATCGAATACGCTAAGGGCTATCGGTATTCTACACAGTTTACTCCCCGCTAGCACAAAGATGAGAGCATCGAGCAGGACAGTGACCACGTCAGATTTGACTGGGACCGAGACTTTTTTATATCGAATAAGATGACAGAATTGAATGGTGCGATCTTGAGTCACTGGCAATCGCAACACAGCATCGTTCAGCAAACATCGGAGGCGGCAAGGATGCATTTACAGGCAACATCTCAGAACATGTAAGTGATCTTATCCGCAAATAGAAGAGCGGATATGACCTCGTTGCCAAGAGGCCCAGCGATCAACTCCTGGAAACTCCCTTATCAATTTCAGTCGACAGTCACTGTGAGTTCATTGTTCGGGCTGCCCTGAGACTCGATCGACGTGTCTGTCAAAGCATACCTCCCTGGCATCCGGAGAACCGAGAAGTCAACGTCTTGTCTCAGGCTTCGAATGATAATATTCCGTGGACTATAAAGACAGTTTAGGGGGGGATACTATTCCAGAGCTTCGAACAATTCCTGATTCTTTTATCAAGTGGATTGAGCCGGAGCATTTGGAGGCTGCTGAGCAGGAGTACAATAAGCAGGGGAACCGTGAGCAGGATCACTTGGCCCCGATGGACCAATAGCCAGACGACCCTATGCATTCAATTATTCATGCTAATATGCATGGCTATCACATTGTTTGCGAACGTAAAGATGGCAGAAAAGGGAAGGAAGCCCGGGTAGGTAGTCATAGATCAATTTTCGGAATTCTCTAGTTGTTGATCATGCCCTCTGAACCTCTGCTCTGCCAAAACCTCTCCTCCTTTACTTTTTCCCTCCTCAAACCTGTCTTTCTTATTTAATTATCCAAGTCATCAGATCCCCGCCCTTTCTGCTTCCTTATTTTTCCGCTATCGGAACCGACAACGCACAACTGTTGCGGATCTCTTAAATCGGACCAGGGCAGGCGAAGGCAAGAGTAACGACCTTTATCCTAAGTAATAAAAAGATTCAGGTACTTTATCCTAAAATTAGATATTTATTTACCAAGTTCATTTCAGCATCTTCTACAGTCTTCTATTTTCTTATTCCTTCAGGTAGGGCTTAACTTTGACCTTTCAAAAACGATGACTACTCTCTACCATATCAGGGTTCGCATTATGACTAACCATTGCTGAATACACCTAGGATTTAAACCGGCCTAGAATTATAATAATTCTGCTGCTGATTAATGTGTCCGCCCATAGCTCTGATGACAAGTGTATATACGGCCAGTAATTAGATAGTTTACTAAATTTTATAAAATCTATCCTCAGTTCTCCTAAGTTCTCCTAAGTTCTCCTAAAGTGTCCTAAAGTATCCTAAATTAGTATCTAGTATTATACTAAACTCTCCTAAGTCTTTCTAAAAGTCCTTATAACTTAGGATCAAGCTCTTTATGTTAGAAGAACCTGCAGGTGAACAGTTGTAAGCTTTGACAATAAGGCCAGATTTGGCACCACAGGTTTTATTACTTGCAAATTGTTGGATACTATCCACAACGTATAGTTTCTGTGAAATGGCTTATTCCAGTAGTGGTTTCCCGTTTCCACCCAATATGTCTGCTAGCCACTGTGAGTCTTTGTTCTATCGACTGCGGGAATGCACCGCGAGGTAAGCCCAAGAAAGCTACTGTCTCGACGTTGACGGCACCAACTTCCACTGTGCGATGTGCTCGAAAGAATCCTGGTTCTCAAGTGAGGGGACACATTTGCTTCATTTGTGAGAGTTGAAGCAGTACATCGTAGGTGATAATTTTCATCGCAATCTGTACATTGTCATGGTGTAGATTTTCCAATTAGGTCGATGTATTGTTGGCCTCGATACGAGCATCGAATCATTCCTCCTTCCATGAGACAGAACGCAAAGTACCGCAAGTGTGGCAGTCCCTTCTTGATGCTAGTAGAAATTCGATTGCTTGAAACTTCCTGTAAAAAAATGATAAGTGAGTAAAACTACCAGACAAGGAGGATGGGCACTATAACTTACAAAGCCATACACACCATCCTCTTCGAACTCAGGTGTCGGATACGGATCATATAATCCAGCGGACACCAATTGTTGGAGAAATGCGAACCCATTACCGGCAAGCGATCTGATTTCATGTTCAGGCGTCCATGTATTTACATGAAAACCTTTGGTTCGTTGTCTAATATAAAGACCCAGAATGTTTGTGTGATGCCGAAGTGCTTCGCCATAGAGCGTGAGATGGTAGAGAGTGTCTGCGTCAAGATAACGTACTCCGTCGCTTTCAAGTCCGCTCAAAAGGACTCCAATAAGGAATTTCATGTCGACACCCGGATCTCCCTGTGGCGTTACCAACCGAATGTCTTGAAGTCGGGAGGGACGATATCTCCCCAAGCGTCTAATCGACTGGGCCAGCTCGTAAAGTTCGAAAGGCGACTCAATACCTTCTGATTGGCGAGATTTAAGACTGATACTTGGAAGCGGTAGCTTTGTTACAGCTTCTGCGATCTTGCGCATACAACGATGGTCGAAGAGTTCGTGTCGCCGAGTTTGGGAGGTTCGCACATCTGGGACAGCCGAATCGCTGGCAACGATTTGAAGGTGGCTTAAATTATCAGTTGATTACTTTCATATTCTATTGATATGATATGAGCTTTACTGAATAACCTGGTCAGCCGCAAATTCACCTTGCAAGTTCCACACCATGGTAACTGGCAATCCTTTGCAAGTTGCCCTGCCTGATTACATTTGAAGCATTCCTGGTCATTCACGCCTGCGAATTCGTTTGCGTTTGCTCGTTCAAGGTTGGGTCGTGTATTGCATTGGGACCCCGCCTGCCCTTGTCCTCCACACTTGAAACACTACCATTTGTTGTCATTCTTAGTATAGGTAAAGTGTAAGTTGGTGCATTGTGCGCATAAGGTCAGATGGGCACTCGTTTGCACTATGACCTTGATGATGGCAGCTTGAACAACTCCGCAGCGGACAGTTGTCGGACATACGGCCTATCCGTTGACAAACCGGGATGGCGCAGCTGAGACTAGGGTCATGGGCCCATTCTTTGTTGCTGTCCAATGCCTTGTGATCAAGGCTATTGCATTTAGGGCAACACGGTTGGCGGATGATAAGGCCATTGGTTTTGTGCCACTTGTATATGCGATATAGTTCGTGCGCTCGCTTCTCACTCTTGTCTTTGATCTCCCATCCCACAACAGTTCCGATGGTTAAGAGGCGGACCGTGTGAACACGTGCGTGAGAGAGCGCAGGGGCTGTCCGATAGCTCTCTGCTGTAACCCGATGTTGGAAACAAGGGCGCAGTCGATGAAGACAACATCTGCCTCGTCGCCTTGCGCAGCATCAAGAGCAGATGTCTTGATCTGATGTCGTTCCTCTGCTGTAATGATCCCATTGAGAACGAGGCCATTCAGTTCCTGGTCCAATAACTTGACTTGAGCCATGTCGAAAGCGTATACGGCAATCTGAATAGGGTTATTGGAATTCTTTCCAAGTCCGGTAAGTTTCGCCTTAACGAGTTTCGCAAGTTGGCGGATGAGGTATTGGCGATGAAGATCATGAGATCCAGACGTTGTATTGGAAGCTCTGGAGCCGGGCAACTCGACCAATATTTTGCTTTTGTGCTTGGGAAGTTCGGGGTGAATCTCGCGCTTGACGTGATTGCAGAGGCAAGAAAATGTAAGATATATCTTTCTTGTATCATGAAATATAAAGACTTAGGTAAATTTAGGATACTTTAGGGTACTTTAGGATACTTGAGTATAATTTAGGGAAACTTTAGTATAATTTAGGCGAGCTTTAGATACATAATTTTATGAGGCTTATAGCCCGCCATGGTATAGAAACCTGGGACATATCATTGCGCGACCGACCACTCTTATAGTTTTGAGGACTCTACTGGCTTATGTAACACATTCAACGTCCTTCACACTATGGCGTTCCTTGATCCATTGAACTCGGGCAAATAAAACCTGTATGTTCGTTAAATGTATGTTTACTGGGCTTTTTGTTGTTGAGTTTTAGTAACTTGGATGATTGAATAATGTTTGGGCGCTTGCCAAACACCAAATGCTTCAACACTGTCCAGTTTGGACACTGAATAAAGCGACTGCTGGCTTAGTAGGCTTGCCTATATCTACACATATATGGATGTTTGCAGTTATTTTCTTTTTGCATTGCTACCTAATATACATAGAACTCATCTATCTACTAAGGCAGCAATGACAAACTAATGATGCTTATGGAGGTAATCATCTCAGAGAGACTATTGCATCTCTCGTCTAGAAAGACACAATCCTATCAAACCTCCGTTTCTGAGATACCTATCACAAATAATGGGAAACCGGCGATATTTGTACGACTACTTCTGAGATGATCATGGGTCGACCTGAACTGAATTCGTACCCTGCCAGCACAAATGATTAAGTTCACCAGAAACACTCCAAGAATCCATTTCCCAGAGGGTTTGATGTAGCCGCCGGAAGTGACTTGATGGGTGTGCTTGTATTGGTAACTGATTCTAGTTTTACTAGCAGACGAGAAGCGATAGCTGGCTCAAGTTTGGCCTGCAGATGTGGACCGAGTGTCGGAATGTAAGTGATTGAAGAACCTCAAGTGTTTGATGGATTGGGATATGTTGACTGGGAGTCTTGGGGGAGGGACTCGTCATCAGAGCTACTCACAATTTTGTTGATCGGCGTCCCAGAGATCTTGTCCTTGATTTCTTCTTGACTGACTCCTGGGTGACGCCGTCTAATGTGTTGCTTAAGCGATCGAGGATCAGAAATCTAAAGCCATTTTTGCAGACCCAGCATGGATCTACAGTTGTTTGATACTTGGATCGATGGGATCTGTATGAAGACTTGCGACCAACCGGCTTTGCACAACGCGGTAAAACGCCTTGGGTGCCTTCGTAATGGCCGAAGTTGATCTTAGAGAAGTAGTCGACGAAAGCGTCGGGCTGAGCATGAATGATGTCCTCGGAGTCCGCCAGAGACACCGTGTCACGGTAGACTTGTCATTGACTTTCGCCTGTTCTTCCGCTAACCATTTCTTGTAGCCTTTTTAAATCCCGGGAGATTTCCTCTTGTGGTTTCCTTTTGAGGTTGGTAAATGTTGGCAGGCATGTGAAGTATGTCGACAGTAGCGAGCTGGGTTGGATTGTAGGCCCTTTTCTTCCCATGTTATCCATCACGCTACAAACGTACTTTTCTGTGGCTCCGTCAAGTATGGACTGATAGTGGCCCAGGATTTCACGGGCTCGTTCCAAAGCTGCCTTTGAATCGCACCCGGTTTACTGCTAGCCTCGAAGGCCGCACCTCGACGAATATCATGCATAGGAAGTAAGCGGCTCAACTATACCTAAAAGGTTTTGAGCTTCAGTCAAACAAGCACCGGCAGCTTGGCTGGCATGAGGCCCATTGAGACCACCGGTATGAGACTCGGAAGCGTCTTATGCAATTTCACAACGGCAGCTGGGTTATTCGAGAAGTTGAGTACCGACCGCGAGTTGGAAACAGCGATAGGACAATTGAGCTCTCCATTTACACTGGGAACACCTGCTTCGGTTCGCGTTCTATTCCATTTGATACTGAATGAAAATAAAATTGAGAGATACCTTGCATCCAATGTGGGCTCTAAGTTTACATGAGCTTGTCAACTACTAAATTCAGGGTCGTTGAATCTACCCAGCCAGGATCTAGAACATATATGTTTCTCTGCACCCTGGTGGGCATATTCCAGCCCCGCCATGGCCTACAGCTCATATCTTAAAGTGCAGGGTCCTAAACGAGGTCGACAGGCCATACAAGCTTAGATAACTCATTCAACGTCCCTTCCATGGCTCAAGGAGAACCCAACTATAAATACCTTGCTATGCTCACTCATACAGTTCGGTCATCAATGCTCTGATTTATTTATTTTCTCTCCTCATTTGAAAGTTTTGCATGGCCGTCGCATTAAGCTTGTTCTGCGTTATCAACTATCAATACACTGCTCGACACTGCGAGTTTACTTGTACCGCCATCACTTACCTTATACATATAAGCATAAATGTGCTACTGCACTATTATTTTCTTTATCTATCTACCTTACCTCAGGTATCCATCCTCCAGCTTTTTGTTTTTTTCTTTTCCTCAACACCTCTCTGCTTTTCTTTCTTACAAGCAACGGTAACTCAAGCGATGTATTACTGCCTGCGAAAACAATCACAGCCTACGACAAAGTCTTACTGCAATCAATCAACGCGGTTTTCTGTATTGCGAAAGATGGACAAAGACAAAAAGAACTCTCCTGGCGCTGAAGGATACAAACTGACGCGATTCGGGTCGACTGGGAAAGCAACATTCCAGGCGACAAATCCGCCTAAGTTCGATCACAAGAAGACGCTCACGTCTGAAAACATCACCGTTGCTGATATTAGCTTTATTCCTGACCATATTCTCGAGAAAGTGGCTGCAACGATGAAAATGAATTCCGCACAGCTGTTTCTAAAGGCCATGCAAAACCAACGACGGATGGCAGCGGAAGAAGGTAAACTTGGTCCGACTGACATTGTTTACACTGAGGACGACATACCTAAACTCATTGCCATCACGGAACAGAATGCACAAAACGCCACCAACGGAAATGCTGCCGCCCCCGAATGTGATGGGCACACCACTGGAGGCAACGAACAAGATGCCAGCGTTCCTGAGGAGGGGCTTCCGCGGCCTTGAAGAGCGATGTTTTAACCTACCAAACAATTAACCCAAGAGGGGAGCTTCCGCGGCCTTATAGAGCTTGTTTTCACTCAACTACCTATAATTCAAACATCTTACTCGTCAACCATACCAAGTACCTCGAATAAGCAGAGACCTACGCCTTGGAGTACCTATGTGCTCAACAAAATCAGCATCTTGAGTCTGTATCATATTCTCTCCGCCATGCGACTCTTCGTTCCTTCCAATGAGCCTCACCTGACTCAAGGCTTCCTTTTCTCACGGCTTCCATCAATTGTCTCCTGTTTTCCTCCCATCAAATCTCTTCTCTCTCCATCATCCATCCCACACCCTTCTCTATCATCCTCGCAGTCACTCCCCCCGATCGTCCCTAGCACCACTCATTTCTGCCATGTATTCACAGTCAACGGTCATTCGAATGGTGATCGTAGCACGTCAGAGTCTCCAGCTCTGTACTCCAGAAGCGAAAAAGGACTTCTGAAGGCTCCGATAGAATGTCACCCGAGCAACTAGCTCGATATGGGAGCAAGATTGGTAAACTGTTTCGACGTCATACTGGCGTTCCCGGATCCGATAATCAACCCGACTTTTGGTGTGAGAGGTTCGACGCTTTCTGCAACCAGAGTCTGGAATAAGAGTGAGCTCTATCGTCACAAGTTTATATTTCGCTAACCAGTTCAGCCTACAATACGCACTAACCTGCCATGACCTGGAGCTTTCCATTCGATATACACCTGGAACAGTGACAGGACAAGGCGATGATTGGTGCCGCTCAGTTTATGTCCGTCGGTCCGGCACTCATCCAGAAAAGTCTCAAATTCCGGCACAAAGGTTTCGCTATCAACAAACACGAAGCGATCGGGATCGATGAGTCAATCAACATATATTCTCCTTTACTCGATTTCGCTGGCCATTTGCTACCAAAAGCCACTTTAGTTGACCTGTTGGAGAAAGGAGTACTCACTCAAGATCCTCGAAACTGCACGTATAGGATCGCCATTGAAATCGTTAGCTTTATGATCAAAGCTATGCTTTAAGACTGTATAAGTCAAGGTCCCTATCATGGGAAGTCCTCATCATGAAGGCATTGTCAGTTTTGTTACAGCCCATGACTGGAGTGCTGGATGGGATTGAGCGTACCGGGAATAACGAGCATACATACCCAGGCTCCACTAGCAAGGACCGTGAGAGACGCTAGAAGCCAGTGCCGGTTCCTGAATACGCAGTACCTAAGCTATGGAGTGGTTCACCCACCACAAATTCACGCGCCGCTTATTACCTTATGTTGTACAAAACATAAGCCCTGTTGCCTTAGGCCCCTAGTGTAGGGTCCTTACATTTTGTGTAGGCCAATGGCACAGTGGTTTAGTTTAACACCTTATCTTTCAGATGGAAGCTCAGGCTTGACGCGTAAAAATGCGCGGACCTACACACACGTCATAGTTCGGCAGTCGTTGCTTTTACCTTCTTTTTACCTTGCCTTGGCAGGCATCTTAAAGCGTTCAGCAATTTCCTCCGAGACTCTCAACTTAATTCCCCACAGAAGAGATGTCAGGTTGGTCTTGGTCGCCTAGACAGGCCATGCTACAAATGAGCCGGCGGGAGATGAATGGCCAACCGCATCCTACTATTCCGCCACTGAGCCTACCAAGCATGCCAGCTCTCAACCTACCTCATCCACCTGCTCCAAACCCAGCCCTGCCTATGTATAACCATAAGCCTGTCTGTAACAAGCCTGGTCATTTCCCCGGTTCCAACAACCTTGCGCCTCCTCCTGTCCCTGGTCCCGTCCCCGATAACTCAACTTCTCCTGCCTACTACAACCCATCACCACCATTTGTTCCGCACACAACCGGGGCTCAAGCACCAGGCGGTCTACCTTCACCTATGAATACCTCACTCATGGCAAGAGGGTTATCTTCTGGAGCACTGCAAATTCCGGCTCCTGCCCCTGCTCCTGCTCCTGCTCCTGCTGCGACAACCACCAGCTCTAGGAAGCGCAAGTCTGATGTTGGCCCCGACAACACTCAAGAGAATCTTTTCCCAGACAATGTGCCGGATATAGACAGCGAAGACGAACGCCTAGCTCTTCATGATTCAGACACCTGCAATGCCATTCGTCGTAAGATTCGTAACTGGATCGATTCAGGCGCTCAAAAGGTTGGAGAATTTCAGAAAACCATTGGAGTCAGTGGCAAATCCTACAATAGCTTTATGAATCGAACTGGCACATGGGATGGCGAGAACACCGATACGTACATCAAAGCCCATCTCTTCTTCAAAAAGCGTGAGCTCCAGGGGCTCCCCCTCAAGGCCAACAAACCCAAGAAAGCAAAGACAGCCGCTTCCGCCAAGGTTCTTGAAGAAGTTCTTGATGTGAGCAACGTTGACCCTCTTCCTGGTGAGGCAGACGGAACAGTTCCTATTTACGACACTTGCGACGATATCCGCAAGAAGATTCGGCCTATGTTAGCCAAGGAGGGAATGACACAAGCAGCTTTCATCCGCGCTCTCAATAAGAACCTCCCTGAAGGGAAAAGCGTATCGCCGGCCAATATGCGGTACTTCATGGGCCGAAAGGGAGTCCGCGATGGCAATACCAACATCACCTTCTACGCGGCGTATGTTTTCTTCGAAAAGAAGCGTATTCAAGCTGGCAAGCCCAAGGCGCAATTCCGTCATAAGATGGAGAAGGCATGGGGCAACAAAGGTTTTGATATTGAGCATGGGGCCAACCAACAGTACACTTGTTTTGCTGGTGAAGAGCCGGTAGTGGATGAGTTTGGCAAGATTGACTTTGTTGTGACAGGGCGACGGAGGTGAGAAGGACGCATGTGCTTACGAAAAGAAGAAGAGGAAACCTAGAAGAAGGGTTGCAGACCTGTTGGTGTTGTCTGATACCATAGCATTTGAGCTGATTTAGTGTGTTATCATAAACGGATTTTTGAATAGGAAGGAGAATAGCAAAGGCGTATCTGAGAGGTTTGGTTCTAATCCATATCTAGCAAAGGGAAAGTATTGTCACCCATAGCCTCCTCGATTCTCTTCATAATTGCTAGTACTTCTCTTCTTCCAACCGGCGACCAATTACTTGAACACCCACGGGGCGGTCCATGCCTGGCGTTCGCATCATTAGTTCATATTCACCCTGCACAATGCCGTTGAGACTCTTGAGGCTAAAATCCTCTGGCAGTTGATTTCGTGTCTTATCGACATGTGTCACGGGCAAGACGCCAGCGGTATATTCGAGCTATCCTAGATCAGCTTTGTTATCGTAGTTCCCCCTATCGATGAACGTACCAGGTTGAACATGAAAGTGTAGCCACAACTACTACATGCATCATGCATGCCCCTATGAGTAAAAGCTGTAGGAGCATTGGGGGGGTGATCAAACAATCAATACCGGAGTTATCCCACCACTCAAACCACTTCCTCTTGTAAGGCTCGCGGTTGGCATTAAGTTGCCAGATCTCGTATCCGGATTAAGGATACCAATTCCGCAAGGGTCCAGCCCATACGACGTCTCCTCGAACATACTTGACCCAGAGGTAATGCAAGTACTTCACTAGTCAAGGGAGGCTGAGATAGAAACTCATTTAGGCAGCACCTGGATCGTTCCACTCTCCCCAACGAAAGAAGGGATTAAATTCTAGAGGCCATCGCTGCAGAGAAGGATTGAGGCTAGACAAAGAGCTTCATAAGGAGAAGGAGGGTCAATCTTCACGATCTCATGACCTGCGTTTCGGAGAGCAGATTCAGCCATCTCTAATACTCTTTAGCAAACGGGACTGGGATCTACGACGCCGCCTGTTCAAAGGATTCCGACCCACAAGTTCCTCTTCTCGCAGAAATCTTTCTCGATATCGGTTCTCCAAGGTAACAGGTGACAAGAATAGTCATAAATCTAAGGCTTCATCTAGATGATCGATCGAGTGAAATGAGACAGGTCGTTGAGTGTACGCGCCATGGGACTGTACACTGCAGGAACACCATCCTGCCCTGGCATACTTGTTACAACTCCTGTCTTAAGCCATCTTCCAGTTGAGCATTTAAGTGCATAGCAGCCAGAGAAGTGAGCTGGGCAGCGAACACTTCCAGCAACATCACTTCCAATTCCAACTCGGCCTCCCAATGCCAGCAAGACATCTTCACCTTCTGTTGAACCAACGGCAGTGTAGCTTTTGTTGTATGGATTCGATGTCTCGCCCCATATGCCATTAGATGACTCGAAACGAAGGAGTGTGATGGGGACGTTGGTCTTGGCATACGAAACAGCCCCGGCGTCTTTGAGTATTCTGACAATACTTCCATCATGTGCAAGGGGCTTCCCATGTGTGCTCATGCCTACGGTGCTATCGTATCCTTCCAATTCAACCATGTCTTTCAGGCTGGCAGGCATACCAGCCAGAGGCCCTTTGAGATTGAGAGAGCCATCGGTGAGTCACTGCTCAGTCGAAGAAAGCAGGAATTCTGTTACACAGTTCGTTCTTTCGTGTGCCCTGAAAGCAACCTTACCATACGGATGAAGAATATCTGAAGCCTTGCTTGAGTCTCTTTGGACAGTTTGGACCAGTTCTTCAATTGGCTAATTCACGATCTCTCGACCCAAGACAATGAAAGGAGCATGGTATGATGCCAGTCTCTTGATGCGAGATGTTCGCTCTTTTTGTTTGAACTGGCTTCAATACTGTTAGTAAGAAATGTTATTCGAGTAAGCATCTTGAGCTGTATGGAGAGACTGGCAATCGTGAAGGGGTCCTACCAACCTCGGCGATGCTGCAGGTAGTTGGAGAGCCCCATAATGGTCACAGTCCGTTAAGGAATATCAAGCAATCCGTTCCAGTAAGTTTTGAGCCAAATTGAATAAATACAAGGAGGGTTCCATGTTAACAGAGACGAGCTCAGTGGTATAGGGTGTTACAAGGACGAAATATGGCCACGAGGCAGAACAATATATAGCACTCTTTAGTGAGCTTCCTGATTGAAGGACCCGCTGATAACCGATCTAAATCCCCGCATCAACCCCATTGCTATTTATCTTCAGTCTGGGGAATTTAGCACCAACAAGAGGAACACTATCAGAATACAGATGTAAGACGGACGATGAAAAGGAGGGTTTTTCGAGCGTTGATGTATTCTTGACAACGAACGGTCGTCTTTGAGTCTGACTTGAAAAACAAATCTTGTCTTTATTGTCTTAGCTCTTCTGTTGTCTCGAAGTTCATGTGGTTACACTGCATAGTTATAAGTGGTTGATAGGAGTTGAACCTGGAGCCTGTGGAGCTTGTCACATAGATAGTAATTTGCAGTTCTCTCATTTGATACTAGATATGCGCCACCGCTAGGCATAAGACAGGAGACGTAACTATTCTTTGTTGATGTAAGATGTAGTTGGAATGTGCTGTGATGTTAATTTTATCCGGGTCGCGTAAGTTTAGGCAAGCATTGACACATAACCTTGGCACTTATGGATAAATGCTCGTCAAAGAGTTTGTAGTAAAGAAATCATGGCAAGATTACTCACTAATGAACCTTGTATTCAGTGTCGACATTCAAAGAGACTAATTGGGCATGTAGATCGACGAGATGCTTGGACTTGTAGGATCAAGTTTTTTAGCCGGTCTGATATTTCACTGGGTTATCACTTGACCTGTTAAATAACACTGAGGAGCAAGCTTTTATAAGTCAAAATAATTTTATCGTTCCTGGGCTCTCTGGCAAACTCTTCTGGGTAGGGTAGACTTCATATGCATTTATGAAATACCTCGTTTGTCATATTATCATGAGCCTTGGAATACTTTTTGTAGATATTGTAAACTATGGTGATTTCGAAAAGGGGATAAGAATATTGAAAACATTCATGCTGTTGCATTTTGCATTCTTACATTGATATATGGATACGAGTCTTGATGAGGATGGTTCTTGGCTACATAACTAACCAAATAGGAAGAAAAAAGTCGATAGTCAGCAAGAACACACTGTCTGTTCCATGTGAAGCAGACCATGGTTGATCCTCAATTCGCTCACAAGAACCCTCAATCCCAGTATGATCTACCTTCGTCTAGATACCCGGCCTCGGGTAGGTCACGATCGGAGGACTAAGCCCCGTGCTCCGGCGCGGAGATCGGATGGTCCGTGCGTGGGAAAGAGGTTGGGTATCAGAAGCTTTTGTCCCTAGTTCTCCACTAGCATGAAGGTCACCGTCATATGAGAAGAGCCTGTAACAATCTTCTCTCTTTCACCAACCACCATCATGTCGGTCGATCCGCAGCAGCTGTTGGACACGGTAAGACATGCGGCTCTTATCACCCAAGACATTTTACTCATTGTGCTGTAGCTCTCGAGCCAGGTTCGCCAATACGCCGACGTTGCTTCCGAATTCATTGATAAGAATGTCGACCGCGCCGCCGTAGTTGTCAGAGAGACTCTGTCCAGCTCGGAATGGGTGCCAGAGTCTGTCAGGCCTAAGCCTGCGGTGAAAGAAGTGGTGGCAGTCGTTTCTTTGGGGCGCTTCGAAAGGCTCCAGAACTGGATTGCCGAGCACAAAATCTTGACTGGAATGATTGTCTTGACCTGCGGAACCGTCGTTTATAAAGGATACTATGAAAGTCGCTCAATGAGGAAAACAAGACGAGCGAGAAGGGCACGAAATGGCGGGCGCACTGATGTCGTCGTTATCGCCGGATCCCCATCTCTTCCTTTGACAAGGTCTTTGTCTTTGGATATGGAGAGACGGGGTTTTATCGTCTTCATCGTTTGCAACGCCGCAGAAGACGAATCCATGGTTCAGGCTATGAAGCGACCCGATGTTCGACCTCTGAGCATTGATACCACTGATGTGAGTCTGCCATATGGGCTTTTGTGTGACTATTCTGACATTTCCCCAGCCTCCTAACGCTGGTTCTGCCATCGAACATTTTGCCCACTTCCTCCAGTCACCTCAGGCTCCTGGCCCTGGAATGAAGCCCAACCAGCTCACTCTGAAATCCGTTATCCTGATCCCGAGCCTCCACTACCAGACGTCTCCTATCGCAACAATCCCACCATCTAGCTTTGCCGATCTTTTCAATACCCACCTCCTCCAGCCCATCCTTACAATCCAGGCTTTCCTACCACTACTCACATCCCGCTTGAACCCCATCGGAGAAAAATGGATTCCTCCCAAGGTTCTTGTCTTTACTCCCTCTATTATTTCCTCAATCAACCCCCCATTTCATGCGCCTGAGGCTACCGTTTGCTCGGCCCTGTCCGCTTTCACGGAAGTCCTCACCGCCGAACTTAGACCCCTCGATATTCCGGTTACCCACATGCAGCTCGGCACGTTCGACTTCTCCAGTTTCGTCCCGACTCGTGGCGGTCCCAACCAAGGCCTCGTCACCGCAGGAAATCCCGAGTCTCCTCTTGTCTGGCCTGAGGGCGCCCGACACGTGTATGCTCGAAACTTTGTCGCACAAACTAGCTCTGCCATCTCCGGAGGTCGTATCCGTGGACTGAAGGGAAGCTCGCTTCGACGCCTCCACAACTCTGTTTTTGATGTGATTGATGGTTCCATCACTGCTGATACCGTACGAGTTGGCCTCGGTGCCAGCGTGTATGGCTTCGTTGGACGATGGGCCCCGCGAGGTCTCGTCTCATGGATGATGGGCATCCGCCGAGTTGACGAGCTCTCCACTTGGAAGACAAGCTCCTATGAAGGTTCAGAAAGCAGTGACGAGGACGACGAGAGCGAGAAGGGCGAAGGAGAATCAACCGAATTTGTCGCCGTTCCATCAGATGCTAACGTCTGGCATGCTGACAATGAGGGAGCTATGTGGACTCCCCAGGCATCTGAGACCGCTTGAGCGATCAAGATTGAAATTTATGCTGGATGTCCTATGTAAACTGGATCTGCATAACACGCATTATGATGGGACATGTAAAACGTTCGATTTTGTTACATATAGACGCCGCCACGACTCCAACTCTTGAATGATTTTAACACTGCAGCCACTGGAAAAATACAAATCCAGTTGCCTTACTTTCGACCATTGCTTTGAGGGTCACAGTTACAACAAGTTCTTGACATGGGATTCGTGTGGGTATCATCATGAACTGAGTAAAAGTACAACAAGTAAATATGTTACTTAGTGACCTCTTCCACGGTAACGGCCTCTTCCTCGCCATTTGCCTCGGCCACCATGACCACCATGGCCTCCTCTATATCTGCCCCCATCATCCCGATCTCTATCTCTCTGTTGGTCGCGTGACCTATCCATATCATCCTGCGCAGGATCCATCCGAATGTCGTCTTCTTTCTTCTCCTCTGACTTGAGGGTTGGCTTCTCCAGATCCTTTGACCACTTGGGGTGGGCGCCTTCCTTGCATTCAGGTCCATCGGGACAGAACCCCGCCAGGTAGAAAACACAGAGCTTCCTACGCACGTGCTTCTTTGAACAGTTGGGTCCGAGGGGGCAGAACCCCATATCGTAGTGAGGGCAGGGTGGCAGCCGACTTTGGGGGTCGATGTGCAGGTATAGACATTCGTCACCGTTCGAGCAATACCCGTTTCGCATAAAGAAATTACACTCAGGCATCTTTCGAAGATTGTACTCGTGGAGGAACTCGCAATGCTCGCCCTTCTTGCACAAGCCACGCAGCCAATGTTTACACACGAGCGAGTTGAGACCACCACTCGGCTGTGACGTCTTAGAATCAGAGACGTGTCGTTCAGGACATCGTGTGCCGTTGGGGCAGTGGCCCGACTGGAAAGCTTTGCATATAGGCCGGTCGGGAGACAGGCCGACCTGATACGTTTGTCGGAGAAATGGCGAGAAGCGGAAGTTGTAGGGCGTGGCAGAGTGGTTGAGGATGGCGGCGGCAGGAGATTCGACGGCGCCGGGCATGGTGTGCGAGAATGGCGCAGGCTGATCGCCTATAGAGGATGGAGTGATTGATTTATTGCTAGTAATGTTCTTTCAAAATTCCGCCTCGGGTGGTTGTGGATGCTGCTTTGTGCGCGCTGTAATAACTAAGGTAGTTGCTCTGTTGATGTCAAGGTCAAGATTTAGGCCAAAGCTTTGGTCGCTAACATTTTCCATAGCTACAGGTACAATGCGGCGATCGAGGTTTGTCAGCGACTAGGATCGCCGCCATGCCAACGTCACTCCACACAAGCTTCCAGGTCCCTTGAACTTGTGGACTTGAGCTTCGCTATCCTCATACGCCCATTTTAAGATATTATTTGTTTGCCATGACATTCTTATATTATTTAAACTGTTTAAGGTATCTTAGCGAAGGAAGGGAAGTGCTTACTAGCTTACTTCCACGGTAAACTCTTGTCATCGCCACCACAGGTGTTTTGGCAAGACACAGCAGGAACCAGGCATCTCCTGAACCTCCATCTTGTCTTCCATCCTCAAATGCTGACCATGAAGGTCTTTCTGCCTCAGTAACCACAAAATTCGAGAGAAATCACGAATCAGAACCAAGACTCGCCACGGAGCCTTGTTCCCTATACTTCTGGCCATAAACGATACGACAGTTCATGTATCGGTGAGCTTTCTCATTCATCAGGCTCTTATAAGCCTGAGACACCATCTCTTTTCGCTTCTCTTCTGATATGCCTAGGGCTTTCAACGGCTTGATAGCCATCGAACCAATCAGATCCATGATGTTAGCTTCCATCAACTTCCCCAAGTCTCTCATTCCTTCGTCCTGTGACCAGCATGAGATGGGCACTTTCTCACTGACCGCCTGAACTTGAGTGAAGCCAGCGGCTATGAGACTTTTCCGAACGTCTTTCTTACCAAAGTTGGTACAGCCGTATTTTCGTATCCCCTGAGCGCATGTGTCGAAGAAAACTCGCAATGGATCATCTGTTTGCATGGTACCATCATCGCAGCGAACTGTGTAGTCGTAATCTTGAAACTCGATCCATCCGCCCTCCTTCAGATGTCTTCTCTTTATTAGCTGGACATCACATATGAGGCATTCGACTCACTCGTGGGCATTAGCAACCATTGTGTCCAAGTCGAGAAGAAATCCGACCATTCCCCTGAGATGTACCATATCAAAGTCCTTACCACTGGCCCAGCAGGGGTCCTCGCAGTCTTCAACAAACATGGATGTATTCGGAGGCATTGATTTAGGCTGAATGGGTGATAGATCGGTTCCTATCACACTGGTCTTGTCATACTCATCGGCCACTGGGTCTTGTTAGAAGGGCAGCTGGAATATTTCCATATAAGCTCACCGTCTATCACCCATGCCCCTACAAACTGTAAGCACAGAACAGCCAAACGTGTACTTGTCACTCACCATTTCCTGTCCCGAGATCGATTATCTTCTCCGCTTCGTTGTCAACTTCAGACAGAAAGAATTTACCACCCTGCATCAACCAGATGGTTAGCTATTGCTTTGACTCTAATCGCTGTTGCCCAAGAACCTTAACATACCAGAAGCTGCTGCATCAGGAAATGTTCAGCTAGCTCGCGACACTGCTCGCCTTCGTCATTGGGTAGCGGATATCTGCCAGCCAAATAGGCGTGATAACGTCGGCCGTGAGAGTGCTCATAGTCGAATATGCTGGCTGCCAATGAAGTGCAACAGCTTGACTCATCGTCCTGTTGCAAGCATTCAGAACGAGCATCGTGAAACACAAGCTCAAATTCATCCGTGTCCTGGTCCGTTGGGGTGTATGTTGTTTCAATACCTGGCTCGGAAATGATCGAGAAAGAGTGACTATCAGACTCTGGCATCTTGGTTGTGAACTCGCGGAAAGAAATTGAAAGGAAGACAACACAGCTATACAGAATAGGGACTCGGCGCTGTTTATCATCTGTTGGGATGCTCTACTACGGTTGCGCCACATTGATCATCTCTGTAAAACCAGCCAAGTACACAAGGGATGAGAATTTCTGGCTTCAGTATTATCAATATATGCGGGAGGTCATCTGCACGTTTGCTACCGTGATGGTGACCCCTCCTTCTCGCAGGACTTCACCTCTCAACATTGGTGAGATACACCTCATGTGGTATGTTTCGCTACAGCCTACATGCTTGTGCGAGTTGTTGGTGATAAGCTATGCGGATGGCGCATAACGACAATATGCGATTCGACTGTTGGTCCGGATTGCGAAGAAGGGGGGCCAACTGCGTTTGTTTGCTTCTCATGGGGCGCTGTGCCGAAGTAAGGCGAAGAGGCCCCTCAGTGAACCTAAAACTGAAACAAAATTCAAGTCAGTTGGTCATATACATTCCATTGATGGTGAGTAAAGAACGAAGTTGATTGTGGCCATGATATCTAAGCAGCTAAGCTTCGTTGAAGATGCAAACAATGCCTAACACTGTCGTTTGAAAGACCTCAAGCCAACATTGGTTGATCAGGTAGGATTCGACATGGGTGTACGGAGTACAGACTGTCTCTCTCGTCGCTTACTGTTGCCCGGGCAAGGTTGCCTTACACATACATCCATGCAATGACAGATTCAGGTTGTTGTGCTTGCCTCAGCCTCGAAGCTGTGGATTGATGCATTGGCAAGGCCAAAATCACTTGTCAGAGACGGTAAAAGCACCCGGCCCTGGCTCAACTGTATCAGACAAGGGCAAGCTAACAGTGGAAGTCAGAGTGTTTGGTCCACTCAATATTGCGCCCAACCCTCATCGTCGTCCCCGGGCGGTTTTTATTATGGAACCAATCTCACCGTCTGTGGTAGCGCGTTCCAAACGTCCGTCGACCTTCCAGAAGTTTGATGGCAGGGCGAATTAATGGAGCCACACGGTTGTTGAACACGCTTATCGGGAAGTTGTGTTATGACTCGGCGCTTCTTGTACAACCCTCGTCCAAAGACGTTGTACCTGGATTGTCCCGGTCGCCAAAATGGACGTTGCGACATCAAGAACAATGCTGCTGCGTGCGTGCTTCCTGGCTGAGACAGTTTCATCCCTTGGACAACAATGCTGCTTTTCAAACAGAGCAATGAGCTCGCCATGATCCTGCAACTATTGATTGGAAGCCGGGCCCTGTCCAGCATTGCCTTTTGTTTGCCCGAGGCATATGACACCTCGGATCGCATCGCGGCTCATCTTGAAAACCTGACAACGCCTCGCTATGCTGTTTTTAGGTATTGGAGACGTGTCTCATTTGCGGGCCTGCATGTCAACGTGTTTCACCTTCGCAAATCATGGCAGGGCCATTTAATGGCTCGGAGAGGCCGCAACGTCAATGCTTCATCATCTCCATTTTCATAGCAGAGATGGAAGCTCATCTAATGGTTGGAAACATCTACTAGACGGTCCCAATAGCTCAGGGTCTTGTACGGCCTGCCCTCGAAGAGGAAAAGAGTATTCTCGCCCCGGATCTCCAACTCCATTCGAATTTGGGCTGCCAAGCAAAACATCCGTCATTTCATGAGGCACAGATTACACCTTTTTGACAAGGCCCGAATTGGCGTGGTCAAAGCATCGAAAAGCCGGGCTAACAACAAACGGGAGTAATTTCACGGTCTCCCAAGAAGCCACAGCTTCCTCAGCTCTGACAAGCAGCAACACTCTTGTGTTTCTTCCAATGCCTCCCCGCAATTATGTCATGTATCATGGTTCTACCGAATCCAGGACCCTCCGTAATTTGGATGCTAGTCCCTGCTCTCCGGGCATCACCTAGATGGCTGCGACTGGTGTTGAGTATTATATAGCCTCGATCCTTCTCTGTCGCAGTCAGTCATGACTCTCACCGGCAGTCTTTGGTGCCTAACCTTGTTGACCGACATATCAGCTCTTGTTTCCTTCAAGATCTTGACACCAATTAGTTCATCTAGACTCTTGCAGGTCGGGTTATTAAACAACACTCCCGGTCGTATTTATTTTTTCTCTTGATTTTGGCACTTGCCTCGTCCATTTTCTTTGGAATTCACCTGGCCTCTCAAATCCCTCATCATGAGCTCGTCGCGCAAGTCGCGGATTGCTTCGAGCATGTCTAATGTCATGTTCACGAATGCAGTTTACTTTCCTAACTACCGGATATACCAGGGAGATACTCCAGGAATGCTCAACTACAGTTGTATCAACCATGTTTACTATGCCTACGCCAGTGTTTCAGCCGACGGCGGTGTTTTCGTAAGTTCTTTCCACGACTCATTTCAAACGTTTTGGCATTGGGGGTACTGACTCGGAATTTGAATCTAGCTAAGTGATGAGTGGGCGGATGCTGGTGCACCTGTTGACGGTGTACAAGGAGGACTAGGGTCTCTCATGCACCTCAAGCAGAAGCATCCCCATCTTCGAGTTGTTCTGTCAATCGGGGGTGGCAACTCCTCGGAAATTTTCCCCCTGGTGGCATCTAGCACTCTCTTACGTGACAATTTTGCTAGATCAGCTAAGGGGCTTGTTGAGGCATCAGGTCTGGATGGAATCGACAGTACGTAGCGCTCGAAACGGATCTCCAGTTCTGTCGGCGAAGCTAACAAAATGGTATCAAGTTGCATGGGAATACCCGTGTGATGTCCAACAAGGCTACGACTTTCTTGCACTTCTAGCCGCTGTCCGCATTCATCTACCAGAGGAGCATTATGTACTCACCGCTGCACTTCCTGCAGCCAAGTCCATCTTACAGTTCCTTGATCTAATGGAGATCGCCGAATACTTGGACTTTATCAACTTGATGGCCTACGATTTCTTTGGTTCGTGGACTCCAAAGGCTGGGCATCATGCTCAACTATATGCTATGGACAAAGAAGAAACCTCAGCTTCTTCAGGGGTTTCTTATCTCATGTCCAAGGGATTTCCCCCTAAGAAGATTCTGCTTGGTATTCCAACTTTTGGACGAAGCTTCCTTCACTGCACAGGAGTAGGACACAAATACAAGGGCGTGGGTGGTGCGGAAGACGGCACATTTGAGTACAATCAACTACCACGCAAGGGATGCAAAGAGGTTGTCGACAAACGCCATGTTGCAGCACACTGCACCGGGGCAGATGGCGGATTTGTGACGTACGATAACCCGGATACTGTTAAGATCAAGGCTGGTTTCTGCAAGCAAAAGGGACTGGGAGTGAGTAGCCTAACTATGGGTGCGAAGGTCTCGGTGTCGCGCATTCATGTCTTGAACACAAGAACACCGCGACTCCCACTTCCTGCCCAATTTCGTCACTGGATCGCTAACAATGCCTTCGTAGGGTCTCTTTTACTGGAACGGTCCTGCTGATTCCAAGGACAAGTCTAGGAGCTTGGTTGCGGCTGGCTTTCGCGCTCTTCATTCGTCCTGAAGTCTTTACCAGTCCTTTGACCACATCCTGCATTTTGCATATATGGGAGTGATACGGCTTTCATTTTTCGGTAGATGGGCATCTAACGGCGTTATTTGATCATGTTCGATTCAATTTTCTACCTTGGATTTATGTAAAAGCGTTTACATTACGAAGGTATGCAAGGAAACCGGGGATTCTGCTGGAAAGAGTCAAAAAATAGAGGCAAGAATATGCCATCGGGAGAATATATATATATACAATAGACGGGAACGGCGTTTTTGGGGGCAGTCAAACAAAGGCACTGGATGCCTGACTCCCTTCATACATAAGCTAATGACTCACTGCCTGCTAAGTTCATTTGACCTCTTATCACCTTACATAGTGATACAAGACGCACGGTGGTCCTCTTTTTCTATTCACAGTCGCCCAAGGACCGAGCTGATTCAAGGATGCAAAGGATCAAAGGCGGTAGGGCATGTGTATGTCACATCAACGGTGAATTCAGCCTCCAAAGTAACCGTTTGGGCGACAAGAACGAGGCGCCATGAGGCTAGCGATGTACGTCAGAGTGCATTGACATAGATGCTGGCAATATAACTCTTCAGTGATCCGCAGGAGAGTCTTGAGTCACAGTGCGTACTTTCGGTGTGACATTCCAAACTGAGGTGGCGTTTCGAGGTTGAATTTGTCTCTTTGAAGTCTGGCTGAGAGCTTATTCCGGCAGACAGAACTTCAGTCTCTTTGAAGTCAGTCACATGTCGAGTCACGATGAGCTATGTACCCCTACAGGGAAACCGAGGGAGCACATCACAAAAATGACCAGGCTTGATCTACTTGCACTTAAAAATCATCACTAGCTACGCAATTCACGACCGCCTAGAGATATCACTATATTAAATCATTTCAATTGATATCAGGCCCGGTTAAGTCGTTAAGAGAGTTGCTACCCAAGTATTGTAGGTAGTTGCTTCTGGTTACCTAGACGTGCATTAGATAGTACCCACGTGGCGATAAGATAAAGAGTTCCTTCCGTCATCCCACGGCTCTACAGCCTGCAGAGCTCGGCAGCTTAACACAAACAAACAGAGTAAAAAGACAAATCATCGCCGAAAAAAGATGCCCCGGGACTGGACATCGTCTGCTCATCACTACAGAAGCCCAACAATACAAACATCCTACCAAGATGTCTGCAGCCGATAGGGTTCCGTCTCCCCCGGAGGCTGCGACGGAGTCTTCTGTCCAAGGCCCGGATCTGGAGTTTTCCCATAATCAAACCCCAGACGAAGAGAATGAAGCTATTGAGAGCACGATGCCCCCTTTCGAGCCATTGTTCACTCTCCTAACCAACTCAACTACAAATACTACTGTGCATCCTCGCATCCACTACGTATTCTCCGATGACGACCCTTCAATCCTTGCAGCTGGTGCTCAAGACCCGTCGCACCGACCTCTTGTCGTAGATCTCGCGCCAGCTCCCGAAGGCGAGTCCAACCGCTGGGCTGTATCTTGGGCCGCCAGTCTAACGCCCGATTTCGCCGTGACAAACTCAAGCGTAGCTGTCCAGCAGAGCGAGGGTGAAGAGAACGGAGGTGCTGGCGCTTTAATGCTCCGTGTTGAAGGCATCGAGCGCGAGCCCGTCGAAATGCGACCCGAGTCCCTACCTAGCTCGGGCAGTGGCGCCATAGGAGGGGAGGACGTCGATGTCTTAGCGGAAGAGTTCCGCAGACGTATGGGAGTGCTAAAGAAGGTGGTTGATGAGGCTGAAAAGAGGCGTTTGGTAATGGGACAGGATGAAGACATTCACGATGCAGAAGACTATGATGGTGCACCTGATGAAGCGGTGGTAGACTACGATGATGACAAGGGGAAGCCGAAAGCGAAAGCAGAGAATGATTGATAGGAACTCACTCGAGAAGTTCCGTTTACTCTGATGATTTTGAGATTATGTATCGGTAAAGACCGAAATGTGCCATTAATAGTGGTAAGTTGTATACTGTCAAATGTTTCCGCCATGCTAACGCATCTACAGATTGTGATTCTACAAGACCAAGACTTTTGAACTTCGGTATCAACAATATAGATGACCAGGTAGGAATATGGTCATCACACTTTCAGGTGGACCAGGCACCTTTGAATATGAGTGATTACAGCTTGGCGTATAGGGCTTGTCTGATACGTATGGATATCGAGCGTGTTAGATTGTTAATTAGCGATTGAATATTTGATCAGTCAAAACATCACGATGCATCAACACAAGTGAGGAAGCGAAATGTAATTAAAAGTTCATACTATAAACGCCTCAAACTAATGCAAAGAGAAAAGGAAATCAAGCGCCAGAAGAGTGGCAGAGTCAAACCCGGTTGTACAAACATAAAGAAAAAAAAGGCGGGCTGTCGGGCTATAGCAACAGTTATGTTCCAAATCCAATGGGAATACGCAAAAACACAAATACAGCTCTGACACTGCTTTTACCTCCACACGATCCTGGCTCACCTCTCTAGAATGCGTATATGTCCCTCAATGAGTCCAAGTATCGCCTCCCCGTCATTCGAAGACAATCGCCTCCGAACCATTCTCTCATCGTTCGACTTCAACCTAGTTCCGCGGTAGCTGAGGTAGATGGAATCGCCCTCCGCCAACACTCTTGAGCAGAGACGCTGTGTTGCCGGCAGCAACACGACGGGCTAAGCGAGCAGGTAGGACAGCTGTGTGCATAACAGGCAAGCTGCCAATGGCTGCCTCGATACTTCGCTTCTTGTTGTCGTTGTTCTGTCCCTTGATGACGAAGATGTAGATGAGAACAATAATGACAATAACAACAATGATAGCAACTGGACGAGTTAGCGAGAGCCTCACAATCTGGTTGGATTTGCGAATACATACCACAAATACCCAAGCAGATCCACTTCTTCTTGCGTGTCTTGCGGGCAGTGTTGACGGCCACACCAATCTCCTCGTTACCCTTGTCGAGGTTCTCAACGACTTCCTCGCCCTTCTGTTCAATTTGGGTGACGGCAGCTTCTTGCTGAACGACGAGGGTGTCCATATCCTGGAACAACTGAGCCAGCTCAACCATTTGCTGCTCGATCTTGATGAGAGCCTGATGACGGTCTTGAACAGCGCTCAGGGCAGCACGGGCACGACCCTGACGATCACTCTGCATCATGGCCTGGCTGAAGACCTGCCCTCCAGTAGTGTCCTCGACAGCAGCCTGAATTTCTTGCTCTGAGGCATCTGGGCGCACAATGCGGTACTGGCGGGCCATCTGATCCTGTGTGCGTTTTCGGAATTGTGACTCGACCTGCTGGTATTGGGTGATGGCAGCTTTGAGACGGCGGTCAATGCGGGTGACGTGAGGGTTGTTCTTTGGCGATTTCGCCTCGGGGTTAGACTTGACGGTGCGGACTCGCTCGGTGAGCTCGCGGTAGAGAGACATCGTATCCGCGGAAAGCGAGTCGAGCTGGCGGCTGGCGGCGCTGGAACCTGAGCTATCGGCGTCGTCAAGAGTTCGCTGTTGGATCATGCGGAGCTGTTCCAAGTTCTGTTCAACAGTGTCGATTCCACGGTCGATGTCGCGGCACTCATTGAGAATGGCGTTGGGGTCGCCTTGGCCAAAGCCGCCGGCGTTGTGAGCAAGGGGAGCCATCTCAACGCTACCTATCCCTCAAGCCATGTCAGTATGCGGTGGAAGAGGACAACCATTTGAGTCCAAAATTCTCACCTCCATAACCCTGAGCGGGTGGGCTGTTGTAGCCACCGCCATTGCCGTAGCCATTGTTACCACCATAGCCCTGGTCAGGGGAGTCGTATGGATTTTGGCCACCGTATCTATTGTTGGAGTCAGTAAGCATACCGAGTAAGCTAGATGCAGTAACTCGGGCAAAACATACCCGTACTATAACAAATGTCAGCAGAGTATTCATGAAAAAGATTTAGGCAGTTAAAACGGAAAATAGCAGGTCGCGATATGCTACAAGCTCAATTGATGTCGCATGGGAAACACTCGAAATTGGAGCGGGATCAACAGGAGGGGAGAGGCTTGGATAGGAGGCGCAAACTAACACTCATTGTAGTGACTGAGCTGGAGCTCTGCTTTGTTGTCTGTTTTGGTTTCGACGAATTTAACCCCCTTTCACCAGAGGTTGGCCGTTTCTCGAGGATTGTCTTTGATTAATTGTTTTGGTCTCGTCGTTTTTCGAATCGAGTCGAGTTGCCAAGGAAGAGGTTTGGTTAGAGTGTTTCTCGTCGCGCAGCAAAGAGAAAGGAGTAAGGCTTGTGGATATACGATCAAAGAGATGAATGATCGAGACTTGCGTAAACTACTGACGAGATAGAAAAAGGTGAAAAAGGAAAAGACGGCAAGTAAAAAAGATGGTCGAGTGAGACGAGGGAGGGTGTAGAGTTAAGGTCAGAAAAATAGGATCAAGGCCAGGTGCAAATGAGACGTGACGGGAGTTGGCAAGGAAGACCCCAGCCAGAGCAGGAATGGGAATGCGAGCCCAGCCCAAGTGCGAGACGAGATTAGTGGAATTGTTGAGTAGCAGCGGCAGTGGCAGTGGCAGAGTAGCACTTAGCCACTGAAATGTTAGCGGGCCTGGGGGTGAGGGTGGAGGCTAAGGCGCTGGCGCTTGGACGCCGCTCACTGCCTTTAGCGGGCTAGAGATTACCTTAGCTTAGCCCTGTTCCGTACAAGCACCATGCTTACTCCGTATTGTACAAGCCCCTTTGCTCTCTTGCTCTCTTGGATGGCGATGCAGGGTCCAATAGTCGGGTCAAGAGATGCAAATCTGATTCCAGTTGCGACTTCTAGTGCACGACGGCTTCGTAGGAGACTCTGTTTCTCTGGTTGTTTTGACCGAGTGCCAAGGTTCGCAGCGTCATAATCAGCTTCGAAACAGCCCCTTTGGATCGTACGCGATGTCATGATAAAGGTGCTCAAAACCAGAGCTGCAACAGCCAGAAACACTTTAAGAGTCTGGTTAATCATGCGACACTTATTCAATTGGATGATCATAGAATGGTACCAGAGACATGCAGCAGCCTAGCTATAAATGAGCTTAACATGATTTTGGTTTAGGGGGAGAACAGGAGACAGATTCAGGCCTACACGCTACCGCTGAATAACACAATCGATCTCGCTATCTTATTTTGTCTGTCACCCCTGAGCAAGGGGTAATCCCGAAATAATCACTGCCCCTCAATAGCATCGTTCATTGGTGATGTATTCTCCACTGTTTCATCCTTAGGCGCCTGCTCTCCAATAATCCTGGTTTCTTCAGAGTCTGACTGAGAATTCTGTAACAAGTCTGGTGTTTTATATCCAATCTCTCTTTTGCCTCCGACTACCATCGCACCAACCTGCATTATCCGGCATCATCACCAAAAGCTTCAAACTCTGATTCATAAACAAAGTCTTGGGTGTCATCCGCTAACTGAAGCAATTGAATCCGTTCATCTGCAGGCTGACAAACTCCACCTGAGTGAGCCCTGCGATCCCGCGCTAGGCCTTCAGCTGTTAGTTAGTCTGCAAAATGGCGCCCACCCCTCGGGGGGGGAAGAAAACAGCGAACCTTAATAGGAGGTGTCAAAATAAACTCAGCAAAGGTTATCCTAAGCTTAGGCTATATTACCTAAGTCTTTTTGTCATTTAGGATCAAGATCCTGCGTTTTCTTTTCTCCCCAAGCCACCCTTTCGAGATTGACCTTGACCAGGGGGTCTCGAACAACGAACTTAAGCTTCGCCGCGTGGGTCTGGAGCGGCATTGCCAAGGAGCTATTCGTGGTATTTTCGGATTGAGGAACCATCATTCATCTTGTCCTGTCACTGGTATAGAGTCGAACACGGAAACGATTGCATCTATAGCATATCAACCTTATAGTGATGGCAACTCTTTTACTAGAGGGTAAGTCGGGATATTTATATGTACCTCGTAATTTCCCGTTGCTTATGCCCTTGGCCAGCTCCGCCAGCAAATGTATCCTTCGTCTTACTCTGCCGTTCAAGGGACGAGACAATTGACACCCTTCCAGCCATCCATCTCATATTTCAGCCGCAGAAACTTGCTGCGCAGCACAAACCAACAAGCTTCCCAAATCCGTTTCCGACGGACTCTACCATAGGCTTATTCCGAGAACCTTGCTTGAACAAAATATGACTTTGAATTCTCCAACCATTTGCGGATTGCACAGTTCCTACCAATATCATGTTATTTATTTGCACATCTGTTAATGGTGACCCAATCTCTTGGCTCCCCGGGACCACCTAATGATAGTACAACTTCTCCCTCCATCGTGAGTCCAGCACATGCATTCGATACTCCATCCGATTTCAAAGACTATCATTCCACCACACCAAAACGCCCACATGTTGAAATTCCATACTCAGAGAACAGCATATGCAGACACATAGCTGACGCTGGAATCACCCGGCGTATCGACCAAGTTGCTGCGGTCATATTTGAGGATACGAAATCGCCCCTTGTCTTTGTTCTCGGGCTGCTTGCGTAGCTGCTCTAAAGCCGCCATCATGACTCCGATAGGGTGTCGTCCGCATACCGAATTACGGGTTTGTCGCAGAGTGGCAAGAAAAGCTTCATGAACGCCACTCTCAACAGCATCCATGGCTGCTTCGTCTATGACTCTAATCGTCTCGTGAATTGGGGGACCACTGGGTCTGGGGTCTTCCTTTCTCAACTGTGTCAGATCAGAAGGACTTTTCGTGGGTGAGTAGGGTAGGTAGCTGAAATGACCACCCCAATGACAAAAATCGGAGCTGACTATAAAGGCGTTCTCCCGGTTTTTGAGGTATGGCAGTAAAGCTCGTCCTATAACATTCTCCTCATCCCCGTTGTTACTGCCTACAAGCACAGGCACAATCTTGGGAAATTTATCAGGCGAATCAAATGACTCCTGACAGCGAAGATAAAGATATGGCATGTGCATCTCGAGAGAGTGTTCCTCGATCTCGCGGCGTTTGGGCATATTCTCCATTCCTAAGGCCTCCTGGAGCTCTCTGACCACTTCCTGGTCGATCTCCAAGTCGCCAAATGGTGTTGCATACTTTTCAAAGTTAGTGGCAGCACATCCTTCGAGATAGTATCTATGAGATGGACCCAGGACGATGACACGCTTGGCATGGCTCAAGTCAAGAGTCTTGTACGCCCAAGCTGCACACGGCCCAGAATATGCATATCCCGCATGGCTGTGGCATATTATCGTCAGCTCAAGAATATATCGAAAGGCTTAGCAGGCAAACTCACGGCGCGATGATAACACGAGCTCCGGGAATGGGCAGTGAAACTCTGTCCAAACTCTCCGGGACTGCCGTTAGGTAGCTTTGCAGCTCAGGGCGTAAATCTTCCGGTTTCTTCTCGTACCATGAGCCGGCCTTGTCTGCTGGTCGGATAGTCGTCATTTCGAAATGAGGGTTTTTAAAATAGAATGACAGTTCTGGTGATGATAAACAAGAGTAAGTTGGGTAGGAACAGATTCATGTAGGTATGTCATGTCATAACCTTACCTCTTGCCCCGCCTCATGTAGCGGGGTACAGCACGTTAGGCGCCCTCACGTTACCGTAACCTACCTATGGTTGTTTATCATGGTATGACCTCAAAATGGTTGGATGATAACACACGAGAGTTTGGTCATACATCGTTCTAGAGGCATCTGGCGCGTCGGGGTATGCCCAAATACGGTACTGACGAGAATCCGGGGATCTTTATCATGTCGTTGCTTCATGACACAAACAATAAGCATTGACATTCCACAGCTACCTTACGTATCTGTCAAATAAAACCACGATTATCAGTATCGTCGCAACTACGGTATCTTAAATTGTCCTCATTGTTTGTATTGCTTGTCAGGAGTAGCCAATATATTTACTAATCAATCCACGACCCATGCATTATGACGACCTCTTGTTCTATCATCTGCCAGAACTCTTTTGCCATCCACTCAAATTCTGGCACCCAAACTATTTCCCGATCCCTAGGGGTTGGACCAAACTTGAGTTCTAACAGTCGGATCGGTATTCAATGGTTGCTGTTCCACATCTTGCGACCGGAACGCTCTGGTCGAATAAACGTAAGTCTCGCGCTCGATGACGGCAGCACGTTCCGTACTTCATTCCTCGATGCCTCGATTGCGTCTGAATCTAAAGCTGCGCGAAAGTGTTTGCTAATATTGATGGATTCTTGTTCTCCATAGAGAACCAGGTCAACTCCGCTCTCCTGCAAGATTGAAACCCACTTCTGGATGCATCCCTGGAAAATATTGTCCCAGTGAAAGAAACTGACATCCGGTGACAGATAGCAAAGGGCTCCGCCGATAACTGAGATCAGTGGTGTGCCTTTCCAGGTTGGAACCTGATACACGTCCCAGGGCTGCACTATCTCGACTGTGTGTAAATCTTCCTGTCTGGCAACTGAGGCTACCTCCCGCACCAAGTGGCCCCATCCCTCATTATAGAGTGACATAGTCCACATGGCCCAACCTCTTATCCACGGAAGGACTTCATCCGCGAAACGAATACTGAATGCCACAGCTGCTGAGTGCATGAGTGAAACCCCGGTGCGACTTGACTCGCTAACTTCGAGGCTGCTGATCTTCAGGCCTCGTGCGATGAGGTAGGGGGGCGTTGTTGAATCTTGACAGTGAAAAGATCCAAGCCGGAAGGCTTCCAGGCGATGAATGAGCGGGCCATTATAGAAGTTGGGCAAAAATGTTTGCTGAAAGATTCTTACGTACTCATCTCCATGATCGCAGGAGTTGTGACAGTCGAACATACGCAGAACCATGCTTGTCTCTGGCTCGTTGATATATGACTGAAATAAGTCTGCAATCTTTAGCCATATTTTCTCCGGGTGGTGTCGATCAGGATCGTACACTAGCGGTGCCAATGCACCTCTGAGAGTATGTCAGAACTTATCGCATGGCTATTATGTAGAACTTACGCTTGGGCAGTTTTGCCAACTTTCTCAAGCAAAGCTTCATGGAGCCCTAAGCTAAGTAGCAACTGACACATGTCGAAGTTCTTGCTAGTCGCAGCCCACTGTGATCCAAATGAGTACTTAATTCCAGTGGTGTCCAAGGTTGCTGCCATACATAAAGAAGCGAGTGTCCATATTCATCTTTGTCGAACGGAGATGCTTTCCGGTTTCCGAATAGCTCAAGAACACCAGCCCTATCTCCTTTTTGTATTCTCTGAATAATATCAGATTCATATGAAACGACGTTGTACACCCGATAGTTATACGTCCAGCCATAGCCAGTTGGAGTCGATTGTAGTTCATATACGGACGGTGAAAGCCAACTTGGCAGTTGAAGATACGCCTACCACGCACCAGTGGTGGTGGCATAGGCCATGGTGAAACGGCCAAATCTCGAAGCGGTATATTTCTTGTTGAGCTTTGCATTGTCTCTCGGGATTCGTGACAGTTGAGATTCATCAATCTCTATGACATCGGAGCTGCAATTAGATCAGGTGTCACTATCGAGATAGTCCTTGACGAATATCATCAGTTACCACTCAGCAAGCAAGCTCTGTATTGGTCCCCGCCATGCCAATACTTACAAGTCCCAGGCCTGTACTGCTAAGTGCAGCATTGATATTGCCTCCTTCAGTGTGCTGGCGAGTTCATCTGAGCTTTCCTTTCCAATTATTATCTTCAAAGCGGCTAGCTTCCGCTTCAGGCCAGTCTTGGCTTCGAGTTTCGTGGATATATAATCTGCGTTTTTCCTAAGTGACTCTAGTGCCTCCATTGAATCTCGGAGGTTATCTTGCACCAACGAAAATCCAGGCAGCATATTAAAAGCTTGCTGGTTCGGATATCGTTGACGCAGTATTTCAAATATAGCTTCATAGCCTTGTAGATGTTTCAAAAGAAATTCCGTTTCTTGAGGTAGATATTGGGCTTGATCCCACAATCTCTTCATCTTGATTATACATTTCCCAATTTCGGTCGAGATTTGGACAAATGCAATAAAACTCTCCGTTCTCAGTTTTGAATGAGACGGTGAATGCTTATGATATGAGCCAACCGTCAAAACAAAGAATAAATAGCAATACGCAGTTGCTACGAATATGAGAAAACAGCCAGCTTCTATGGGTTGGACGAGTCATTTAAGAACGAGTTGCTAAATCCCAAGAGACAAGAGCACTGCCTCTATTAACGAATCTCAACCAACAAGACTGTTGCCTTTGTTGGACAGTGTTGACCAACCAGCCTACTTGATCAAGTCTATCCATGTCGCTATCCGCGGTTGAAATCCGCGTAGAGTAGTGGCCATGGGAAAATAGGCGGCAAACCGCAGCACGTGTTGAATTATAGATGGGTGCCGTGGAATGTTTCACATCATGGTCAGGCGGCGTGCCATAGTACCTCTCAAATGCCTTCCCTGTTTCCACTAGTATTCAATTTCCATGTTTTTGGAGACGGACAGTGAGTTAGATATAGGTATTCACAGTAGAAACGGGATGAAATAAAATTCTGTACGCATGAGGAGGCGCCCGGCGCTTGTTATAAGACGGCTAGGACGGGTACGGTTGCGGGTGTGGGTGCGGGCCGTTGGAGGCGCTAATAAACATCGTCGGCTCCACCAACTGTGAAATCATGAATAGCCCAAGTATGGAGTTCTGTCCAACTACCATACCCTACAGTTTGTCTTGCAATGTGAGATTGCTTGTGGCAGAAATAACACAGAGGATGATCGATTGTATATACCTAAGTATACAAGAGTCAGATTCCAATCTGGTGTAACTGATTTGGCACTCCGTCATTCATTCTTCGTGACCATGTTTAGCATTTCATAGGATTGACGCACCTATCATGTTGGTGGTCGTGTATGAACGAAATAAAGAATCTTTGCTTCGTACAATCAGCTCAAGAAAACCAGCTCATCTGACGGAAAACTAATCTACCAACCAATGTAAGAATTCCCTATCGTGAGATCCCGCAATACATAAATACTTGGTCCCAGGGCACGCCTTGCAGCACGGCTCGTATTCCCTGCGTTGTGGCTTTGGGTGCAGTGTGCCCCTTTCGATAGTTGGCATGCGCCAGGCAAAGCTGAAAGACTGAGGCTGGCTGCATGACTGGGTTAAAGACAGCGGTATCTAAACGCAAGGAGCCACACCGAAACGGTAAAGATGTGCAAAACAGCCGAGTGAACCAGCTAACCAGTTACCTTGCCGTGTAACCACAATCCGATATGTGGTTTGACAGTTGCCTCTCGGAAGAGCTGTAACCGTTCCGGGGATTTTTGCGATCAATATCAACTGGGGCTCGAATAATTGAAATGCGGTAAAGAAGATCGAAACCCGCGGACCAACGATTCGATTGATGCTCATCTAACGACAAAGCTCAGATGGGGAACTTGAGCCGATGCTGTTTTCCTTCCGAGAGGTGGGAAACAAGTATTGGTGGAGGGTAGCACCTTAGGATGGCACTATGGCGTCGGATTGCATAACATAATTTCGACAACACCAAACATCTGTCGGAGATATCAAAATAATAATAGAACGCTAAGAAAAGATTCACAGAAACTTCCCACGTTTCGAGTTTGTAAGTGTTGTTCTGTATCAATGGATGCATTTGCTCAAGTCAAGTGGATTGGATGGAGCCATCCATTTACCGAAATCGGAGTCAGGCCCAGTGGCGAACGGGTCTATTGCCGAACCGGCTGACCGGACTCTTCCTATTGAACTATGTTGGAATGTCCCGAACCGAGTCGAGTATCTTTGACTCGAACTTCAGAGTCTGTTGTTTGACTTGTTTAAAACCCAGCTCGTAGTTAGTCGAACTAATCTTACACACAGTAATGTTTTACAAAAAATCGCTGGGGTGCTAGGGTCACTGGAGAGTATTGATTCACGGGCTGGCTGCTTTGAACAGAGGGCGCCGCCGTCGACAGTGGGCTGAGACATGCCGTTAACTAACGATTTATAGCGCCAGCCCTGTCTCACCTGTCTGAGGTTTTCTTAGTAGAAACTGTCTACGCTAATTGCGCTGCTAACTAAAAAGAAAAGAAAACAGGCATCCCAATCTGATCTAGGCTGGCAATGCCTCGCCCGCGACCGAAAAAGCTCCGTCACCGTGTTAGTCTCGATTGTCGAATGCCGTGCAGTTTTAACCATTGAATTGCCACTCAGAAGTGACAAACTATGCAATTAAATTAATCAGCTCGCCCTTTGACTTCAGTTGCCCTTCGTCTCGTTGCGTTGAACCCGATGTTTCCTTTCCCTGTGACAATCTGTTGTACTTAACTGTACGACACGGGGATTTACATACCTGAGAAACATCTCTCACATTTGTGTAACCAGCCCTTGCTTGCCTCAGTCTGCAGCTCCTATCCATTCTCATCCCTCCCTGGTCTAGGGATCAGCCTCCACTGTCGCATTCCGTCATCGTAACTAACCTAAAGTTTGCTGAAATCTCCTTCAGCCAGCCCGCGGCCTTTTCACTACCTTGGGTTCTCCCTCCAGCTCCCGGGCTCATTTTTCTCCATCTGCAACACCAACAAAACTTCACTTTCATTATCCTTTTCCCACGATAAGAGTGAGCACCCTCTTTTGGTGCTCGTGTCATTTCTTCGCCATGGGTATTCTTCAAAAGATGGCTTGGTCCAAGAGTACCAGGATCAAGGTGATGATAGCCATTGACACTTTGTTTTTCCTCGTCGAGATCGTCTCTGGCTTCCTGGCCCACTCGCTGGCTCTCATGGCCGATGCTTTTCACATGGTTAGTCAATCGCATCTGTTTCGCGCTGCATGCGAATCAATGGATAGAACATGGACTAAATCTGCGCAGCTCAATGATATCATCTCGCTGGTTATCGGCCTCTGGGCTGTGTCCGCCGCACAAAAGACCTCCACTGACGAATTCACCTTTGGCGTACGTCTTCCAAACCATTTCGCGCCCCCTTTAACGCCGATGCGCTTGTCTAACTGTCTTCCAGTGGGTTCGCGCAGAGATTCTTGGTGCCTTTTTCAACGCTGTTTTCCTTATCGCCCTCTGTGTTTCCATCGTCCTCGAAGCATTGACCCGATTCATCGAACCACCCGAGATCAATAACCCCAAGCTCATGCTCATTGTCGGTTCTGCCGGCCTGTTCTCCAACTTTGTCGGTTTCTTTGTCCTCGGCGGCCACGGTCACTCTCATGGACCCGCCGAACACGACCACGATCATGAGCATGGACACTCTCACGCTCACGTCCACGACGAAGAGGAGGGCAACGCGGGTTACCAAACCCAGGGCACTCTTGCAGACGAAAGTGGTCGTGCTGCTGAGGTTCTACCCGAGGCCGTGATCCGCCGTGCAACGGCTTCCAAGAAGTCCAGCGGCAAATCCAGCGAACAGCGACATAGCCGAGATGCATCCACACGAGGCCGCGACTATCATCGATCCAGTAGGAGTGGACATACTCGTTTCGCTAGTCTCGATGACTTGAGCATTCACCCAGCAAGTTTCCGACAAAGCATTATCGAAGCTACGCGTGGCGAGACCAACGAAAGCGAGAGCGAGAGTGAGACCGACGCCGAGAACTCTCTGATAATGGAAGAGGCCGAGGCGCATGAGGAGTCACCTCTTCTCAAAGACGTTACTAAGAAAGGTTCTTCCCTTGGCCACAATAGAAAAGGCTCCCACTCTCATTCCCACTCTCGACGACCTAGACGGGACTCGAGCGTTCATCATGGCCACCACCATACTCTTCCCAAGAAAGCTGGCAAGAAGGACAGCCACGGCCATAACCACGCTGATATGGGTATGAATGCTATGATTCTCCACGTCATTGGAGACATGCTTGGCAACATAGGTGTCATGGTCACGGCTCTCATTATCTGGCTGACGGACTGGCCTGGTAAAGTCTACGCTGATCCCGCCGTCTCTCTCTTCATCACTGCTATTATCCTCAAGACCTGCATTCCTCTCACCCGAGGCACCGCTCGTGTTCTTTTACAAGCTACTCCTGAGCATATCAGCGTCCCTGAGATTAGACAAGACATCGAAGCTCTTCCCGGCGTTATCACCTGCCACCATATTCATGTCTGGCAACTCTCAGACACCAAACTTGTCGCTAGTATGCACCTCCAAGTGTCTTTCCCCATTGATTCTCACAGTGGCGAGAAGTACATGGAGCTGGCTCGGCGAGCTCGGAAGTGTCTTCATGGGTTTGGCATTCACAGCGCTACGATACAGCCTGAGTTCTGCTTCGACCAGAAGCACTCACACGAAGCAGAAGCTGCTGCTCTGTCCCTAGACGGTCCTGTTGATATCAATAAGGGTGATAGTTGCCTCCTTGAGTGTATCGACGACTGCCAGGCCCAGGGTTGCTGCCCTGCCGACTCGTCGTCCAAGGCTTCGTCAACAAGACGATGTAGTCAATCGTCGCACAGCTCTACCAGCCCTCATACGCACGATCATGACCACGGCCACGATCACGGCAACAACCACCAGCACTAATCCACTACCCAGCACATCAGGTTTTGTTCCGGGCTTTGCTTGAAGTGTGTTTTTGGCCCTTGGCAACCGCCCCTATTTTCTGTCTTTGCTACATACTACGAATAATTTCTCCTTGGTCCTTAAACTAAAAGGGTTTGGCGTTCTATCGTGCGGAAAGACAGACTCTCTAATATGGGGCAGTCTTATTGTTGGGCAGCATTTCGCACGAGAATATGTGGTATTCGAGAGGTAGATGGTACCTTTTGTTTTGTTTTGTATGATAGATAGTGGTAGGCATCACGCGGATTGAAATTTTCTTTTTCTCACAGCATTTATTCTCACAGTGTTTCGCCATGGACGGTTTTTAGCTTGCGCTATTGTGCTAGAGCAAGGATGTGTATTCGAGCTTTTCCTGCGCAATATGGCATCGTCCGTAGAGGCACGATATTAATCACTAGCAATGCACGTCTGTTTATTTATTTATTTTGAAAATATCCTCCAGGTGGTACATGCTCAATTTTCTCATTCATAAAGGGCGACAACCAATACCTACGCTTGCGGCGGAAGAATGAGTTCATCACGGCTCCCAACTTCGATGACGCCTGCGTCACCCTTGAACAGATACTCCACGCGAAGAGTCTTGTCCAAGCCCGGAGCTGGGTCCCAGAATCCTGGTAGGCGGCTCTTGCGCACGCCATGGGGGATCACTAGGGCTGGGCCGCTGGAATATGATGATTCGTTGATAAGAGCGGCAACGGCAATTGTGACATCGGCAACTTGATCGCTCGTTGCGATGATGCCGTATTCATCAGGGATGCCGTATTTAGCATTGAGGATAACGAGACCACCAAGTGTCATCTGACGCTTCTGGCGACCCTCTATTGGATGTGCGAGGAGTGTTGTGATGTTGTCTGCCTCGTATCTATGCCGAGCAATGGCGACTGGTGCCCCAGTTGAAGAGACATCTGAGCGAACGCGGCGATGAGATCGCGAAACTCGCTGACGGCGACGATAGTTGAGACCAAGCTGCACTGCCGCAAGTCCAGCAAAGGGTAGGGCGCAGGCCCAGAAAAGGACACTAGACCCAAGAAGCGACCGTGGTGCTATGAGAAGCGGGACACCGAGACGCTGACCAAGGCGGGACCAGTAGACGGAGAGGTGAAGGTTGTGCAGACTGATGCCGACTTCAAGACCAACACGTGCGAAACGGCCAACAGACCACAGATTGCGGAGGGCAAAATACTGGTCTTGGAATGTGTTGGAACAAAGCTCTGCCTCCACACGGGCTGAAGAGGGTAGACCAGGATCCAGTGATGTCGGAGGAGTTTGGAAAGGTAGAGTCAGGTCTTTGCTGTATCGGACAGCGCCGGCCAATGAAGTTGGTGTAGTAGATGCAGAGACTGCCCAGCTTCCATGCTTGCAAGAATTAATCTCGTAGTCGAGACCCCTAATACCGCCCTCATCGCCAGGAGAGTCGGACGAGCCTGATACAGGTAATCGATCTAATGGTCCTGTACGGAAGCCTAGCTCGAGGTTCGGGGTTGGTCCAGGGGCTTCGGCGTTGAAGAAGTCTGGACTGATTCTTGAGTGTTCAGAGAAAAAATGAGAGTATTGATTGGATCCAAAGCTCCAGTCGCCACTGTCTGCGCGCAGGAATCCTGTTCCGTGTCGCAGATTCTGGTAGAGACCTAGAGCAACACGCGGTTGAATCGACGAGGAATCACGCGACGATTGTATACTAGCCTCGGCTATGGTTGGCTCTGAGAATTTGGGGAGGAGAAAGTGATGATAAAGACGGCTTGTGACGGAGAACTCTGGCAGAACATCTGACTCGAGCTCAACAGCAGTCTTGATCCACCTAAGCTTATCAGGGGACGATGAAGGTGAGCGGTTCAAAAACTCTTGTCGATGTCGCAGAGAGGCCAACGGAGCGAACTTGTTCTCAACGAGTTGTATGAGTCTCTGTCTGGTGATTGGCAGGGGTAGCAGAGGCTGATATCGATCGTACAAGAGTGATGTTGGTACCAAGGACAGATCCCGTGTAATGCCGTAGGTAGATCCAGTCACAGTCACAGTGGGTATTGCGACTTGGATTCGAGGCTGTGATGGACTCTCGATTGTCTCCTTCTCTTCCTTTGAAGCAAGACTTGCGAGTCGTGTAACTTGAGATTGAAGAAGCTTCTGAAGTGCTGGTAGGTCGACAGTGACGGAATGACTGAGAGAAAAGTCAAGGATTTGCAGCCCTGAGGCGCCACGTCCCGACCCAGAGGCATCAAGTCGGATTCCTAGATCAGAGCTTGTCTGTATGCCGTTCTGTAACCGGTCCCAAACAGCTTCTTTAAAGGCGACTTCGTATGCTGATTGTGAAGCGCCTGTCTCTTCAGCTTCCAGGAACTGGTCTAGGTCATACTGAGCTCGTCGCGCAGGGTCAATGAGTGTTTCGAAGGCATCCTGAACACGGAGGAATTGCTGATGAGCTACGGGGCGCAAATGCTCAGGATAGCTGTCCGGGTAAAAGAGGATAAACAGACGGTAGTATGCGCTCCGGATCTGCTGTTGCGACAACTCCGAAGTGTCTCGTGGGAGACAAAGTAGGTCGTAAAAATTATTGTAGAGATCCTCTGCTCCAAGTGCTGGATCTTGTGTATGAGGCACAGGTCCGTAGCCTCCTTCAGTTGAGCTCAAGGCAGCCTTCTCATCGAGGTCTGGATCTCCCGTCTCGGAAACAGCACTCGTTCCACGCTCGTAGATCGAACTAGCATCATCGTCCCAGAATGCGAACTCCTGCTTTGTAGCAGCGAACTGTTCGTTGAGGGAAAAGCGAGATGGAGCAGCTCGAAGAGCTTGCGCAGCAGCTGGGGCGCCTGAAGACAGGCGGTGCTCATCCAAATTGGCTGAAGAGCGCACTGGAGAGTTTCTGGAGACGCCACGACGAGGACGAGCGCGGGGCACTCGAAGACTTTCGCGGCGGGTGTCTCTGTCGTGGGGCATGGTGTCTGTCTGTCTGTCTGATTGATGGTGTTGAGAGAGAGGCAGACGACTAACTCTCCATTGAGAGAGGACAGAATAGAGCGAGTGAGTAGACTACAGATCAAAATGGTAGAGACGTCACCGCCTCGGACTGATGGCAGTGAGTGAGTAAGTAATTCTCCAATCACGACACATAAGAAAGCGGATGGATCATTCAAAGACCCCTCGCACGATCCCGATGTGGGTTGATCCATTGTTGGGAGTTGGAGAAGTTGTTAGGCCACTAATGTAAGCACCTACTGACGCAAACTACAGGGATTATGTCCTAGGAATGTACAGTATAGTTCAATAGGGTATATTGGCAAGGAGAATTGAGATTCACCGTCTATTTATCAAACTCTATACTGAGCTCATGGAATCAAACAAAGCTACCAAAATAGCAAGTAATGAGAGAAATAACACTTACAGCTGTGCCAGCCCCATTTTTGGATCCACGATGCCCCCAGTCTTTTCAGGGACTCACTCCATTGAGACAAATTGAGCAACATGTGGCAGGTTTAAGCGTGGATGGTAGCGGGGTATTTTTAATTCTATTGTTTCTGAGACTGCTCTTGTTTTACTGGGAATCTCTATTAGATTATGTCTCTAACAAATGCCCGACTTGGAGTCAGTTCGTGTTCACATAGAAATGAAACATCAAATCCATACTCCCCACATGTTAATCCATACATACCTACTCCGTAGATAGATAGACCTTCAAATAACAGCGTTGCCAGGCCATCTCGTACAACCATTATGCCCACTTGAAATGACAAGTAGCTTCCAATTACTATCAACTATCACTGTCCTCAGAAATGGAGTGTCTCTTGATGGCATGACCGAACCTGTGGAACGTAGCATCAGTGCTCGATAGCATGGTTCGCGATGTCATGCGTTTCATCGAGCTAAGCAAGGATTCCCCAGGATCAAGGATAACTATCCATGTCCTTAGCAGGTTGTATTATTGTTGAAACGAAACTTCCTGCAGTGGGAGCTGTCCAAGTCTGAGTATAATCCGATCAACTGTGTAATATCGTAAAGATCTATTGAAGTTACCTTAGGGACGAGGAAACCTCAGCTCTTGAACTCGAGGTGCCAAAAAACTACCTATCCACGTAGTCTAAACTCCCCTAAGTCCCTTTGCTGTTTGAATAAAGACCATGAGTTTTTTTGGCCTTCCCTGGAATCCTCAATGGTTGATCTACCAGTATGGCTAGTGCTTAGAACTTGCACAAGATCTTCGATCAAAATAAGTAGCAAAAAGTCGACAGCATGTCAAATGACCCAGTATCGTAAGGGATCACTGCTCTCTATGGCAATATTGCTACAGTAAGGAGCCAGAGTTATACTCGGAAGATAAATATTAGTGCCAATGGCACATTTATGGAATCAAATGGCTTCTAAGGATTCGTAATACCATAGCCCCTTTTGTTAGTCTCGTACAGGCCCTCATATGTTCAAGCATTACTATTAAGCCATGCTCCAATTGGATATTTTTCGAGTAGTATTTAACGGAGAATGCGCCTGCCGAAAATCTATCTAATGCTTGCAAGACTGTGGCGCTACAGTATATACCCTCTCAAGAGTAACTGAAGACTAAGAGATCCTCATGACACCTCGTTTCTGATGAGTCTGTCTGTAATGCATCAAGACTCGCGAACTAGTCTTCACCCATTACAGGACACTGAGGAATGAACTGAGAGATCTTGCATATCAATTATCCTCAAGTCCTTATAGTTCTCAAAGTCGAATTCACTAGCACTCATCTTCATATCCTATTGCGTCGCCATCGGTCAAAACGAAAAAGGGGTCGTGGCGATCACAGTCAAGTTTGAATTATGTCGATATAAGTCCATTCTTTCCACTACCCTTACAAGTTTGTTTCGAAGTTCGGAGAAATACTCCAAATCTTCCATATAGCCAAAGCTGTTTAGTCGGTGCTTCCTGTGTTTGACCCATTGGCGAGTCTCCAGTATGTCTGTTATGCCAATAGACTTTCTCCCTCATGATTGACTACCGGTGCTGTAGATGTTGTCAAGATCCAATTATGAATAATTCCGTTTGCCCTCCTCATTACTTTGAATAGGGATATTTGGCTATCTTCTCGCCACTTGCCTCTCTAAAGGTCCCTTGTCGGGGACTCTTCAACCGACAATCATAACTCCACCCTCAGCCTCCCACAAACCATCACGACATTTAAGAGGACATTTTAAACGATAAACACATTCTATTTCTGTTATTTCCATAAGGAGATACCCCTGAAATCATATGCGGTATTGCTGAATTGCTAAATACTGTTCTTTAAGAATCTACAATGATCAAACTCTTCTGACACTCGCCCGTTGCTAGAAGATTCTTCTTGGGAACCCTGGTTTTATAGTATTTATAATGACCTGCCGCTTATATTGACATCTATTTGGTGTCATCTCACCTCAGCTATGTCATCAACTTGTACATCGATGGTAGTGTGAGGTCAGCAGGGGATGAAGAGTGTGAATACAATACAGTGCATTTTATATTGTCAAGATATATCCTCGCTCTCACATGTACACTTTTGCCTCATTCAAGAGGTTATCTAGTATTAGAAGTATCTTAAGAACCGTAAATACTTCATGAGAGAAGCTTTGCACGCTTGCTGGGACAAGATGTCGCCGCTGTAATGATGTTCAGTATTAAAGAGCACGTCATGTACAAGATTAAGTTTCCCTTGGCCTATTTCCAGATCGCTAACTCGGTAGATCTTATCATTGTTTGCGGCTTGCCACGTTATCATTCTACCTTTTCCTGTAAAGCCTGGCTAGAATGAGGCCGCATGTTCAAAATCTTTCGAAGGGAAAGATGTCCTATTATGTTTCCGGTCTCGTCGAAATTTCTTTTCATATCTATAATAATTTAAGAGTGCTCAACCCTAATGAAGGGTTATGGGCTAAGTTGGTTATGTAAGGGTGGCTCAGCATGAAGTTACTATTGCTGTCGAAGCTCGACTCAGGGATAAAGATACTTCACCAGCGTCCACATCCACACTTCCACAAGACTTCTTGGTCCTCATTAAGCCGCGAACTAATTCAAGTTAAGGCTGTGAGGCACAAGTACTATTCTTGAGCAATTGTAGCGCATCGTTCAGATGTTCTGCGTCCCATCTGTATGATCCTTCAGGCTTTAACCTCCAACTCCAACTTCAAATGCACCATGCTGAACTACCAATTACATACGTATCCCCTCACTCGCTGCACTATGCCTCACTAATCTAGATTGTATGTATACGTATCAGTTTACCTCTACATTGCCTGGGCCTGGGCTTGTGTCGTTCATCTTGTTTAGCAAGCTCCATGGAAGACACTCACCAACTCACTTTGTCACCGCGCCAGGGCAGTCCTATGATGTGATAGTCCAGTCCACGTACAACTCATTTACCTCCAGTTTCATGTTTCAATGTTCTCAGCTACGTCTAAATACTTCTATTACCGCTTTTGGGTCAGGCTTCTAGGGACACATCCAAGTATCTCAACACACATCCTCAAATCCAACAATTTCCTTAGACCCCTGGACAGAAGAATGATGGTTGCACCCAAAGCAACGTGAAAGCATGTCGATATCGGCTATCACACCTGTCAAGTTATCAGTGTCGATTTTGACGGTATCGATTGGGGCCACGACAACGATTCTCAGCGCTCCAGGACACCAATCACAGCGACGGCCCAGCTATCGGGAGCAGCGCACCAACCCTGACAAGAGAAACTCGTGGCCGCAGCTTGGGTCGAGCTGAAAGGGCAGAAAACATGCAAGATTTTAACCATGGGCGCTCCTCGAAATGGCATTGGCCAGGTTGTACCCTGCTGACCAGTGTCGAACTGCAAGGCCGATTGTCTGTCCCTGCGAACCTGTTGGCTATTTCCTTTTGGCCTTCCTATCTTGTATATGCAGTGTCGGGATGATCAGTAGAGACATAGTTAGCTCTTTGGGCGTTTCGATAAACGTTATGCAGCCTAACCTAGACCTTGGAATATTGATTCACAGACCGATGAATAACAACAACCGGATCAGAGTTGAGGGGTGTGCCCAGGTCTATAAGCAACGGCCCGTTGCATACAGTGCAGCCCCTTCACAATCAAATAACGGAATCTCTTTCGAATCACCCGCGGCCCGGAGCGCCAAACCCGTCCATCATTCTCGCTTGCCCTGGCCTCGAGCAGCGAATTGCTTAGGCTCTCTCGATACAAGGGAGCTGTGCCGTAACACCTAGAACCGCCGATACCAGGCCCTTATGCGAGTTCAGGGTATGTTTCCCGTCCGTTGTACGAGACAAAAGCCCTGGTACCACCCTGTTCTGTGTGCGACGTCGTACAGCGGCTCGTGAACGAGTTCAACGACATGTGTACGCTCAGGTCGCTCATACCAGGCGGCGGCCCGCAACGCGAAATGCAAATCATCTGCAGCAGAGTGAGACTCGAATGACTGACCGATTTCGCAGCAGCGAACGCACGCAGCCCTACAGAACATGCTGGCAATTCGTCAGATTAGGGGTTATGTCGGGGTTGCTACTGTAGCCAGGGTGGTAGCGAGATGAAGGTTAGGTCAGGTCAGAGAACAGCAATGACTGTCCACCAACGCAACGCACACAGTAAGCAAACTGGGCCCCGGAGCATCTGTGTCACTATCACATTCAGGGAGACAGACAGACCTACCTATGCTATTGTTTGCTCGCCCTAGTTTCAGTTGAGCAAGTTGGAGCATCGATAAACAGAAAACACCGCAAATGAGCAGATTTCCAAGATTTCGATATCTACATCTCTTGGCAGTAAGACCTGGCAGAAAACAATCGCCGATTGAGGACGAGAATCGCATGCATGCGGGTCCTGTGCTGTACAGTAGTATACGTTTTAGCTGCTTAATGTACAAGGATTGCTCACAACTGTTTCGGCTGCATTTCAGAAGTGGCATATCAACCAAGAAACCCTTCTGGCAGACGAAGAATGGTGTAATTCATGATAGCGTGGCCGTATCCTCATTCTCAATTGGGTCCAGCAATCAACTTCTATGATCATGGATAAAGAGAACCGTCAAAACAAAGAACCAACAAGTAAAAAAGTCAGCCACACTAGGCTACGGTGCGTCTTTAGAGGTCAGCTGGCGCAAGTCGACAATGGCGCCATGGTTGTCGCAAAGGGAGGGGAAGAGTATCGGGATCCTGGTCATCCTATCGGAGATTTCAACAATTCGGATATCGATCTTTCCGATACACGGTTTGTTTGTTTACTCGAGTCAAGAGCGTCAAATCAAAAGCCGCATCTCTGTAGATAGCTTCAAAATAACCTGTTGAGACCCTTGCACAGTCACATCGTGGCGCAGCGTACATATGATGCATGCATAGCTCGGCGCCGAATGCGAACAGATCTCTCTGCCTTGCAGAAGTTGGTAAACAACTCGATGCCTGCCCCTCTCTCTTGTCGTTATAGCAGATGTCCTCTTGTTGAAAAGCGTCAATGTGTTGTCAACAATAGCGCAAGCCACAACAAAAGCCTCGAGCCATTCCGCATGCTAGACCGCGCCATTGATCCGCGTATGGAACCCTCCATAACCAAAAGCAGCAAGCCACAGGCTGAAGAACCTCTCTGCTTTGAAGTCCTGTTCGGTCTGAGTGCTTCACCTCGGTCCACTCGGCTTGAGTTGAGAGCCATTTTGATACAGGCAAGTTACATCGCACGGTAATAGAGTTGATAGAATAACATGGGGTATTGTGGAATTGGAAACAATCAAGAAAACTAGCGTTGACAACGCACGTTCTGGTGTTTGCTGATACGCAAGCGCCCTGCAAAAACACCAATGGGCAAGTCGTAGATGAGCTGATATTGAGGTATTAGTCTCCTACCCTGAGCCATGCTAGCCCATCTCGAAGTCGACATCTCGCTGACAACTGTTTAAAAAGCACAACTTGACTCTCAAATCGCGATCAATATCCCCACAAGAGCCAACCTGCAAAAGTTGCTGGGATGAACCAAGACGACGAACCCGAATGGCCGCCGCACGAGCCCCCAGCTCTGAACAGGGACCCTGGCCAAAGGCTTCAAGTAAACCAGATCGCGAAAAAAGAAAAATGGCCCCGATTGGGATTTTCTTCCGCGATCACGAACTTGGTTTTACCTCTTAATCTTGCGACATATGTGGCCTATATTCAGTTCCATATCCAAGTTGACCAAGGTCCGCAGGACACCCAGGTGACTGAATAATCCTTTGGTAAGACAAATCGACATCATCTTTTGGCCTCGCCTAGGCCTTTGGTGGCTGTTGTTGGAGATTCCAGCTTGGGCTAGTTTCCCGATTTGGTGTCTCAAAAAGCAAACATGAAGAACTCCCTGACCAACCAGAGGCCACGAACCAATCTTACCCTCGATTTCGAACAAGACCATGCCCTGTCAACTGTCCCAGCACCATTGTCCGCTCACGAATCAATTGGTGATCTTATTTTCAGCTTGTTGACTTTGGCCAAGTTTCACCAAACCAGAATCATCCTTTCGGTCGGGCTGATTCCGGTAGCATCCGACAGCCGAAGATCGTCTTCTTGGTCGATCATGTCCATCATGCTGTCAAGCAGCGAATGGCGCACTGTTCGCAAGATTCTCATCAGATTACAGATCAGCCATCACGAGAGACCAACGGTAACAAGCCATTCACATGCGCTGCATGGATCTACAGAGCGGACATGTTCGTGTCAACAACCGACATATCAATTCTCAACGCTGATAGGATGCTCGGTGATGGCCTTCCTCACAGCCTCCCACATCCAGCTGACATGTTGAGCCATTAACCTAACTTGGTCAAAGGAACATGATTCCACAACAGGACGCAGGGCAGACCTGGAAGCGAAGCGGCGGCTATCAACCTAAAGTGACCAGGGGTCAATTCTCGGAGACGAACCATTGACTGCAACTCGTCGTCATGAAAACGAAGGCAGCAAAAGACCAACCCGTATTGAGACTTCTCACTGGATGACCGGTTCTTGGTTTGAGATCCAAGATCGTGGTTCATGGTCAGCAAAATGCCACCCTAGTCACTCGCATATGCCTCTTTGGGATGCAGAACATATCCCGCTCGGTGTTTCTGAACCTTATCTCCATGTTTGTTGTTTATCGTTGTTTTAAAACTCAATTCGCGCGCGATACAAACCCATCGTCCGCGGCAACATGACAAGACAATTGTCAGTATGCCTTGCTTGGCATGTGATGAGACATAGCCACAGAGGGGCATGATAACTTGCAACAGGAATCTGGGTAACTTGCTGTGCAGATGTTTGTTCCTTGTCGAGCCCAGCAGAATTTGGTACTGTGACCTCTTGAAGACACGTCCACCCGCCGCAACTTGATCGCAGACATGAAAGTGTGAGGGCATCGACAACGAAGAGGGGCGGGGAAATTCCGAGTGAGACTGGACCGCAGTCCAAGCTCTTCTGGTGTAGCGGGTGTATCAGATTCTATGTTACACACATTGTAAGCGGGCAGCTCGGATGGTAACACCAGCCAATGATATCGCATGATCGCATCCCCGCGCAACTAAGATTGCTGTGGGCACTACCCTGGAGGGGCAGCATAGACACATGGCGTCCTTACAAAACTCGACGACTTCGAGATTTGTTGCCTGCCGAAGGGCCCATTGAGACACGACTGGTGGAATATCAACCCTGGCATCAATTTCACATAGAGATAGGACAAAAACAAGTATGTCGCCTCCTCTTGCACTCAAATAAACATATATCCAACATGAACCCAACAACCGCGATATGCAATGAGGGAACCGAAACACGAACGAATATAATGTAATAAGATCGTCCATAGGAACCAACTTTATATGTGAACAGAGGTGATGATTGACTTCAACCAAGACCGTGTTCTTTGTCGGTGGCAGTGACTCAGTAAGAGGCTTAATGTATGGCCTGGTATCAAGGTCCACGGGACCCGTGGCCAAATACAGTTGAGCAGGCAACTTGAAGTTAGCACAAGATCTCTTCCGGATCAATCGGTGTTCTGGAACCTTTGAAATTCCTTTCACTGGCGGTTGCCGGCAGTGTTTGACAAATAACGAATTTGCCTGCGGGGGCTTTGTCACGACTGCCGGTGGTGTCTCTATCGCCGTCGATCGGGGTGTTCAAGCTGGAGCATTGCAAGTAACACCGAGGACTAAGGATGGTTTGAAGCAGCTTAACGTCAGAGACGCTGTGCGAAAGAGGAGCACGAGAAAGGTTTTCAAGTAATAGACGGAGCTTTGTATGAGGTTGATCAGAGATTTCGTGTAGTCGCCATAGCAATTGATAAAAAATTGCAAGGTTGGGTTTTTACCAAGGGCCGTGGAACCCGTGGTGATGTATTTCCGACCAGCCTTGGCACTGCATAAAGTTGCAAGTCAAGTGGGTATCGAGGTTCCTTTTTCCCTTTGACTTTTTTCCCTTGCATGGAACCATTCAGATCAATGGATTTGGTTCCTTCGGAGGCGTCATGGATCCAGTTAGTCTGGTGCTGTAACCTTGCGTCGCTGTGGTGAAGAAGCGAGGGATGGACACTTATCGAATTCACTGGGCCCCGGCCGCTAACTAGGAGATGATTCAGCCGACAGTCAAGCCAAGCCAATATCCGCATAATCACCAGTCACGAGACACATAACGGCGCAGCGGAGCTATTGAGGCGTGCACAAGAGACGAGATGAGCATGTATAAAAAAAGAGGAGAGTCTAGAGACTCAAGAACAGGTATCTTTCGCGTAAAAATGGACCCTGAAGGTACCGTATCTTAGCGCGTCACGACCCGACGTGTGGGGAGACGCTACGCCAAAACGAGAATGGCTGCTTGGGTCTTTCAGCCTCATTTCACTCAAGTGTGTCGTCACTTGGGCGGGTAGCTCCGCTTTGTGGAAGGCTTCTGGAACATTTGCACATTAGCGTCATTTCAAGCTGGAGCCTGGCACGTGCACTCGTGTCCATTTTGTGCAAATCTGGACTTCTCTGTGGATAACCTCAAATTGCAGCGCGGTCGGGGACGAGGATGGAACCTCATCGGGTACAGCAACAGTACCACTTTGTCGGTCAAATCAACCCTATCTTGAAAGGATCTTACGTACTGTAGACGGTAGACGGCACTTGTTGAGCGTATGAGGGGCTTTGAATCCATCGCCGCGGGCCGGACGGGAACAATCAGACGAAGAAAAATCCACTACGAACCACTTGGTGATATGCACCAGTCGCAGAGGCCCGGGCTTCAATCCTCGGATGGCAAAGATCTCTCCCACGATGCTGTCTCGGAGAGTGGATGTCGAGAGTGCAACCCAACGGGAACGAGGCTGCAGATAACTAATTCGAGGGGCCGCCTGTCTCAGGCGATGAATAGCCGGTGTCTAGCCCACTATTTGTTAGTCCTGGGCTCAATTAATGTGATTTCGATGGTCCTTGCACAAGTGAGAACCGTAACATCCGCCAAGTGGAAAATATGTAGTCAGCGATTGCCGGCGGCGACAGCTTCATCAAGGTGTGAAAAAAAAAATCTGCATTCGGCAAGTTCTGCGAGGTGATGGAGTGGCCGATGCAGACTCCATCGTGACCAACCTCGTGGGCGTGAGCATGTGCATTTCTTGAATTTTTAACTTCCTTTTTTCTCAAACTCCCCTCACTGCGGCCAAGGTGGCTCCTCATCTCACGCGTCTCGCAGCAACCCATGTACGTGGAACGTGTTGCGAGCTGCAAATCATCGCCAAAGCCCGCGTGTCTCTGAGGCGTCTTTTGGCGTTTATTTCCATCAGAGACAAGACACGTTTAAAAAGGAAGGGGAAAAAGTTACGGGGCTTCGGAATGGGGGCACGGGCAAGGGATGGGGTTGATCTCAAGTTAATCTAAGGGTTCTTTGGTTCAGTGTCGAGAACTACAGGCAACCTGAGTGGCGTGAGCATGAGTATCGTCGTCGCGGCTTGGGCTTAATTCGCTGGTAGAGCCAAGGTGGAGGCAGCAACGCAACACTATGCACCACAGCAGGGCGAAGCGAGGGATGATGCATCACCAAGAAAAGCAAGACGTGGAGCCAGTAAACCGAGCCGATATCACGTCGTTGACGCCATAATTAAGCAACTCGATCCGAGACTCTTGTGTCTCGCACCCTTTCACCCTTTAACCCTTAATTCTGCAGTAGCCAACCTAACGCGCTCTCTCCAAGTTTTACCCTGGGCCAGGGGGAAATCAGAGCATGCCATGCCATACCATGCATACCTTACGAGGTGATGCTCTAAAGTGCTTGCACATCCTGACGTATTGACGTGCCTCAAAAGCTTGCCATTGGCATTCTACAGCAGGTGATAGCACTTCTGCAAGCCTGCTGCAGGCGTGCCGTCCTTTGGGACTCGTTACCCGTAGTGCCAAAGTCGCCAGTGGTGCAAAAATGGAAACCAGCGCAGCCACCTCACACCACCGAGGTTACTCGTCTGTGTTACTTTGACTAGGTAAGGTATCTTAAGGTAGACATGTCCTCCTGAGAAGATTGCGGCTCTGCCTGTTCTTTTTTCATTTCCACAGTCTCACGGGAATATGAACGAGACGATTTGGTTTTAGCAGAGCGGAATCCGGGACTTAGATCGATAATAGAAGGGTCCGAAACAGATTCTAGCCAATGTCTCATCTCTGCAGAGATTGCCGCTTCTTGAGAAGCAACTGCACAGCAATATCTGGTGGTGGTTCTGCTCCGAAAAAGATGCTTCCGAATTTGGTGATCCCTGAATTGGGAACTCGGAGAGTGAATGCGGGGCAGAGACCAGTTTCAAGCTTCCTAGACTTTATATGGCAAAGTTTCAAGCCTCAATCGCACTAAATCCCATGCCTGCTCCATTGATAGCTTGCCTTTCTCCATTGCTGAAACTAAGATCATACGTCACATTTCTGGCCTTTTTCAAGGTCAAATGTGAGGGAGAATTGAAACCTGCATCGTGGAGGTAGGGAAACGATGGGTAATATGAGCTCAGCTCAGCTCAGCTCAGCTCAGTGAAAAGAGCCCCAAATTTTGCTGGTGTCTTGACATTTGCCTTGCTTCTAGGTATGGATTGAAGGCGAAATATTGAATCTAGTCTGACCATTGATGTACCCTGAACGAATAAGTCAGCCACTTTGCTAGGACATGGGTAAGTCGGATCACAGCTCAGTAGCGTACGGACGGATACCGACCAAAGCACTAGGTTGACTTTTAAAGGACTGTCAATCGCGAATCTTGCACGTCTTGAGGACCGTGGTCGAGACAAACTCTAGGCACCTGGCGGTTTGGCGTTGAAATTCAAGGACGCGCAAAGCCACCGGCAGCCTCAATATCATCTGTTCTCCCTTGAGGATCAGCAGGGAGAAGTGGCTCACTCCATGCCCGCAAGACGTGGCTTACCTATGCCGGTCTTTGTTCAGGCCTCCTTTGTTTCGTCCTTTGGCTGATAGTCCGAAATTGGGCGCTGAACTGTCGCAGTTAGATATCTCAGCAATTGCGGAGGAAGCATTTGAGATGCTGCCAAGCGCGCAACAATTTCAGCCAAAACTATTCAATGTCATCACCTTCACAGACCTGTGTCCTCCTTGCCCGGAGTTGCTGTTCCTGGCGTGAGGGATTTCCGAGACCAAGTGATCATCTCTGGGCAGCTAAACAGTAGAGAGTTTAAACCATACTGAACTGAATTACGGATACCACTCCCATCAGTCTTGATCCATCAGAGTCAAGAGCAAAGCCAAGATCACCATGGTCAAACTCTCAGACCCTAGGGAGGCACGTCATGATAGTTGAATCAGCATCCTAACCATACGAATCGCTTGTCACATATGGGTCAATTCCATTCAAAGAATCATGATCGAGAAATAATGAATGAGGTATGGCAGACCTGGAAACTAGAAGATCTACAGGCTGGCACACCTTTGATCGTGGTTCACAGCTAGATCTGGATATCTTGACCCTCCGCGTCGGGAACAGCCAGGGGATCCTGGCCTTAGTTCCTGGGGCTACCCCTCACTGGCGCATGTGAGAAGTGAGGAAAGAAGTGGTGACAGAAACCCCCAAAGCAAAAAAGAAAAGAAACTTAGCTTCGTAACCGGGCTTAGAAACTGGTGATGGCCTGCAAAGCCTCATTTCCAGTACTCCGTACCGACACCAACACCATCGCCCTTACCTTGACTTGATCACTGTTTCTGCCTTGCTTCAGTTGCATGTTACATGTCAGATACTGTCGATCCAACTGCCCGTTGCACTTTGAAGCTATCTTGTCAATTCGTGCAGCTGTACAGGGTTCTTGACGCTAAACCTAGCTCGCCCTCAACTTTGGGTTTCCTTTTCCAAGCTCTCCTGTTCGCCCAGCCACCTGGGTCCGGCCTGAAATGCGCTGACTCCAGAGTCTCATGAAATACGCGTCTACGCTGTCTCATTGGCTCTCAGAAACTGCGTCGCCATTTGACGCGGGCGCGTTAATAACGTGAGCGCGAGATGGACGGGTTAAGAAGGGGTGTAGGTCTCGTCCTGAGCAGACGTGTAGTAATGTGATACTTTCCGGCTTTCGGTTCCATTTGCGAGTGTTGCTTTCTCATATGGTCGTGTGCTCTCGGCGTGTCTGTCTGTGCCTGTGCCTGAACCTGGAACTAGGCCCAGTGCCTTGATCGTGTGCCTGGTGTCGTTGTCGTGAGAGAGGATTGTGGAGGTTTTGGATGATCCCACGCCTAATCATAACCCGCGCGCGAGCAATGCTCCTGATCTGGTGAGACTCGACGTCAACAGGGGCAAATTTTCTTACAGGCGATGCCTAGCCAAACTGGATAATTGTGTCAATTTTGACGGAAGCTGTGGTTTGAGTGCCACCAAGTACAAGCGGCTGAAGCAATGTTTCACGGAAGTTGAAATGACTTAAAACGAGAAGGCGACGAAGCTTAGATACCACAGGAACAAATGGAGCGGCTGTTGGACCCCGAATCGAAAGGACATTCCTATGATAGTATCAACGGAGAGTTTTTCTCCCCCCTTTGTCAAAGACCCTGACTCGTTGGAATTTCAATTACGATCTCAAGTTAATCCATTTCGCTTGTCGACTAGGCAACTCGAGAAGAAGCTCATCAATCACTTAATAACGAAACTTTTGTCCCGCCCGTTGTACGGAGTAGTGACCAACGCTTGTACAGGCGGGCTAATGTATACCAACACATCTGCGTCATTACCTTCACAAAATATTTCTTGTGCCTGTGCCCGCTTGACGTCTTATGCGTGCCCTTTATACAAGCATGTTCCTTTTCGGCGTGGGGACGTTCTCGTGCGCTGTGGAGAGGGTCAGTTTTTCCTTGGCTTCCCTTGCAGCAGTAAGTTTGAAGCGGCGGCATGGGATGGAAATGAGCATCGGGCGACTTATTACGGACTGAGCCCGCAGACGGGCACGTACAATACAGGCAAGATGAGTACAAATATCGGTGAAGCTGTACGAGTTGCCACGACTAGCCTTGAATTAGATTTGTTAGGAGGAGTCTGATCCATGGCGAGACAATCAATCTGTTGGTGATGCCATGAGGTGTGATGTGATACAGCAGCAGATTTCAATCTATACTAACCAACGAAGGGAAAAAATCTGTGCCTATCGGACACCAACCACAGTGTTATAACGACCGTTGATATGGGCGGGACGTCTGAGTGAGTTAGCAGTAGCGTCGGTCTCCATGCAGCCACTGCATGGAATATCTAGCTACAATACTCCGTATCCATCATGTTTCATTACCTGCATAGTATCGCCAAGCACCTCCTTTTACCAACAGTTCCATACCCGCCTTATATGGACGGGGATGAGGAAACTGAGATCGTCTTTGAGATAGGTCTGACGCGTACGAGATCCAACCGGATACGTATCGGGCGAATAAATCTGTTTGCGACATGATACATGATGGCGATCTCGCTTTATCAAAGTGACACTTCAGGTACCTCAGGGCACTGGTTTGAGTTCCGGTGCTCAGAATAGTATCGAGCGAGATCATGTCTAGAACTGGGAGGTGAGGCTGAAGGTGAGACTGACAACTCATTCAAGGGAAGCTGCTTTTCGTTAATGAAGCTATCGGACAATGACATGCAGGAGAAAATATGGCTTTGATGTGATTTGCGTTTATTATGTACGGATATGTGAATAGCGTTGTCAAAGCGGGGACATGTCCGGTTGAACAGGCTCAACGAATTACGATACGCCCGAGGAGCAAAGCGGGCCTGGCATCATACGCTGAGCAACCTACCTACTGCAGTTGCTGCTCCGTGCTGTGTTCCCAAAACTATAGCATTTAAGGGTTCTAGCAGGGCAGAACGCTGACAACGTCTCACGACTTTTGGTACTATACCACGTCCGGGCCCGTCACCCCTGAGCTACCTATAGGCTAGGCAACGCGAGGAGAGGACCGCGCCGATGAACGAACACCATGCTACGTACAGATACAGTGGCAGTGGTAACAGTGACAGACAGTCTGACGTTTACAGCTAGAGAGCTGGCAATCATGTACAAATGACAGCTGCACAGCACAACATAAGTTAAGTTCACACAAGAGGCAAAAAGCTAAAGCCAATCAAGTGAGAGCTATGCGAGCCTCTCATCTAGCCCAACGCTTGTCTAGCGACCTGTAGTTTATTAGTGGATATATTGGAAAGTCAAAGTGAAGATCGCACGCTGTGGGGATTGAGTGACAGCCTTGGATGTGAGGGAGACTGAGAATGACATCGATGCTTGAGCACTCAATTAGGTAGTTACATGCATGATTAGTTGATGCAAAAGCCCGATGCGGTGAATTGATTGGTTCGGGGAGGATGTAAGAGTCGACAATACCTGAAAGCAACGCGAGCAGCGGGTAACTACTGGTAGTTACTATAGCACGAGTGCTTTTCAGTCCACCGGAGCCCTTTAGTGATTGTCATAGGCCCTGGCTTTTCTAGCTGGCAACGCCCCCAAACGCACAGAAAACTCCCTTTGGTCGCCGGGATGGGAAACTGGGCTGACTGAGATGAAAGTCAGGATCTGGACAAGACTCGAGGTATTCGTATTAGTCTCTGTCCAAGTGTCGTCGCGCAGCTGCCGCGTCGGTATGGACCCGTACTTAGGAACGACACGGTTGTGGAGGAAAACGAGACGAGACGAGACGGGACGCGATGGCTTCACGCTCCCGTCGGAGCTGCAAAGTAAGGTAGCTTGTGGGCTTGTGAAGCAACAAGCGCAGCAAGTGGCTCATGGGCTAACCCCAACCTCAACTTGCACACGCATCAACTAGCTGCGCCGGGCAACGAGACTCCAGCCAAGTTTTCTGCGGAACAGTCAGTCGTCGTGTCCAACAGGAGCTTAATCCGTCCGTAGTGATGACGAGTGTGGGATGTTGGCTAAGTTACGGGCAGCTCGGGACCCTGTTAGAGTGCAGAAGCGTCCACTGTTGGCCGGGCTTTTTTACGTTCATGACACTATCACTGTAAGGGAATCCATGCTTTTGAAGGTTTAGACAAGCATTGCATTCGCAACCCGAGCAACAGGGACGATGTTCTGAATGATAGATTTACTACTATTGGGGCCTCTCAAACAGGCCCCTGGCCATCACCTTATCATGAAATTGGTGCAATAGTGACAACATCTTATGATTTCTGTTCCGTTTACACCAAGCTAAGCAGCCTGTATATCACCATCTCCTCACCACTATTAATTCAGGCGCATTGTCTTTTAACTCAATATGACGATTGTTTACGTCGGCCAGAGGCCGCGGTCATGGTGGGCGCCATCAACTCGGTCATGAGCGTGTCGTGGAGATCTTCATAATGTCTTGCTTGGTTGCCATGATGAAGACCAAATGGTGCATGCAAACGTGACGGTTTTTTACAGCTGGTGTCTGCCGACTCGCTGTGGTGAGCTTGTGTAGTGCTCCTTAATAGGTCGTCCGGCCATTGAATGGACGTACAATGCTTATAAACAAGGACAGCATGTAGGCCGGCTGTGGCCCTGCTCGACGAGGCCGTGAAGCGGCCATGAGCAGAAGTTCTAAACAAACAAAACTGTCGTGGCCGCTTGAGAGAGGGCTGCGTTGGAAGTATATAATAATAAATGTCTTATCCAAAACTTGAAAGGAGTCAACAAGTAAATAGATTCGGCCGAGTGCATCGTAGCACCAAAATATTGAGGCTCTCTGCTTCATTTTGAAGACATCTCTCATTCCACGACAAGGTCGATTCAACATATAATTCATGATTGCTTGAATCGAACTAACTCGTAGTCATTGTTTCTATTCTGTATCGGATATATGTCTCTCCATGTTTGCCATCTACGTATTATTGAATCAGATTAAGTAAACCAGTCATGATCAATCCGATCTATGAGCATCATTAACACTTAGGACCGGATCACAAAGTTCTTTGCCGGCATTGGATGGTTTCTCCTAGCCTTGACGTGGTCATCTTCAATCAGCCTTCTCCTTAGAGTCACCTTCACTTTCACTTTCACATTTTTGATGATTTTTTTCTTCTTCCCTTTTCTTCTTACATGCGGTCTCACACGCCCGTCTCCATTCGCGGATCCCTGCCTCAAGCCCACGCCGTATTTCCCCAGCCGAGAGACAGAACACGCTACGACACGACACAATTGGCACAAGTCGACAGGCCCAGCGCAGGCTCACACGCTTGACACACGCTTCACCACGCTTCTAACCAAGCCCCGAGTGAGTGCTAGCGTCCGCCCGGAGTTGCTGCACTTGCACACCCCATGTCATCCTCCGGTTTCCTGTGCTGTATTATTCTGTTGTGCTGTGCAGAGCTGCGTTATGCTGGCCCTCCACTCACACCCAATCCTGTTCTGCTCTGAAAGCCCCAAGCAGAGGCAACCTGAGTTTAGCCCCAGCCTTCGAACGAGCGTGCCTTGAATTAGGTGCGTAAAGTGGTGAGGTCAAAGTAGCGTAAGTCTGCCTGTATAAAAAAAAAAATTAAAAAAATAAAATAAAAAAAAGAGAAGAGGCATTTCATTGAGCACTTTGCCTGATATGAAGTTGATTTGTGAAATACTTACTATTTATGTATTTATGCGGCTAGAGCCGTAAAAAGGGGAGTTAATGATGAAAATGTGCTTGAGGAAGATGTAAAAAGCAAATGAGAGTTCTTTATTGATCTGTAAAAGCAAATTGAATGGAAGCTTCCTTTTTCCTCTCCCAAACCTCAAACTGCCAGGATTGGCGTTCCCTTTGGGCGACCTAAGCTTAGGTGAGGTGGGCAACTCCTGGTGGCCTCCCCACTCCTAGCAGGGGCCGGTTTAGGTACCTGCACCACCTGTTGCCCAGCAAACCGGTACCTAGTCAGCGCCCCCGCAAGCGGTACGATAGGTACCTTAGGTGGCCGTATAAACAGTGGAGGGCAGGACGGTATTAAGGTGATAATTGAGTCAGTTTCATTTGTGCCAGGTATTGCGAAAGAGGCAGAGGCAGAGATTGAGGTTGAGATATTGAGGATGAGGTAAGTCGCTTATTAGCAGTGCATTCATCAATGTTTGAAGCAAGGACGGATGGTGCATGCAATGCAGCAACGAATTAGACTAAGGCAGAGCACAGAGCAAAGGACAGGACACCCATCTCACACACCCAAGATCCCAGCACACTCCTAGGTACACCTCACGCCCCTGGCAAGCTAGCTAGCTTACTTTAGGCCATGCCATGGATGGATGGATTGGATGGAGCCATCCACCCATACAAACCATGGATCTCTTCTCCTCTCGCTGCATTACAGTTGGTTAAAACTACCTACTCTACTCGCGTACCTGTCACCCAGTCCTTTTCCTTCTTCTCTATCCTCCTCCTACCTCTTCATCCTCCCTCCTCCCTTCCTCCTCTCGTTTTGTTGATTCCCTCATTCTCTCATTCCGTCTTCCTCTCCTGACACGAACACAGCAGGCCTGAAGACGCTTGAGACGAGGAGAATTCTCAACTTGACTTGACTCCCCCAGGGCTTTCGCTCAACATCTCTCCCTCAAGAAGCCCCCCATCCCGCCCTATTAAAGGCCAGGAACCACCAAAGGCTGTGAGACTAGGACCAGAAACAGGCCGGAGTGTGAAAAGTGAATCAAAGAGACCTTTACTGGTATTTCGCTTTTCTACTTCCGCTTCGCCCTCTGTAATTCTTCCCCCTCCAGCTTCTCCTTCGACTCTGTAAAATTCCTCGGTTCATCCACCAGGAATTCCAGTCTCCAACCTGAATCCACTCCCTCGCCAACGCCAACGCTCCCGCCGCCGCCGACGAAGCCTTCCATCGACGAGCCCGCTCCCTTGGTTCAATTCAGTTCAACTCGATAGCGACCACTCCTCAACCCTTCCCGAAACTAGTCGTCGAACTGAAGACTAGTCGCCAATCAATTCTGGGTATCCCTTGGATTACAGGGAAAAACTAGGTCAAAGTGACGATTGCGAGTTATTCAACTCTCAGTCTCACAGCACCCTAGAGAATTCCGAACCATCCACACACAGTAGTGATTTAATTAATCGCGACTTGTTCGGTTACATCGTTGTTCTGACTCGATAATCGAACCATCAGAAGCGTTCACGAGCGTGGGAAAGGTATGTCATCGCCGTTGCTGCACGGTGCTGGGGACATGTCATATCTAATTTCCGTATAGCTGCATGCCGAGCGTTCAACTCCCGCATACCGCTCTCCTCACCACAACCACCACGCTTTTTCTCCTTGAAATTTGCCCAGTGGGAGACGTTAGCTCGTTATTCCTGCTTGATTCGATTCAGGGACTGTCTCATTCTCAGCGAGCTTTGCCCATCTCCCCGACGTGTGGCTGTAAGACTTGCCCCTCTCCCCTCGATGCCATACTCGTGCCAGCTTGTCGTATTGTCTATCGACCAAGGGATAGTTGCATAGGTGCATTTCGCCGTGTAATGTAATGCCTCCAGCGAGTCACGAGCTTGGCAAAAATCGAGATTCCGCTAGTATTAAACTTGATACTGACGCACATACCGCATTAGAGCCCTTGAGTCGATCTCGTCTTTAAACGGCCCCCTTTCCAATCCCTTTTCTTTTTTAACTCCACTATCTACATGCTCCTGGTCTCGTTACCAGCCACGGTCACTCTTTTCATCATTTTCGCCCACGTTCTTTAATATCTTAATATCCTAATTAATCGGCTTCGCATCACTCCCTTTTGCAGCCAAAGTCACTCTCTTTTGCGAATTTCCGACCACAAGATTCCTGGCGAACAAACAGTCGCTCCTTTGACAACAAGCCACAGGCACTATTCTGCCCAGTCACCGCCTACCTGAGAAACCCCAATCGCCTACCTGAGAAACCCCAATCACCTACCACCCAATATGGCGTACCCTCAACATGACGACTCTTACTTCGTGGAGTCGGAAGAACCTCACCACAGAATCACAGCCCAAGAAGCAGCGCGAATGATGGCCCGTCAACGGCAGGACATCATTGGCGTTGAGCTATCACGATTAGCAGGCGATGAGTACCTCGAGGATATCATGCAGCATATGCGACAAATGGAGGTTTGTTGTCACATTGCTGTCCACGTCTCATCTGCTAACAATGTTTAGGATGAGACTCTACCAGATGCTTCCCTCATCGATATGCAGCGCGAGATCCAGTGGTTCATGCGACCTTACTTGATCGACTTCCTCATCGAGGCCCATGCCGCCTTCGGCCTCCTTCCCGAGACTCTCTTCCTCACTGTTAACCTCCTCGATCGATACTGCTCTAAGCGAGTTGTGTACAAGCAACACTACCAGCTGGTTGGATGCGCTGCACTGCTCATCGCTGCCAAGTATGGTGACAAGAAGGACCGCGTTCCCCAAATTCACGAACTTAACAACATGTGCTGCGGACTCTATGACGCCGGCATGTTCACACAAATGGAGATGCATGTCCTCAACACACTTGATTGGATCATTGGCCACCCTACCGTCGACTTCTTCTCGCAACTAATGGTAGCAGAGGAGGGTGACGACCAGGAGGTTGCGCACATGGCCGCCTATCTGTGTGAGATTGCCTTGTACCATCGCGATTTCGTTTCCACCAAGCCTTCCGTTATGGCTCGCTCATCTCTCGCTCTCGCACGAGCCATCCTTGGCCGCTCCGAAGTTAACGATGGAGGCTGGGACCAGACAGAGAACGTTACCTTGATCACATTGTCGCATCACCTTCATCAACCCTCACCTACACTTGCGCGCAAATACTCGACAACAGGTTTTTCTCGGGTGTCGCAGAAGCTGGCCGACTTCATGGCTGAGCAGGCTGCGATCGCCCGCCGAGCTGCTAACCCAGCTACTCCCCTAGCCGAACCCATCAACAAGCACACGAGCAACATCTACAGCACTCCTCAAAAAGGACACAGCGCGATGGGGTTCGATGGATACCTAACACCCCCGATCACCCCTGACGGTAACTCGTTAATGGGCAACCACAACATGGCAAAGGAGTCTTACGGCTTACCTCCTCGATGCCCGGTCACACCAACACCTCCACACCATGCGGGAGTATATGGTCAACAACACCAATACGTCGGATACGTTAACCAGCATGGCATGAACCAATAATGCTCTCTTCATGACAAGATATTGAATCGACGATTCGACCTTGGACGTTCACCCATGTACATCATCGTGGCTTCTACACTATCTTTCCGACATTCTATTACTTGTTCGAAATCATTGCATGGTCGCACAACAGAATGATCTTTCCACATATGTTTTGGCATTTAGCGACTGCTTTCTATTTCCTTGCGATTCAAACTTTTTCTCCTCAATATCAAGTCTAGCGGCACCAAAAAAAGGAACACGCGGATCATACCCTTTTCTTTTCAATTTTTCTTTAGCAACTTTATGCATCAATTTTTTTTCAGGCTCCATACGACTTGGTCTCTATCCGCATACCCAAGAGGACCAACGACAGGTCACCGTTCGGGTAAAACTGGTTGGCGACATAGATTACACATGAAGGGCCTGGCCAACCTCGAGACGGAAGAAGTAAAAAAGAAGACCGAAAATGCACCAACACAGGTCCCTCGCGGTGGATAAAAAGGATACCCCCGGATTTTGGGACATAAGCGGTTATGGACCGACTAGCTTTATTAAAACAGGGACGATGGTGTCTGACTTCGGTCTGGTACGATGAGGCGGCCTACTCTTCACGACAGCAGTACTACGTCTGCATAATTCTTTCAAAGGTGGATTGGGTGGCGGGCGATACATAGTTGGGAAGCCATTGGCATGCACAACAACACAACGTTGTCCCAGGGGAGGATTTTGGCATTAATAGTGCCTTTAGTTGGATCTACGAAGTCAGGCTAGTTCCTTTCTTCAGGCCCCCGTCCTGTGTATAGATGTACGTAAAACAGGCACAAAAAAAGAAGTAAAAATTCTTTAACTTGAACTGTTCCGAATCGTATTCATTTCTCATTCCGATGGTCTTCGGTGATTGTTCAACCCGGCGATCGATGGATTCACTTTGGTCATCTCAAGGCTGAAGCCAAGCCGTCATACTGGTGTTTGTGGTTCAGCCGCGTCTTTTGTCTGTCTCTGAATCTGTCTTTGAATCTGTCTTTGAATTCTAGCTGAAGGATTTAGATCGTCGATGGATGGAGCGGAAGCTTGGGGCTTGACGTCAGGAAATTTCCCAGTGTGGAGAGACTTTAATTTCGCATCTTTAACAGATACCAGAAGGACACCAGCTAACTTGGAGCAATATCTGGCAACCAGCGCAGGCACCATGGGGAGCCCCTGACTAGGAGACGCATATGCATGGAACTACTGAAGTAGGGCATATTATTAGCATAGTACGGAGTACGGATAGTGGTGTTACCTTAAGGGATGTTTCCTAAGGTTTAGAGTTAATGGCGGCTGGTATTGGCCAGGTTCATGCTACCCCTGGACGCTGCAGGTTGGGAGTTGAAGATATGCTGACTCTTATTGGCTACGCGCTCTCATGCAGGGCTGATTCTTTAATTTTGGTAGAAAGTCTATTGAATCATATCTCGTTGTGTCATTCTGTGTCGGACTGAATAGTTTCCATTCCTGAGTTGTGTTAAGGTGTGGTGTCGGGTATTGCATCGCAGAGTTCCTGCTCAACAGCAAGCATTCCAGGACCAACATCCTGGATTACGGGTCTCGCAGCGGTAGTTCTATGGATGTCTTATGAGCTACGAGTAATGGAGGGGTTTACGACATGTTGACTATTGCCGTGCTGCCTACTCCGTATGTTGATTGATATGGACTTTTGGTTAGGAGATGATATGCTGTAGGGCATTGTTCAGTGCCACGCCGAGACAAAATGACTCGTACTTAGATCCCGCTGTAAGTGCTATATAGATGGTGTACGTGCAATGAATATTAGGGAGAGCCCTTCTCCACAACACATATTACGAATATTTATCGCGAAAACTCAAAGAATATACAGTAAAACAATAGACACATAGAGCACAGATACAAGCAGAAACCCCTAAAAAGGAGACACGTATAAGTCTATTCGTCGTTGCATGAACGCGGCGAACAGGAGCCCGCATCCTCATGTAGGGTAGCAACAGTTGACTCGGCCGAGAGCGATATGGCAAATTGCGTCTCCACCCTCGATGGAGGTGACTGGCGCATTGAGAGCCCGTGACGAGACGGAGATTAAAAGATCACGACTGACGCGATATGTCGCAAAAACAAACAACACCCGCGCGCCTTACACCGTCTTTTCATATCTTCATTCTTGAGACTGTATAGGGCAGGGGTGTATATAGACAAAGCTCGCCACAGTTGTGAGCCACATGCATACCTAGCTTGTGGCTGTCGAGGCTTTAGTTACACAAAGTTGTTATAGCTTCTAATTCGCTGGATTCGCTTATGCATACAACATACGACATATGGATACAAGGTTCATCAACCATCATGAGCTTATGGTTCTTGCGGTAGTATCATCATATGCCTGGACAACAAGACTTGGGCTGAACTTATTGTTAGAAATATCACCCATTCCTTTCCTCTCGAATGCCGGCCACGGATGATAGGGAAACAGGGCAACCTAACACATTCATTAAAGGCCAATAATCAAAGCTTAGGACAAGTTCACTTAGCAATGAGATTCACAGCGACATATATCGAGAAGCGGTAGATTAAAAAGGGACTATTAACCGTGCTCAATCGACTAAACATCACGTCATAAAAGCGCGCCAACTGCCTCCCCCGTATCAATCCAACCTAATAAGCAACTCAATACTTCCATGTTCGTCCATGGATTATATAAATATGCCCTTTTCACTCCTGAGATAACAGCAAACAATGATGTCTCAGAGCAACCCTGTTTTTGTCTCGGCTCTATTGAACCTTTTGCGGCTGCTCTTTCCTCAGAGTGGCTGTTAGTCAACACTGCAGGGTAAATACCCAAGGTATGTGCTAGGGAATGAGCACAAACAGGGACCAAATTAACCCGGCCATTTCCCCGGCTAGAAGACAATTCCTGGTCTCGTGTGAAGCTTGATAAACTCCTCAGAAGAGTGCTAACCCACGCGTTGTCGCTTAATTCCTCGATCCGGCGTGCTGTCTAGCCGCAGGTCATTGCGGGTAATTTCTTCTGTACCCGCAGGACTTGGAGTATTGTGGTGGCTCACATGGGGAATGGGATGTCCCGTATGTAGTGCCGAATTCGGGTGGCTTGGGTCTGTATCAAGGCTGAAGTTGAAATCGGTGCCATCAGTGTTGTACTGCCCATCTCCAAATAAAGCGTTGCTGTCAAAAAACTGATCAAAATCTGCCGACTGAGGATCGAAGTACGCCTCATTGTCCCCTAGACCAGGTACATGCCCGGAAGGACTCAGTGGTCCGAGTATGCTACCAAGTTCGCTAATCTTTGCATCTTGCTCACTTTGAAGACGTTGGAGTTGATCTAGGTCCAACTGGTTGGTGTTGATCTCGTTCAAGGACGGCGGTGCCATGGGAGGTCCCATGATAGGGGAAAGCGAAGGAGCTGGGTTGGACTCATTGGGTGGGGGTGAGACTGAGGTTGAGGTAGGCATAGTCGGCATGGCCATGTGGGCATTTGATGTAGGTATTTGAGCAGTAGCAGGTACTGGTGTGGCAGAGACTGGGGTTGGGGCGGGAGTTGACCTGGCAGATGGAGCAGAGGAGGACTGGCCAGCCATGAAATTAACCAGTTTACTTCGTTGGGCATTGCTCAACGTGTTGGGGGCGTTGGCCACAAGCTCGGCAGCCTCTGGCAGATCCATGCCATGATTGTTGGTTGCGTTGTGTTCGTTAATCATCTTCAACATCTGCTCATGAGGGTTTGCCTCCAGTTCTTGACGGAGATTGGGGGAATTTGTGTCGCTAGGTGAATTCTCTTGGAGTTCTGTGACATGGCCCATTTCAGGGTTGTGATGATTGACAGTTTGGTAGGTTGAATTGACAGGTGTTGACCTGTTCGGGGTAGACGACCTAACTGACTGGGCGCGGCTCTGGTTGGGAATAGGGGGTAGCAGGCCGCGAGCCTTCTTATGAGGTGTGCCGTATGATGAAGGATCCATCTGTTGAATGAAGTCTCCTAGGTCGACCACACTGCCATGTTGAGCGGACTGCTGGTTCTGGTTCGTGAGCATGCTCGAAATAATATCGTTTACATTCTGCGAGTTGCCCTGATCCTCCAGTGTTTTTCGAAAGACATTGGCAAGAAAGTTAAGAATGGCGTTGATAGAATTTTGATGGCGGTCATGCTGATTCTGAAACATGACCGCCTGTTGATAAAGATCGTTGTTGTTTCTTTGTAATCGATTGATGGCCCCGAGAATTAATTTCTGTTGTTCTCGGACTTTGCTCAATTCTTCTCGAACGAGGGTCATCTCTTTCTTTGGGATGGGTTGAGAATCACCAGCTGGTAGTGATCGAGGAGCCTGGGCTGCAGAGGTTCCTAGCCCAGAGGCGAGGATCTCCTCGGTGGCACCCTCATCCTCACTGTCGTTATCGATCTCAGCACCCTTGGCCCCCTTCTTTGCTTTGCTTCCACTCTTGGGTTTGTTGATGAGCCACAGCAGATTTGGATGACCGCGTCGGAAATATGGGTTTGAGTACTCGCTAGGACTCTTGTTCTTGCGCTCGCTGGCTCGCATCGAGTTGTCCGACAGACCCACGCGTTTGTGGAAGCCATACATATTGAGCTGTCGAACAAATGATGCATAGTTGTTGTGTTTGAACAGTTCTGGAATCAGAGTCTTTGCAAACTCATCCTCATCAAGCACAATGAACGAATCTCCCTTTTCTGACCATCGAATCAAATCTTCGTTCTTGCGCTCTTCAAGGAAACTTTGACATGGTTAGTTTGCCTCTTTGACCCATGGTGATGGAGAAACTTACCTGCTCAGCTTTTGCACGAAAGGGGGGATCTGCTTCCGCTTCGCTTGCGCCTCTCTCTTGGCCTTCTGGGCCATCTCCTCCAATATCTCAACGTTGTCTTGCTCATTCAAGTTTTCGGAGGGGGCTTGTTGAAGCAAAGCATTGTCATCGCCAACAAAGTTTCCCCATGGTTCAACTGCTCCATCATAGGGCCGGGTATTGGTCGGGACAAGCGCGCGATTCATTTGCCGTCGAGCAAGCGTGTTCGATGGCGTCGACACAGGCTGAGCATATTGTGGCTGTGCCGGCACCAGACCAAATGAGTTCCCAACATGAGCATTCCCATCCATGATACCATCAGCACCGTTCATGAAGCTCGAAGGGTCGCCTATTCCATTCCAACGCATTACCTGATCGCCAGCCGGGTTCCCCGTGTTGTACTGTGGCTGCATTGGCTGCGGTATGGGCATCATTGGGGACGCTCCTGGTGCTGGCCGTTTCCTTGGGTTGGGTGCTGACATGAAAATGGTTCTGGCTCAATCGGTGCTTCCTCAGAAGCGGCGAGATTAAATTTACGTGGATTGGCGCAATCGATGCCTAATCTAGTCGGGTATGGGTTTGTGACTGCTGATGTTGGTCGCCTTGGAACCAGTTCGCCTCGTCGCCTTGATCGGAATCGATTTCACGTAATGCGTGCCTTGGGAGGGAGGTGGCCCAGAGCGTAATTGTGACACTTATTAAGACTTCTGTAATTGCTGCGTGTGCCCAACGTAGTCCGTGGTAAGCGGTCAACAACTTATCCTTTGCTCGGCTGTGTCCGGGTTGTGATAAGGGAAAGTGTGGGACCGTCTCGAGGGAGTAGATGGGAATCGCGAGATAGCTTTGGAAGGTAAATGCGAAAAGTTGTCGCAAAAGTCAGTTAAATGTGATTATTGATGGTGAAGAGGCACAGCCTTGAAGATATGATTATGGAGAAGATGCGCGGGCGCGGGGCTGAGGTCTAAGGACAGCCACTCGGTTGCTCTATCTTCGTGTACGGAGCTCGCGTAGTGATGCCTTAAAGCAGTGTGAGTTGCGCAGCGCGTCTGCCCAAGTTATGTAGTCTGAAGAAAAAGGCTGGACGGCAGCCTGTAGTCTTGGTCGGTGGGCCTTGCTCTATATAGATCAAGCAAGATAAGAAATGGTGAGCGGCGTACCCATCCTGAAACGGTAAGTAGTAGGCGATGCACAGGCCGGAAGCTGAAGCGAGCAAGTACCGATGTTGCGATTGAACGATGGTGCAGTTTGCGTGACGGTGATGATGCTGGAGTTGATGGTCGCGCTGCGAATGGGGCTTCCGGAGCATTTGGAGCGGGCGGATTGAATGTCAAATATTTTTGGGCCAATCAGATTTCCGTCAGGGACATGGGCCCAGGTCTTCACGTGATGATAAGACGACGTATCTCGATCTCTAACGTTGAAGAAAGCCACGACTTTGTAGCCTCTTGGTCAAGCTCTAACAGCTTTTTCCAATCAGTTCTGTAAGCTCTATCAACTCTAGAGACAGAATGTCTCACTTCAATCACTTGTATTAATTCGGTCATCGACTGTAGGAAAAACAGTCAAAACTTCATCATTACTATGTGTCCTTGAGGATCGAGATCGGTCATGACATGTATTGTGGGGACGGCAGATGCGACTCGTAATACCACTTTTCTTCAGCGAACAAGCATTGGCGTCATCCTATCCCATGTCAGCTCAGACTAGGAGGGGCACTATTAGACCTGGCCTGATGCTTTTATGCTGGGTATCATAGACAGACTATTCCTATTATGGTCTCAAACTTCACTTGTCACCAACAGCTTTGAACCACACTTGGCCTATCTACCTGATCTTCTCGGTTACTTTGCTCCTCGACCTGCAAGCGATGCTGCCTGAGCCATCTTAGCATTTCTTGCTGCATCTCGTGCCTGGTCCCATGCTCTTCCGGAGTTTCCCTGCCGTGCATCGCGCGCAGCTCTTTTCTCATCCTTGAGAGTCCGAGCCTTCTCGCGCGGATCAATGACAACAAGTTCTTCTTCTGCCTTCTTACGGTTACTAAGATCCTTGCCTAGTTTGTCTGCTGCGAAGCTGAGGGAGTGAGACATCCATCCTTCATCATCACTCTCATCCCTTTCCTGCTTATCCCAGGATGTACAGCTTTGACAATTTGCGATGAAGTGTAAATCACATAACTCAGCTTCATCGTCTGGAGCATGGGTACTTCCCTCTTCACGCATAGCCCCGGTTATTGTATGTTCGTTGTCCTTTTCCGGGGGCGCCTTCTCCAATCTCGATTGGAAGGCCTTCAGCATGCGGAGTGTTTTTGCGTCCTCACTTGCTGAGGTGTTGGCAGCTCCGGGCCTTCGTTTCCGGCCCCTGATTGATGTTTCAGGGATCATGGCTTCGAGTGCAGACTTCTTCCTCTCCTTCACAGGCTCCTCCGCATGAATGGTCCGTCGCATCGATGCTTTCAGAGCGGCCATCTCCTCGTTGGCTCGCTCTAGAGCGGTCTTTTTGGGAGCCTCCGGTTCAGGTGATTGGTCCTTCACCTCCCCGATCGTAAGCGAGCCAGGACTCCGCCGCGTTTCATTGGATGGCTGATCAAGCGTGGGCCTCCTCGGCCCTTTCTCATTGACCTCATCTGCGACTGATGGGAGCTTCTCCGTTACTCTTTGCTTCTTGGCTTTCGGCTTTGCTTGTTTCATGGGGATTTCGTCTTCCCCCTCATCTTCCATGACAATTCTCGTATCAAATTTCTTTTTCTTAAGCACTGGCATATCGTCATCACCTTCCTCGTCGCCGAAACTGAGCAGTTGTTTCCCGCCTTTCCGTTTCTTCTTCTTATCCTTGCTTGTTGCTGCTGTTGTTTTATTAGTTGGCGCTTGGGCAGCCACTCGAGATCGTTTCTTCATGTCATCGAAGGGGTTGACCAGTATCTCTATTCGTTCGATCTTCACTGGGTAGGTCGGTCGTTCCGTTGCTTCGTCTACTTCTCCCTCGCCCATTTTAGCCAAATTGTAGATCGTGTCGCCAGCAATTCGGCCAAACAGGGTGTTTTTCCCATTGAGCTCCTCGGCCTTGTCGAGCGTGAAGAAGAACTGGCTACCATTGGTATCTGGACGCGATTCGTTCGCAGAACCTAGCAGACCACGCCGGTTGAATTTGAGTCGAGAGTGGAATTCGTCCTTGAAATTGATTCCTGTTGGTCCTGCATTCTTCCCCTGGCGCTGGTCCATGGGCCATGGATCTAGGTCGCCGCTGAATGCGCCTCCATCGTAAATGGACTCTCCTCCATTGCCGGTGCCTGTAGGATCCCCACCTTGCAATATGAAACCTGGAACCAATCGATGGAATATTGTGTTATCGTAATAGCCGTCGAGCGCTAGTTGTAAGAAGTTGCGACATGTCAACGGCGTTTGCTTCGCGAATAACTCGACGGAGAGTTCGCCCCGGGTGGTGTGAATAACAACTGAGGCAGTGGGCTGCGGTTCAAGATTATAGATCGCCGACATTGCAACGCCTTGAGTTGTGGTGAACGGAGATTGGGTATTCACTTGTTGAGGTTGTAGAATTCAAGTCGCGTGTGATGAAGACTGAAAGAGCTAAGAAGAAGAAGCTTGGTTTGGCCTGCATGAAAGATCCACACCGGAGTCTTATCGATAACACATACCAAATCTTTTGTAGATGGAAGTAAAAGAAGGATCATCATAGCTATGAGAGATGCGAACCAGTTTTTTTTTTTAGTAAATGCAACAAAATCACTTTAAAATTGGTACAAGTTCAGGTTTCCCATATCAAGACTTGGATATCAATAATAATATATTACGTCCAGAATCTGGTGGCTTTCTACGCACATGCTCTGTCGTCAATATGTTGCAAAAACAGCGGATACGGCTACCAATACACAGGGGTCACAACTCCAATATAATTTAAATGGTATTCCTGTAGGAAGTCAAGCAATTATTTCAATAATGCTCTTGATCAGACTGGGTACAAATTGGAACACTAAGTACCTATGTAATGGTCAGAAATGGTTTATTTAACAAGCGGGTCCTCTTGACCTTACGGTGAGATGGCCGAGTTGGTTATGGCGCCAGGTTAAGGTTAACCTTGACACCAATTTCCTGGTGGAGCAATCCTCCTGGGTTCGAGTCCCAGTCTCATCAAAATGTTGTTTTTGCCCTATCGTGTAGGAATTATCGCTTATCAATTTTTGCTCTTGTCCCGGTCATACTTGACTCTACTTGTCTGTAGTCCCGTAGAACTTGGTATTGTCTTTTTCTTTCTTATGCCAATAGAAATTCTGTTTGGAACATTCCAAACAAACACAGTCACGATATTTCTGATATAGTCATAAATAACACGCAGTATTATAGCTTTGTTCATTGTAGGTTCAACTATGATCCTGTTGTCACCCATTGTCCACATAAGCACATTGGGCTTGCGTTCAGATTAACACTCATTATTCGCAATTGTTCATATGGCCCAAGAATTATCCTTTTCTAGCAGAAGTCACCGCACATAATATAAAGTGTCCTGAGCTTCGCGTTATTCTTCCCTCATTACACGCGACTTCAAACTTCCCGGTAAGGTCTCAGTTTCAATCCAGTTCATGTCGTCAGGCTGGTCCAGACGATAAAGAAGTTCCCAAGAGACGCAACGTAACATAGCGATCTCGTGTCCTTCAAGAACTCCTGACGGATCCGTGAACTATCGGTTCTTTGTGGGCATGTTTCCTAAATTCAACCGGGCCTCTGCCCCTGGCTTCAAGGTTTGCTTCAATGACAATAGTGACGCACGGCACCGCATATTCCACATCGATATCAAGGATGTGAGAAAATGGCGAGATGCGTTCAAGCCAAAGACGCTTGATACTAGAGCAGACCGAAGGCGTCAAGACACCCACGCATCCATGAGTCAACGGGCCATCACCAACAGTTCCTTCGTTACTTGCAGCCAAGAGGATGTTCCCACTCCAGAGCGCGAGCCAGGATCCATGGACAGTGAATCACCATATGACTCCTCAATTTTTACAAGGGAAAAATTGGATCTTCTTGGAGACCCGAAATACAGTGGCACAGTTGATGCCGAACGGGCCAAGACCGAAAGGATTCTCCAAGGTACGTTGACTCCAGATCCTGACCGGGACTATGAAGGCGAATTTACCCTCTTGTTTCTATCATTCGTCGAGGCTCAACGCGAACGACAGCCAGATACTGTTGATGATGGTTCGAAAGGGTGGAAATTTCTGCATGACATAATCACCGTAGGGCAGAGCGGTGAACCCAGTGAACTTCCTGCCTACCACCCCAGCCAACGAGCTTTTCTCCTTGCTCGGAAATTCAGGGGCCCTTTCCTGGTTACCTGCTCTACACGAAACATTGATGCTTGCAGCCACGCGGAACTCCTGAAGCTCATTTGGCAGATGGAGATGACCGGGTGGAACGACATGATCTATGTCACCCAGAAGGACGAGGAGGTCCCTTACCGCATCGAAAGTAAGAAAAAAGCCGCAGTGTTGGAATGGGGACGCTTTGAAGATGATTATGAGCGTCTACGGATCCCAGCTAAAGAAGCTCTGAGAGGCAAGAAACTTAGGAGCCTTATCTTGAACAATGAAGCGGTTTCGGTAAGTTGAGAATAACTCAATAAGCCTTGAGACTAGTTGTTCTTGACACCTTACTTTGAGAGTAGAAGCTTTCTTATCTCTCCGAAGGGGTAGTTTGATTTTCCGGTAGATTTCAAGGGGTTTTGGTTGGCGCGCGTAGATTAAGAATATCGTAAAGAATAGTCTTCAAAATGAACTTTGTTGTGATAAATCGTTTGCAATTTTCGTCTTCCTTCAGTGGTGTACCGTAGCGGTAGTACAGTGCTTCGTTTGAGGGGGTATGTTGTAATGCCATGGTGTGACAAGTACGAAGGACGTTGTCGTTATCTCAGCCAGCGATCGGGTTAGCGTGGATCGTTACATTTTCGATACGAACTGGCTCCTTGGGTCTGTTCTTTCGGTCCACCTCGATAGCTTCCATCTTGGCCAATGTCGCCTTACCCTCGTCTCCGATGACGCGTCCAAACACAGTGTTGAGTCCGTCCAGATGCGGCGTCTTGTCAAACGTGATGAAGAATTGCGATCCGTTCGTCCCAGGTCCCTTATTGGCCATCGACAGCATGCCTCGAGCGCTGTGTCGTAGCGCTGGCCGGATCTCGTCTTCAAATGCGCCTCCCCATATGCTGCGTCCGCCTTTGGGGTTTTCGGGGGGATTTGGTGTTGCGGGTGCCCCAGTCTGTGCCATGAACTTGGGGATGAGGCGGTGGAATGGAGATTTATCGTAGTAGCCCGAGCCACAAAGGGCAAGAAAATTCTGGTAGGTGTGAGCAAAGACTGGGTTAAACATATACTGTATTATACAAACCTCTGCAGTTTTGGGAACACTTTCGCAGTATATTTCAACCTTTATGTCGCCATGTGAAGTGTGCAGCGTGACTGACATAGTCGTTGTCTTCAATAGGATAGTTTTTAGCAATGAAAGAAATCTTATTTTTAGTTTGGAACAAGAATACACAATGTTGTGTGGTAAGTGTTGATAATGTAGCATTGAGAAGATAATTGGGCGAAGAGGTTGATAATTTATACTTGATGACTAATACAATCCACAACTGGGAACTTACAACTTACAATAGTAGGGTATTTCTTAATGTAGTAAATGCTATTTCTACCTTTGGACTCATGGTTCTGAGTCTTAAAGAATTAGGGCTATACCTGTGAGTATTCTATAGACGAAATGGACTGATGCGCGTTAACGAGGTGTTGAATGTGCCGAGTGTGCCTTGTATATTTGCCTGAGCCAAGCCAGCCGCCTTTCCCTTCTATCTATTATGGAAGCTGTGCATGGCGATTCGTTCTATCATCAAAATGTCTTTGATTCGTGAAGATATGGGAAATGAATTTTTAATCCCTGCGACTTTATTTAAGACACATACCTTGCACGGCAGCTCTCAGGTCTTAGCTCTCATGAATACTAAGGTATTATCGATAGCTGCTATCGACACACTCCCTCAACTGCTTCTTTGAAGCTCTGTCACGCCTACCTACCTAGGTAAGGCAGGTAGGTACCTTAGGTACCTAAGGTAGTGAAGCCAACATCCTTTTAAAATTAAGGTATCTAGAGCGATGCGACTCTTTCGCTTATGCATTTTCCTCCTTGATTCATCTTAACAAGATCACTGTACTTTGGTTGCAGACTGGAGAATCATCATTCTTCTCTTCAATACCTCTGACTATCGGAGAGTTTTAAACGTCGTCTGCTCATGTCCAACCACTCTTATTTTCTTGCGTATGTTGTCTCAATACCTACGCTTCGCTGTCGGTTATGGAGAGATTATCTCAGGAGTGTCGAGACATTGTTGCGTCCTTCCTGGATGGGTATGACGTGAAAAACCTGGTTCTCGTGTCAAAAAGTTACCAAGACTCCTTTACCCCGAGGAACTTGGGACAGCTTTGGTTTGAAGGTTTCCCTAGACTTCTCTCCCACCTGTTCACGTACTTCCCAGCAATGAAGCCCATTAAGAAATTCAGCCTTATTAGGTGAGTTGCAATATATCTTAATCATATGGGAAATCCTAATATTACCACAGAAAGATATCGATAATCCTGCAGAAGCGTGGGCGCGTCGGGACCCAGCTACCGCTGTACGAGAAACTTTTGACCGTTACTTGTGAGTAACATCTCGCAAGTGACTGAACTTCAAGAGTTGGATTTGTCTCTCGGAGGCTGGCCCCAGGAGCAAGAAAAGAATCTTTGCGAACTTTTAATGCGGACTCGGAAATGGGATAAGCTCAACTCCCTCAAAATCTCCACTTCGCCAGAGATATTATGCGCTGTTCTCAGCCGCTGCGTTCCCGAGATCCTCGAAGCCGTGAATATCGATGGGCACTACGGTACACGGATGTATAATGAGCTGGTACGCCTTTGCTCTTCTTCTCAAAACTAAATACTCTTTGAAGAAGCTCAATATTTCCCCCAATTTGGACGGTCCATTGTTAGATAAGGAGATCATTCTGGAAGTTAAAACCCATTTCAGAGCTCTCAAATGCCTCAGTATCCAAGGACGTTCAGATATTTGGGATCCTTGCTGGACGACTGCAGTCTTTGTGAGTTTACTACTTCACAAGCTTGTCGTTTCGAAAGACAAGCTGTCCTATGTGTTGAAGAAGCTCACATCTACTTAGTCAGGCTCGTTGAGCATAGTCTGTGATCTTCTTAACCAAACATCAATTGAAGAGCTCTGTCTCAGCATGCCATACAAACCCTTTCATCGAGCTTCTGTCTTTGAGTATTTGAACGGGCCGGTTCCAGATCCCGTCGAGTCTGAAGATGTAACCGAATCTGAGCTTGAGCGGGCGTATCGCAAACTGATTGCGGATATCACTTCAGCATGTCATCGCATTCACAAGATAGTTGTTCTTTAGCAGTTTAAAACTCAATTTCCTCTTATTAAGCTTAACTCTCCTGATAATATCATGGAAGTCAAGTTGTGTTAAGAAGGGGAAAACAAGCCATCCTGCCATCCTTCTGTCCTTTAAATGCAATCGAGAATCGCCAATTGTTGCATTAGAATATACAGAAAATAGGTAACTTAGAAATCATAAGGGAAGGATAAATATTACTAGAGATTTCCTATTAAAACTCCAGAGATTGTGATTCACTCTCTTCCTTCATTATTATCTCCCCGATTTAGGTCTATTTAGCCTCGTTTCACAGCATAAACTATTGAGAAGACTGATTGCCCCTTTGTACATTAATTTCTTTATCTCCCAGTTATATAGTTTATAGGCAAGGTAATGTATCTAACTAACTTAGGACGAGTTGTGATCGGTATGTGCCTGTTTGTTCAATGTCTCGAGGCTTTATAATTCTGAAGCATTGCAGCGCCATTCTTAAGAATATATATATATATATATATATATATATATTTTAAAAGGTTTAGAGATAAAGTCCTTAACCACGGAGCAGGTATATCTTAGGAGAATGCTGAAACTAGACAAGAATTTAACAAGAGACCCTGAAAAATCTGGCTATAGAGCATAAAGGCCAAAGGGTACCTGGAAGGAAGGGGAGTATTTGACTCTTCTCTTAATTTTGAAGCGGATCAGACTGGCAAAAGCCCGCTGGGTTTGACGTTGAATGGACATTATGGTGACGGGACAAGCTACAGAACAGACTATCAAAATGTAATTGGAGGTCTTGCTCGGCCATTTCATACTTAACTAATCTTCTCAACATTTGAATAAATTTAACAAATACATTTATATCAAGAAATGCTGGAGCAATGGTACTGAGTACTGAATCGAGAATAGACCAATTTTTTAGATGTCCGCCTTGGCTCAGAAATCAAGGCTCCCGTTCGAATGATACAAATTTATTCGGATTGTAGCTTGTCTAACCTCACCGTCTAGGTATGCATAAAAAGATCTTGAACTCAATGGATGGATGTTCATACCCATGACATCACGCTCATATCCTCGCACTTCCCGAAGGCTCGTCCAGTCTTGGCGGCTTCTCCGGCATTAGCTTCCACTGAAATCCCCGTAATGCCCGCAGGCATGGTCAGAAAACTTGAGGCTTGACACTCTATGCTAGAAATAACAAGGGAGAGATAGGCTTTGTACGGGAGGCTCTTGATTGATTTATTTTGGCTTCCATCCTAAGGTGCCCCTGGCTATCCCCTGGGGAATTACACACTAACAGTTACGGACCCACTGAAGACCTGCGCGAAATAAAAAAAAGTCCTTGCTGTGGTTGGTCCCGTCCGGACCGATCGGCCTCTCGTGTTGCTGGTTGCTTCGCATTGGCATTCAAATCTCCCGTGTCCCAGCTTTTCTCAACACGCTCTCTTTTCCCCCTCTACTCTTCTCTTCAACCTCAACCTCTTTTCTTTTCCATTGTCGCCCTTGCCTCCGTCGGCGGTTATTGCGTGTGATTAGGCGGAGTCTCACCGGGAAAGGAACGACGTGTCAAGGACAAGCATCGCATCGCGTCGTTGCCGAAGGAGCAATAACAAAACAACAAAAATGCACGCATCAAAGATCATCGCCTCAATTGGCCTTGTGGCTTCTGCCCATGCCACAGTCATCCGCTATGAGCGCGATCTCGAAGCCAATGCTCCTGCTCTCGAGAAGCGAGCCGAACCGACTGCCGCTTGGGTTACTGTCGATGATGAGATGCAGCCTGCCACGACATACACTCCCTCGTATACCACCGTCGATGGCACCACTTCTCTGATTGATGCTCCTCCTCACGATCTTACCGCCAGCGTCTACACCTACACCAGCTGGGGTAAGATTCACACCAGCACTGGCGAGCCTCCCAACCCCCAGGCCACCGGCAAGCACGGCGAGGGTGTCTTTGCGCGATGCTACAACAAGGATGGCGATAATGCTCCTTTCTGCTCGCCTTACGCCAACAGCACCCTTGATGTTAAGAACACATACTTTGGTGAGCAACAGAGTCGTTCGTTGATGCGTCAATTACAGTACTAACATGTTTTCAGTCACCTGGGATCCCGATTACTTCAACAAGACCAAGTCCTCTGATAACTCTACTCTCCTGGTCACTGCTCGCCTCGACCTCTACAACCGTACTAGTGAATCATGGGTGAAGTACAAGGAATTCACTGATTCGGCCGTCCCCGCCTCTTGGGGCTACTGGCCTTTCGATGTCAAGCAGGAATACATGAAGTACTCGCCCTACAACATCTCCATCACCCTCTACAGCAACAGCAATAACTCCCTCGAGAAGACCAAGTCCTCGTCTCTTTACCTTAACCTTAATGACCAAAACTTCCCTGAGAAGTCCCACGAGAAGTTGCCCGAGGGCCAGACCTTGACCATCGCTCTGCCTGTCGTCTTTGGCTCTCTCTTTCTCCTTGTCGTCGGTGGCTTCCTCTGGAACCGCAAGACCCGCCGTATCGGACTCGGCAATATCTCGAGCCGGTCTCGTCACGGTTACACTGGCCGTGCCAAGCGCCGTATCTTTGGTGCCAGAGATAATGGCATCCAGCTCGATACTTCAGTTCCTCCTCCTGGTGAATACCGTGACGCTCCTCAGCGTGCTCGTGCCGACAGCGACGGTCTTGGCAGCCTGGCCGACAGCCCTGTCGATGCTACATTCCCTCAGCACGGCACCACAGGTGGTCGCAATGCTTTCCGTGACGAATTGCGAAGACAGGAGGAAGAGAGACGTATGTAAAAGAGGTGGGATTTTGTAATCTTGGACGTCATGTCATTGCCTGTTCTGTTCCAATATTCACAAATGACATGCTATAATGTGCCTCTAGATGGCTGGAAGTTGGGTGTAACGTTTTCACACGACGCATAACGAAAACCAATACGAAGAAAGACCTTTCTAGACCGAAAATAGAGGGACCTGCTAAGCCCAGTTAACAAAAGTACTCTGTACAGGAGGGCATCGCCAAAAACAACCAAGTTCCTAACCCGTAAAATCAAAGCCATCTGCCGAAAAGTGTCATACGCCGGGCGTCATGGGTATTGAAGCCATTTGTAGCAAAATCCCACCCCTAGCAGATTGCAATAGTTGATGACCAATACATCAACAAGCAAAGCCATAGCAACTCCGTAAAAGCATGTAAATGAGCAGTATTCTTCCCCCACGCACCGTTCTAGACCTTAGTCCTCTTAGTGTTCCCAATACTTTGTCCGTCGTCCTCGAAACGTCTCTTTGTCTTTTCGGGTGTTTGTGTCGCAGGAGGTGATTCCTGCTCTGCCGCCAAATCAAAACCAGCACACAGGTCGAGCTGTGTCTCTCCCACTTGCAATGGCCTCAGCAAGTCAGCTGGGATGGCCGTGGCCAGCTGGCACTTTGCCTCACATGGCTGGTAGGTGCTCGTCGTCCAAGCATCATCAGCGTAGTTCTTGGCTTCAGCGATCGTATATCCTGTGCTAAAGCCCTCGTGGTATGCATCTGGGAGAATTACTATTGTCTCGCCAGGGCGCTGGTCAATGATGCGGAAAGGTATGCCAAGTTTTTCCAGTTTCTGGGGAAAGAAAAACTCGGCTCGATGCCGCATGAACTGAGAGCACTTGTCCTTGCGGCCAAGGGCCTCTTCTGCTACATATACCGCAGTCGATGGCACAACGATCCAGATTTTCCGTCCCTTGTATAGATGGTTGAGCGAAACCAACCGGAAGTCTTCTGCGTGTATTTGAAAGCTTGCCCCGAAATGGGGCCCTGATTCATACACATATGGAGTATGGATTCCAGGAATTATGGCTTTTGTGTTATCCAGCTTATCGCCTTTGAGGGGATAAATTGGGCTTTTTTCAGGAACCCCGGCTTCAAGGCGTTGTTCGGGAGTCCATGCAGGCACGTCAACTCGATAACGTACATTGCGAATCTGCTTGTGGTCGTTCTTGCGATAAAGTTTTCTGAGCTGATCGATGGCTTTGATCGCCGTGACATTGCATTTCGCACCTGTAACGGACGAGTTGAAACTGCCGACGGACGGAACTGTGTCAACTCGCCAGAAACTGTTCCTTTTTATTTGGGTTGGGCGATAAGCATTCGCCGGTACTTTTTGAGAGTCCTTTGCTGGGAGGTCTTCTATGAGTTCCTCAGGAAGGACGATTTTAAAACAACCATGGCTTTCAGCCTTAAGACTTCTGGCAAATGCGAGATTGGCCGGAAAGTCGTTCCATTGCTCAACGGTTGGCTTGAGTCGGAGAACTTGATGTCCCTCGGGGCCATCCCAATCAAAATCTATTGGTTCAGGTTCTGCAGCAGGCTCATCCAATTCGGATGGTAGATCACTGAGAATTGAGCTTGCGTCGTCTTTGTCAAGCTCCGGGGACAGTGATGGGACTTGTCCTAGCGGAGAAAGCCCATTCGTGACGATATCTTGGTCTGAGATTAATTGAGACGGTTGAGGATACTGTGGTTCGATGACGTCTTGCTGTGTTTTGGCGGGGATTGGAGGCTGCTCGTCTAGGGATTCGGTAGTGGGAAGTGGCCCAGGCGCAGGCGCAGGTTCAGGTTCAAGGTGCGAAGAGTGCTGGAAATGAAGAACGGGTTCCGCAAACTCATGCGGGGGATGTTGAATCTCCATTGAAGCCGGGAGAGGCCCGCCTCGCCAATGCGACAGGCAAGCGATGCGATGAGGTTCTGGTGTTGATTGATGTCTAGTAGTGGAGAACAAAGTGAGGGTGAGCGTGAGCGAGAAAGGCGGCGAGTGAGAGGTGAACACAATCGCCACTTATTTCAGGGCAGAGGCCAGAGTTTTTGTATGCGCCGTGAGGCTCCGAACTCGCATTCTTGACAGCGAACCACCAGGACAAAGGCACAAAAGAACAAAAGTAGAGCAGTGACTTTGTTGTGCGATGATCGTATGAACAGAAAAGAAAATGGAGCCTACCTAGGGTACTTAGTAGTAGGTGTCAGGTAGTGAGTGAGTGACTGAGTAGCAGGCTGGCAGGTTGCAGAAAAGAAGTCCCCATAAGAAGCGGAATGTCGACCCAAATAGTACTAGGCCAGACGAGTGCAGGGGGGGGGGGGGGGGCTCCTGGGCTCCTGGGCTCCCATCAGTGGCAGAAAGTGTGAGGCACTTCCATAAGGAAGCAGGCCGCCACCCAAATGCATGTCTCCTTACCAGACAGGACAGAATTGTTAGTAGTTGGTGCCAGCCAGGGATGGTGACCTGTGGTTCTGCGCTGCACTTTAGAGTGAGCGGGCCAAGCGGGGGGTCCAGAGATTGGTCAAAAGAGAAGCAAATATTTGATTCTAGCGGGAAAACCGCCTGCAAGGTCCCTCCCTGATTAGCGCGGGGCACTGAAGTTCAAGAAGCCAAAGTTGCATTCAGTGGGAAAACAGACAGGCTGTCATTGGATGCAAATGCTATAAACAAATGCTATTTGTGAACGGGATCTTGCTTCCAGCTGAGCACAAAGAAACGGATTCTTGCTATCAAAGGGAGGGCATTTTCTTTCATTCTTTGATTTTATTTGTTCAGAGCCAGAATTCTTTTCTGTCAGCCTGAATGGTAAAGGCCGCGACGGGAGCTCTGTCAGGCGGACAAAAATAATCGAGTCTGCTTTAGGCTTTATTGACAACGGGTGGAGCAATTCAGCCCAGACCATAAAAGGGTAAGTGCGTGATCGTCCCGCTGAAGCACTTTGTTGGTGACGTTGAAAAGGTGACAGGGGTATGTCTTTATCAATCTAAGTACACAGGTCTTCAACGACCTGGACATTGAAATCCGCGGAAAAATATGCGAGACTTCCGATTGTCTCGAGACTACAGGTCTTATAGTCGAGACAGCCTATAGGAGGACACTTATTAAACTGATATACATCTGCAAAAAGCGGACGGCTTCCTCTAAAGTTTTGTTAGTGTGCACAGCAGTTTCGGGATCATACCTATATCATAAAGCGCATAGATGTTCGTTTGTTACTTGTAAGGCTTCACTGCTGGGAATTGCTAGATTACATTTGGAACTGGGTTGAGGTGGCCCTACTGTCATGCCCTGTTCTACCTTGATGCCCTTGTTCCTAGGCGCATCGCCCATCAACCTTCTGCCCCCAGCAACCTGACTGATAGTGGAGGTATTCTGCTCAACATTTGTATGGTCCACCGCCAGGTATAGCTTATCCCTCGTTCGTATCAAAATGCCAACAAATATTTACTACATCGGCCTCTTCTGCGACGATTTTGTCAACACCGCTCGGGCTTTGATTGGAAATAACAAATTCCAGTTTGTATCCCCATAGAAGACTGGCTGTCAGTTTATTAGGCCAGAGATCCATCACGACACCAATTCGCGATTTCGTCGCTCCTGTTCTTTAGAGACAGAAACACTTCTGCCAAGGTTGTCCGTGTGTTCGGCATGCGAAACTGCATTGACCAAAACTCGTAGGCATTGCGCAACTTTGGCTCCCTGCACTTCTCCTTGCCCATGCCTGACGCTATTTAAGGTTCTTTCATAGCAGGTATAGATCACACAAATCAAGACCAAGAGGCAGTAATGTTAGTCGAAGAGTTGTATAAGTTCGTCGAATGCGATGTCTTCGGAGTTTCTTGTTTCGTCTCATGTGTCATTAATGCGGCAGAGGCGTGGTGCAAAATTGCCTTTGATGGCGAAGACCAAGAGTCTCGATGGCTGAACTTCGAGAGCCCGCATTACATGATCTAACCAGGTGTAGTCTTCCATAATCTTGTTGCGACACTCTCTGATTGTCGTCCAGAACTCCTGGTGTGGTGGAGGAGTTTCCAAGTCATCGAGCCAATCAACTGTGTGCTCCCAATGTGTTAATTAGTGTTGAAGGTGTTCTTTAATGCGACTCTCGATCTGAGATAGTCGTTCTGAAGACACTTGAGGGATTGGTCTTCATCCAGCTTGAAATGGTGAGTAGGTGGAATATTGATGTATCCCGTCTTAACCATGTCGTTGAGTTCATTTTCTAATCGACATAGAGGCAACGAGTGGGTGGCGTTCGTAGCTGGCATAATCAATCATCCAGGAGCAGAACAGATATGCTCTGATGCAAGAAGGTGGAGATGATGAGGAGAAAATTATAGGAAGGACGAGGATTTGGATCGAGTCACTTGCAGGCTCAGATGCAGTGATTTCAAGCATCACTAGGTATTCAGTGGCATGACAGTAACGACCGCTAAGAGTTAAGATCAAATGATGCGACTATGGGATTACCTCACATAAAAAACAGTTTCATCACCAAGTACTCAAGTCAAGTAGTATACACCTACGTACCGTTAACCGGACTCCGTGCTGCGGCTGTTCAAGTCTCCCGCTTTATGCATCATCCTTGAACTGCAATTGATTGCTTGTACTTCTCGAACGGCTTCTTCACTTCAGTATCAAAACCGTTCTGTTCTGTCTTCGCCATGTTTGCCACAGCGGGAACGATGATTAGGTCTGGGATAAACTCCCACAGCATATGTAGCTTTATGCTTCATCGCCTTCAGAGATCATCATGTCACAAAATAAGTCATGCCGATATCCACCGGGTAACTGCCTGTTCTAGATATATGCAGATAATATTCATGATCAACCATGATCATGTAGGGTGGGTATAACTAACACAGCCTGTATCTTTATGCAGATATATCCATCCATAAAACGACGTCCATCAGCCCAACAACGCCAGCACGTCGTGTATCTTCTATCGTGTTTGTTAATGCGCATCGTACCCCATCCTCACTAATATTTTTGCTCCATATGCTCTGTAAAAGAGATTCACATATAAAACCCAAGAGTCGCTTCCATGTTCTACATTCCAATGCTCTGGCGAGTTCGCCATCCCGCAAACTAGCTCTGTCTCTTTCCAAAACGCCAAAAGTCATGACACCAAATGCTACATGGGGCCAAATAGAGAATAGTGTTGTGTAATAGGTTGGTGAAGTAATTATGTCGAAAGTGAGGGTATGTCTAACCATCCAGGTCAAGTGACTTCGTTATATTCGTAAACTGTGGAGAAGCTGCATAGTTCTCCTGGCAGAGCATCAGGTGTCAAGTCGGCGCAGCATCTATGCTCCATCAAGCAGACACTGAGAGATTCTTGTATTTGCCGACCAACTCTTCGATCTTGGGCAATAGCTCAGGGATCCGGAATGGCTTGGAGATAACATCGTCCTAAAGTAAAGTATTAGTGATTAAGTTAATAAAGTCCGGCACGACCAACTCACAATTCCTGCAGCCTTGGCGCTCTCGATTTGCTCCGGTCGTGCATACGCCGTAACTGCAATGATGGGAATATGTTGCACAATGATTCCCTCTCGCTCCAGCTCTCGAATCTTTCGAGCACAGGTCATTCCATCCATAACAGGCATCTCCAAATCCATCAGGATGACAGAGATGTCAACACCTTCAGCCTCTTTTCCAGCCCAGAATCTTGAACGCTCGAGAGTCTGCAGAGCTTCCTTGCCGTGGTTTGCAACAAACGTATTGTTGCCACAATTTCGTAGCTGTCGTTGAAGAACCTTTTGATTGACAATGTTGTCCTCCACAATCAAAACATCAAACAGTTGGGTTGTGTCTTCGCTTGTCGTCGTCGTTCGAGATGGCTGACGATTGAGTTCCGGCTTCTGCGGAATGGCTGGGGCATGAGACTTTCGAGCGATCTTGAACGGTGTAATCTGTTCGTAATCCTGAGGAGGAGTCAAAGAGCGTCGGCACTTGATGTAGAAGCTAAAGCTGCTACCAATGCCACGGCGGGACGTAACACCAATCTGTCCACCCTGCATTTCTGTCAAGATACGAGAAATAAAGAGACCCAATCCCGAGCCGCCGTACTGAACGTGTGTTCGCGGAGTCGCCTGTTGAAACCGCTGGAAGAGAAGCTTCATCTCCTCCTCGATTAAGCCGGGACCAGTATCCTCAACTGTGCAGTGGATGTTGATCTCCTCTCCATGACCCCACTCGTTAGTGTTGTTGATATCCATGACTGCCGTGCGTTGATGGTCGACTCTATCAAAATATGAAGTGCCTTTCCGAGTGACCTCAGACACATGCTTTGAAGCGCTGAGGCTGACTGTAATGGCTCGTTTCTCACGGCCTTGTGTGAACTTGATAGCATTTGTCATCAAATTGATCAAGACTTGTCGCAGTCTGGAAGGATCAAGCTTCACCCATTTGATGCCATACTGCTCGAAGCTCTGATCCACGTTGAAGTCAAACTCGATATCGTGGGCAACCAGTTCTGATTCGAACATCTTTAGGGCACGCTGCACAACTCTTACAGGCTGTTCGTCGATGGGTGTAACGGCTAAGAGGTTCGAATCCAGCTTGGACAACGTCAGAATATCATCCACAATACGCTTTTGATGACTGGCACACAGATTGATTGTGTTTGCAGCATCCAGGCACCCGTCCAGTAGGTTCTCAACTTCTGATTTCACAGAATGCGAATCGAAGATAGTGATGTTATTTGCGATCTGATCAGCACATTGTAGAATAGCTGATAGAGGATTCCGCATTTCGTGGCTGGTGATATCAATGAAGTTCTCTTGTTGTCGTTTCATCTCAACTGCCTCTTCACGTCGTTCATTCTGTACTTTCTCGGCCCATTTCTGAGAAGAGATGTCGGTGATACAGCCAAATATCAACTTGAGATTGCCTTCTTGATTCCGTTCGGGATAAGCGCTCATCAGAACCCATGTATCAATTGTGTTTCCATCGCTCTGTTGCGAACATTTGAACCGGAATTCCACCGAAATCGTGACTTTCTCTCTAAGGAGTTTGTCCCACGCGTCTTCCAATGCCGGTCTGTCCTCGTCTCTGACACTATCCATCCACGTATCAACAGAATCTTCGGACCGGGAATGTCTCGAGATCTGCCACCACATATCGTTGCAATAGTTGATCTTGCCCGCAAAGTTGGCAATAAACATACCAACAGGAGCAAACTCAGCCATTCGGGTAAATCTGTACTCGCTTTCCACGGCTTCTTGTGTACGGAGGTAAAGTTGCATTGAGAGTTCTTGACGGTCCAGTGCAGCGAGGCGGGCAGCCCTTTGGCCACGCTTGATTTCCTCCTCGAACAAGACCACTGAAGCCATTGAGGTGGCTAGCTGCCGGGATAACAGATGGATAAATAGCTTGTAATCGTCGTCATAGGGACGGCGAGGGTTGACACCCATCACGATGAATCCAATCACGGATTCTCCTGTGGTGGTCGGGATAACGGGAAAAACAACGAGCGTTTTTGAGGGATCACCAAAGCCCCTCCAGTGAAGGCCATCGATAAGGTGTGTAGGAAGGTTACCATTCTCTTCAGAGAGGACAATTGGAATGCCGCCAGCAGCCATTGATTGGCGCATGTAAGGGGCAAACCCATCCTCAGACTGTCGCATGTCAAGCTGTGGAAGTGCGGCTTGATGATTCTCTGGTGCTCCAAGGCTCCCCTCAAGAACCAATTGGGGTGAGTGTATCAAGCTACCGGAATGTAATGATGAAACCTCGCTCTCGGTATCCTCTCTGGCCGAATAGATCAGGGCAAAGGGCACATCGTGTTCGTTGAACTCCAATCCCTTCTGCACCTGAGGCCAGAAACCTGCCACAGTGGTAGCTGCAGCCGTTCTCTCGCCAATCTCGCGAAGCATCAGCATTCGCCTCTCGTTGACCCGTCTACGGGTATTCTCGAAAGCTGGGTTGTATAGTCCAACCACTTCGCCCTCACCACCCACCAAGGGAACAATAGACCACGAAAAGAAAGCCTCCTCCAAAAAGCCGTGCCGATTAATGAAGAGCTGATTCTCGTGCTTCATTGTCGCCTGTCCAGATTCTAGTGCGCTCTTGAACACAGGCTTGATCTCATCCCAAATCTCAGGCCAGGCATCCATGTAGCAAGAGCCCATCAACTTGGGATGTTTTTGGCCCGCAAGGTCGAGGTAAGCTTCGTTGTAGATGATCACACACTGGGGACCCCAGTACATGGCAGCGGGGTGTGGGCTGCCCATGATCAGGTTGGACATGGATCTGAGATCCGCAGGCCAGTCTTCGATTGGTCCGAGAGGAGTGGCCGCCCAATCGACCGAACGAGCAAACTTTATATGAGGAGGAAGTGCATCCGACACTGGAATCCTTGTCCAATCGAAAATTGACCTCGCGGGTTGCGATTGGAAGACCTGGTTTGTAAACTCGTCAGGATGTAGTCTTGTGTCGCCTCCCTCCATGATCGCATCAACATCTTCGCGGTCAAAATTAGCATCGACAGGTTCAGCATCGCCGAAATAATCTGGCGCATCAACGAGCTCGGCGTCAGGAGTAACGGGCATCTGCGGCGAGTGTCCAGAACTTCTCGTTTCCGAAGCGGTCGTCTCGTCAATAAGTGGTAACGCAGTACTGGGGCGGGGAGTAGCAACACAAGTCTGGGCGCTAACAAAGCGAAACCTTCGACGTAATGTTGACAATGTCCAGGTAATACCAGCATACTTGTGAGTATCAGCTGACACACGAGCTTTGGATTGTGTCATAATCCATGATTTGAAACGACCAAAGTCTGTGTCTGCACTAGCATCTTCTTGGTCCACCGACAAATATTGAAGCACTTCATGTGCTCCCCGTAGAGACGCGTTGTAGTAGAGGATGTGTAGGCCGGCACGGCTAGCATTAGCGGAATTGTCCAGGTCTATGAGAAAGGTAGGCCTCTCGTCCTGCTCTAGAAACTCAATAACACCAACACCTTGTAGCATCTGCAGCCCCGGAGGGAGACTACGACTATCTGGAGTCGTCGTATGAGCGGGAGCGTCCATTGAAGACCCCCAACTACCAGGAGTGCTCTCTGATCTTCCTGGGCTGATGGAGCTCACACTTGCGCGAGGCAACTTCAAGGTCGTGACACCGCCAGCCGGGTCCTCTCGCATACGTGAAAGCATAGAAGCAGCAGGATCGGTTGCAGGAAAGCTGGCCGGACGATGAACGTGCCTTGCTGGCGTGTGAGAGAAGAAGAGAGGCGAGAGCGGCCCTTGCTGCCTCCCCCTTGCTGAGGGATCAAGATTCGCAGATTGGTTAGGAAGTTCGACCTTTCGAGGTGGTGATGCCCCAGTGCGGGCTTTCTTGATGGGTGATGGGTGCATGACGGGTTCACTTCTGGACGGGGCGGAGGGACGCTTCGCCGGAATGGGAGTCTGTGGAAGCCCTCGCGTGGACGCGCTAAGACCTCGTGGACTACCGGCGGTGGACAAACTTGACTGGTGAATAGCGCCGGTAGTCGAAGCTGGCGAGAAGGAGGTCGTGAAGTCGGAAAAGGGCGCGATTGAGGCCAAGTTTGGTATGCTAAGATCGTGCCTCCATGCTGGTGCCTCTGATATGCGGCGAGAGTCGTAGGCTTTCCTGCCAGTTATGGTGACCCTGTTGTAAGCTTCCCCGGCAGCTTTAGCAGCAGCAGCAGCGAGAACTGAAACGTCGGTATCAAGCTCAGGGTTAGTCGTGCTGGTGGCAGTGGTGTTGCTTGGAGTCGTAAATGTGGGTACTGAACCCGGAGTAGAGGTTGAGGTTGGTGGTGGTGGTGGTGGATGCTTTTTGCGACCCTCCTTCTCTTGATCGGTTGAGTCTGCGACAGGACAATTCAAAGAAGCAGAGGCAGAAGGAGACGAGGGAGAGTTGAAACTAGGAAGCCGCTGCATGAAGGCGCCTGGAGAAGAGGAGGGAATCGAAGCCCCGGAGGGACTACGAGTCCTTGGCACCTAGTGGCCAGTGGCTAGCAAGAGATCGAGATTCGAGATGCGATGAGGGGCGTGTCTGCGAGGTCGGGTGTGCGTAGCGTATGAGTGAAAGTAAGGCAAGGTACCGTGTGCGTGCGAAAAGAGTGGTGGAAGTTCCCTATGAAGTGGGGAGACTCTGGTGCAGAACCTTAGCTGTACGGACAAGCAGCTGCAACAGTCAGTGGGAGGTGCAGTACCTGATGCGCGGCGCAGTAAAAGCTCGGGCTGCTAAGTATATGTTGAGGAATACAGCCGCCACGATGTTAGATTGAAGGGGAGGGGGGAAAGAAATGGGATGGGGATCGAGATGGGATATGGGATCAGAGGGATGAGTTGCAGGGGGATTTGCAGCTAAAAGTCAGCTGTACGGTGCTGTGTTATGGCCGTAGTCCGGGGGGTCCTTCAGTGGGTGGAGTGCAGTAGGTGCTAAAAGCTTGACTCGATTGTGAGTGATGTTTGGTTCAACCAGTTTGTCAAAGGGAAAAAGGGAACCAATGAATAACACAGTTCAATTCAATATGATGAAAGCATTCGGCCGAGTATTGACTCGAACGGAAACTCTGAGTTAGGCTGGGTTTGGGGTGGCGGAATCGGAGTCAAAATTGACTGAACGGACGGGTCCTGGCATGTAGCGTAGGTAGCGTGCCTTATTGGGTACAGTAGGCAGAATCATTGACAGTTTTGGGGCCGGTCAAAAAGAGCCGCAATTGTCAGTGAGAGAAAGGCTCCCGTCCAGTGGAGATACGGTATTTGACGTCGGTTCGGTTGTTTGTCAGCCGAGCGAGACGAGAGGGCGACGAGGGAAGTCAACGTGACAATAGAGTGTAGATGAGAGGAAAGAAGATTAACAAGATGAACGAATAAAGTGGCAGTTAGACCAAGATAAGGATGGAAAGAGGCTGATCACTGCTCCGCATTTGAGCTTTCAGGCCAGACCAGGCCACACAAACCGACAGAATGGGTATGAAAATAATGGATGGGAGAATAGGAAATAGCATTTCCAAAGCAAAGGAACGAGCACAAGACTAGTTAGTGGTGACATTCACATCGAACGAGTAAATGATAGGTAAAAGGGGGCACGATAGATAGACATGTCTAATCTAGAGGAAGAAAGGATCAACGTCAGCTTATGGAGAAAACAAATAGTTCATCCCATTGATCTGCTTCAGCTTCAGCTTGACTCTGAGTCCATGACAAAACAGAAATATTGTTCGGGACAGCACAGCATAAGGCGTAACAGCTCATACGTAGAGAGCCAAGGCAAGCCATCCAGAGAGAGCGAACCGGGATTTGTTACCGGGGTCATATTTGTTCATGGAGATTAGGACGGGGAATTGGTGTGAGGCAGCTTGTAAGTGGATATCTCATCATCTTGGCAACAAATAACCTACCCGCTTTCGAGGTCTGGGTCCTTGAAGCTGACAAGGGAGTCGACCACCTGGACACAAAACTCATGATCACCAATGGAGTTACCTGTTGTGGGAGAAGTGAAAAATCAGTCATGATAAACAGATGCATGGTGACTCCCAGCGAGTACCAATATCATCACCTCCTCCGATAACCTCACCACGTCTGCCGTCTGCCGTATATAGTAAGCAGTCCCCCCACATACATATGCGGCCGGCTTCTTTTCTGGCCGCTACAGACGAACCCAGACCACCGGACCTAGTCCGTCCCGTTTCGATCCGTATTGACCACTCATGAGAAAGACAGGGGAATCGAACAAGCTTTTAGACTTTGTCAAATCTCTGCTAGCACTATGAATTTAGTGATCCGTCATCAGGCTTTTTCCCTTCTCTCTTGTCGATCATCGTATATCGAGCCATCTGATTTATTTTATCGGACCGGAACTGAGAGACGGGAGAGAGATGAGAGCCGAGAGCCTCGACAAGGACATGCACAATCAAGTTATCAACATTGACCAAATCCCTGTATCAAACATGAACAGCGGCGGAACCATCGGTGCAACGTCTTGGCACCATTATTTGATCACTGACCAGACATTCCATGGATACTGGGCCTATTTAGCAGTTCAACCCTTCCAACCAGGCACACTTTTAATGACTGACTTGTCACAAGCTCAATTTCACACTCTCATCGCTCAAAGCAAAGACCCCGAGTTACATGCAATTGGTGTACTTGTCCTTGACCCGGGCTGGGCTGACAAGGATGGAGATGTGTTTGACACGAAACTACGGAGTACCGAGGCATGTATTTCTTATTGCCGCAATATCATGTCAACACATGCAGGTTCTGAACAAAGGGGTAATGTTAAAGGAAATACTCCGTAAGTATCAACGGAACGAGTCATCGACTAGACCAGAGCTAAGAAGGAAAAGGCAGAAAAGCAAAGGAAAAAAAAGAAAAGGAAAAAATCCCGATCTGTTCGGAGAATGGATAAAATGGTTTGGGCCTGTGGAACGGATGCGTGGAACTCACCCTCCCACATCAAGAAATACCCATGACGATCGGCGAGATCTAGAACGGTCTGTTTTACCCACGCCTTGAGCTCAAAGGCCAAGGGCCCCGCATGTCTTCAGCTCCCCCTGTCTTTTCGTGAGAGTGGCCGTCTCCAGAGAACACGGTCTCGAAGTCTGCCCCTAGTCTTGGCTTGCCTTGTTGACCTTGAGTTTTGGCACCAAAAAACGCCCAATCTTTAATCCTCTGCTGTTTGAACCGTGAATACTCGGACCGAGTTTCGGGGTCTCGTAATTTTCGCAAGGCAATAGTCAAAGTAACGTTGGGTTTGCGTCTTTCTCTCTCCTCCGCTGTGGATGGGATCGTCTATTCGGCCGAGTTGGAGTTGGTTTTAAGAATAATCCTCCGGTAGCTCGGCTTCCCCCATGCTCATGATTCGTCGCATGGAATTCCCAAAAGCGAGGCGGTGTGGATACTGCTCAGTAAAATCCATGACTTCTGACGGCTTCTTCCCGTGTCAGCCATCCCGTTATTGCCGTGACGGCGGAGTCTCCTCTTGAGGGGCGCTGTGGCTGGTTCAAGTGCATTCTTGACGGGTTTTATGGCTGGCTTGGTGTTAATAGCCGACACCAGTTAAGGGGACTAGTTAACATGTTAATATTCTTGAGGGAGTTTCTCAGTAGTGGCCGATAATACGCGGAAGCAGATGATTCTGTTTTTCTCACTAACAATCAAGTTAGGGCCCAACTAAGTATGCTGTCTTCTCTTTATGTTCTTGCTCTTGTGAAAGGTCGTTGATAGTTAGGGCATGGTTATGGTCAGCCTGAAAGCCTGGACCAGAGTTTAAACTACCGATTGGGTTATTACCATCAGGAGTTGGGAATGCCCTCACTTTGATTCAAGCTTTTAGACTTGAGGTGTTCATGACATGATATGATCCGGTTAAAAGATGTGACTCTGCTGCAAAGTAATCTGTGCGTTACATAATGTCATCACTGTTGCTATTGTTAGCCGCCAGCTGACCGATGATGTTCACAAATGACACATTTCGTAGTATACAAACTCAGAATGTTACCCTTTGAATGTTGAACAGCCTCGATCTCGGATAACCGGTATATGGAGATGCCACAACTGAGGCCATTTCCATAGAGACTCGACTGGCAGATGGTAACAGGCGGCTAAACCTGGCCGAATCTGGCCAAGGACCAACACAAAATACCCGTTCTTTCCGTTCTTGCGGCAGATCACAGGAATTGAATATGCAAGCACTCGACAGCAAAGAATTGGCGGTTCCCAATCCCTGCGACACAAACTCAAGAGCACATCTTCAACTGTTTTCTTGTTCTCTTATTGGCCAGCCAGCCACATGAGGTTGCATCTCCAGCCTCTAGCCTAACCAATCGGGCTACCCCATCACTATCGGGCATCTCATGATTTCCACCCGGGCGCTTAACAGAGGAGACGAGTGGTGATAGCACCTCACTTCCCTGATCTGATTGGCCCACGCCGTTGATACTCATCCTAGAGATGCAGTGATTGGCATCAGAGTATCACTCCAGGCGCCCGCTCACAGGCTGGCTACAGGTCCTTCACTCAGCATCACAGCGGCTTTTCTCTCCTCGAGAGCCTCTCACAGCTGTCCAACATGGGCCCCCCCTCTCAGCTGATGGCCACCTCCAAGGCCCTTAAACGGCTGCCCACCCCGACCTGGCCGCCCATGAATGCTTCTTACATCTATATTGAATTGGCTGCCGGTCAGCAAAGACGAATTTGACGGTCTCAACCAGGACTCTGTACGATATCGCATGTGGAACAGTTCATAGCTGCTACCAGCAGCCAACACAGCGCAACATTGAACTCCAACTTCACCAAGCAAGTCAATTAACTCAGATCAGATCAGGTTAATCGCCAACATGAAGTTCCCAACCTTCAAACGCTCTCAGCAAAAGCACACAGATAAGCCATCCAGGGCAAAGAATTACCGCGTCTTATTCCGGAAATGGCCTCGCGTATCAAGAAAGGGAACATGGTGGTTAATGCCTCTTGAGCTGATTGGAATTGTCCCTGCTCTGGTCATCTTTGGCATCTCTCAACCAAATCTCTACCGTACCGATATGTGGCAGATTGGCTGGGAGCACGATCCTCCCCTCAACTCGAACCCGGCCAGAGTTCTCTACGCTTATGCCAATTATCAGCCTCAACCAAAGATTGCTCTCATCTGGACACGAACGTGAGTGTGTACCTCTGACAGTGCCTAAGGTGCTTACTAACATGACAGCTTCACCAATTTCAATGTCGCTATTTCGATCATTTCACTCTTCTTCCTCCTCGGCAAGCTTACTGCCTTCATTATGAGAGTTTGGTACCCCATCTTCGCCACTTTCATCAATGTCAGTATGGTCGCTCTCTACACAGTCTGCGTCTATGGAACCATTGGACCTGACTACACTGATTCACGATATCCCGCTCCTGCAGCTTGGTACTACCGTATTGGGTGCGATATTGCCAAGCCATATGGAAAGTATAAGAGCTGCATGATTGCTCGATACTCGCTTGTCATTGGTGTTTACATGCTGTAAGTGGTGTATAGTATGTATATGCCTCAACTTTACTAACGCCGATCCAGGGCAATCTATCTTTGTAATCTGGGATTCAGCATCTATGCCATGCTACCAAATAAGATCAACGATGTTTCGGACGACGACGACGACGAAGATGGATCTACGACGTCGGAGCCAAAGGGAGGTGTTTGGGAGATGCACAACATGAAGACTCCCAGTATTCGAGCAATGCCGTATACTCCTCGAACGCAGGCTTTTCACACTCTGGATCGCCAACTCCCACTTCGGTCTCAGCAGAACAGATACTATGGCTGAAGAAATATTAGGATGACATTTAGGATACGTCTTGAAGGAGCCACTATCATTAATGAGCATTGGGTGTTTGGAGTTAAGGATGGTATACTAGGGAGCATACATAGCCCTACAAGGCTCGACTTCCATTAACTGTTGTTCATATATGAATCTGATAATTCATTGAGATTTACATGAGTTATCCTTCGCGTAGAATTGCCTACTTCGTAAACACGGCCCGGTCGATTGGTGAAATGCAGAGATACTCTACATGAATTGCCAGTGTCAAAGCCGCTAAGCTGAACAACGTTAAGTAACTGCAGGGACTGAGTCACTATTGAACTATTTGAGGTTAATTAATCGGCCATTGGTAATAACATGCCGATGTCTCTTGTGCCGGTCCCGCCGGAGCCGATAGTGGTCAAAGATACCGGCTCCGGGAGCTTTAGTCAACCCCACACAAGCTTGATTAACAAGACGTCACCCCGTAATCACCAACCTCGATCCGTCACTGGCAACAGCGAATCCCCAGAGTCCTGACCCTTTATCTCTTCAACTGATTAAATTTATTTGTCTATTTGACTTTGTTGAGAGTGAGTTGAGATATCAACATGGCTATTCTTCAACAATTGGCCGCTCCATCGCGAGCAGCTCTGCGACAATCTCCAGTCATCTCATTGATGATCACAAGGAGAGCGTCCAATGTCGCTCCCCCAAAGGTACACCTCTCACAGTCTAAGAGACTGATCATACAACTAATATCCTTCAGCTCAAGGACCCATCACTTCTCAAGCAGGATGTTTGTTATGTCAATGGTGAATGGGTCAAGGCCGGCTCCGGCAAGACATTTGAAGTCCATGGTGAGCTTCACCCTTTCTCTCCCTTAACAATCCCATATACTCACAGTCCAGATCCTTCCACCGGTAAACTCATTGGAACATGCCCCGAATTCAATTCCAAGGATACTCAATTAGCCATTAGCGCTGCTGCAGATGCGTTCCCTTCATTCCGCGCCAAGACCGGCCGTGAGCGCTCAAAGCTACTGCGGGCTTGGTATGATCAAATGGCCGCCAACGCCGAGGATATCGCAAAGATTATTACCTGGGAAAATGGAAAGCCCATCGCCGATGCCAAGGGTGAGACAACGTATGCTGCAAACTTTCTCGAGTGGTTCAGTGAGGAAGCACCACGAGTATACGGTGACACAATTCCTAGCTCGGTTCCTGGGAACCGTGTTTGGACTATCAAGGAGCCCGTTGGAGTCTGCGGTCTCATTACACCGTAAGTTAGTTTCACTCCTGCAAGACACATAACTGACATTCTTGAGGTGGAACTTCCCTGCCGCCATGATCACACGAAAAATCGGACCAGCCTTGGCAGCAGGTTGCACGGTCGTTGCAAAGTCCCCCGCCGAAACACCATTTACTTCACTCGCCTTGGCCGAATTGGCTCACCGCGCAGGCATCCCCAAGGGTGTCGTTAACGTCGTGACCTCACACGAAAACACGCCCGAGCTCGGCGAGCTTCTCACATCTGACCCTACTATACGCAAGGTCTCCTTCACAGGGTCCACTGGTGTTGGCAAGCTTCTCATGAAGCAGTCTTCCGGCACTCTCAAGAAGCTCTCCATGGAGCTTGGTGGTAATGCCCCTTTCATCGTCTTTGATGACGCTGATGTGGATGCTGCTGTGGTTGGAGCTATTGCGTCCAAATTCCGATCTTCGGGACAGACCTGTGTCTGCGCCAACCGGATTTATGTCCAGCGCGGAATCTACGATGAGTTCGTGTCCAAGTTTACCGAAAAGGTCAAGTCTTTCAGTGTAGGCAATGGGTTTGACCAGGGCGTTACACATGGACCTCTGATCCACGATCGAGCTATTGAGAAGGTTGAGGCTCATGTTAAGGATGCTGAGAAGAAGGGTGGAAAGATCACCATCGGAGGCAAGCGACTCAACGACCTTGGATCCAACTTCTATGCACCCACTGTCATCCGTGACATGACCCCTGAGATGGACATGGCCTCGCAAGAGACCTTTGGACCCGTCGCTGGTCTTTTCCCCTTTGAGACAGAGGAAGAAGTTGTCAAGATGGCCAACAACACCGAAGTCGGTCTTGCAGGCTATTTCTTCTCACGGGATATTGAGCGTGTGCACCGTATTGCCGAGTCTCTTGAGGTTGGTATGGTTGGTGTCAACACTGGTATTATTTCTGACGCTGCTGCGCCGTTCGGTGGTGTTAAGGAGAGTGGGTTCGGTCGTGAGGGTTCCCTGTATGGAATTGGAGAGTATCAGGTTATAAAGATGATCACATATGGAGGCATGGGCAAGCCCCTTCAGTCATAAACTGAAGAGGATGGCAAACAATGCGCGAATTTAGTCTGATATGTAATGAAGAAAGAAGCTGTCACCATCAGCTAGAACGATACTTCTACACACACCAGATACTAGCCACAGAGTGGTTTATTCTACAACTTAGTTCATATAAATTGAAGACAAGCTGTATAGGTGCCTTTCTCCTTCGGCCAACACTTTGGTGGGTTTTCAGGGGAACACTATTATAAATACTTCTGAAGCAACATTATCAACATATTTGATCAAAGGACGCACCCAAATCGTGATCTAGACCATTAAGAGCTACAGAATAGTGCAACTTTCACGACTTCTCACCATAATAAGGAATGCTCAAGCCAGCAACTGACTGTTAACAGTGGCAACCATCAAGCACCCAAGATCATTTTACGTTTGCCTACTCCCGTCAGCCATGCACCACTACCCTCTTCTGATCTGTCCTCGTTCTAATCCTCTTCGCCCGCAACATGGCCCAGCATATTGTAAGTCAATGACAGTTCTAGCGCGGACCAGAAATCAGCATATCAGCCGCAAATCGCACCTACTTATCCACATCCACATTGAACCCATCGTAGTAAACAGTCCATCCTTTGACGTCAATGACTTCGTCTGCCATGTCAGGTGGAGGAAATAGCTCGATTCGGGAAATTTGACTTCCCAGACCTTTGACATGCCTTTTGCAATCTTAATAACGTAGTCGTTCTCCGAGCGGATATCCAAAACGATCGCCCATATACCACACTGGAGCTGTGTTGCGCGTTCATACCTCATAAGGTCGATATTAACCAGGCTTGGTTGAGTGGTCGACCCAGGTCCCTGACCTGAGAGACTGGATACATATATATAAAGCTTATCTGCAGCAAACTCAGGTATTTGAGGTTTGAGTTTTCCGAAGTGCTTGAGGACAGCTTTGGCCCGATTTCGGGAAATGATTCTGCCTGGTTCTTGATGCCTTTTATCTGATTACTGATGTCCCTTTATCTGAAGAACTTATATATCTTAGGTACTGGAAGCTTGAAAATGTTAGACCTAAGTAGCATGGGTCCTAAGGCAGTTTAGGGATAATTTGATATGACTTGGGATAGCTTGCAATGGCTTAGTAGACTCTGCTAGATATCAAGAGAATACGCTCAACCGAACTGGGCTCTTTACTGGCCAGGTAGGTAGTTGGTAGCCGTTCACCCCAAAGCTCATACCCGGAGAGTGTCACTCGAGTCTTCACCAAAAGTAAGCGGGTTCTGGGGGGTAGAGATGTTGAAGATTGCATCCTGGAGAGTATTGCCCCATTCCTTGCCTGAAGCAAGCTGGTTCTCGTCGTGTCCGCTTGCGGGTAGAGAGAGATCGATACCATTAACACTGGAGGAAAGACCAAAAGGCGTCGACGCGAATAGTTTCGGCCTTGCCATCTTCGTTATGCACAGTTATCTGCGTCCTCAACACACGCGTATCCATAGAATCAGGCAAGGTGTCGGTATCGCCGACAGCCCACAACGCACCAACATTACGAGTCGGTGAGACACCAAGTCGATTCTCGTCCGCCACAAAGCAAGGACCAGTTCCGGAGTTGACAGCATCCAAGTACAACGACGTAAGTCCCGCGGGATTGAGATGAATCCGCCGTATTTGGCCCAATCTGGCCGAGTACTGGCCTTTCTAAAGACTTGAGTGCTTGAAGTGTTGGAGTGCCACAACTGTATGTCCTGCCAGGGCCTTGGTATTTCTGGCCTTGATGTTAGCCAAATACTAAAGCCCTTGATTTAAAGAACTCTTTAGGTAATATTAGGACAATTTAGGAACGTTTAGCATAAGCCTCGCAGACTCGTTACTCTTGGATTTTGATCCTCTTGTTCGTCATAGTCTTCAAGACAGGGAGAAAATACTCAAGAAGGTGGGGAAAGCCAAGGATAAGGAACAGCAAGTGTAATGCCAATGCTTGTTGAAGACAACTCAATCGATACAGACAGATAACGCCACATGGTAAGAATGAAGACCATCGCCAACCATGTCTATTTCTCAAGACCTAAAATACAATAATGTAACAGCTTTCAAGGCTTGAGTAGTAAAGACAAAACAATCACTTCATTGGTAGGAAGTAGAGGCAGACAAAATAGTCAACACGCAGCAGTTGTATTATTAGGTATTAATTATCTCCATCCCGGGTATCAGACAAGAAAAACAAGAAGCAACGACGCGGGCAACTCGACTCATCAAAGTCAAGAGTCCATTCAACATTTTTTTTTGGTGATTTTCGGACATCCATCAGATATCCATTTTGTTCAACATCCTCCTCTCCTCCGTCATATTCAGTAACTTAGCTATGGAAATTGGTATCAGTGAAGCAGTCTCGACAGGGTATCTTGGTATCTTGTGAAGAAATGCAGTTCCATCCTTCCATTCCCAAACCCTCTCAATGCGCGTGTTGTATAGTGTTGGGGTTGTTTCATTGTGAATTCAGTCGTAAATCTCAACGCTCAGAGCCGGGCAGCCATCTAGGCAGCGGCGGTGACAACAGGAGCGGGAGCAGCATCTTTGGGCTTGTCCTCAGCCTCGGGCTCAGCGGGCTCCTCAATCTTGGGAGCCTCATCGGTCTTGAGCTCCTCGGCCTTGGCGTCGGTGGGCTCCTCCTGGACGGTCTCCTCCTTGTTCTCCTCGGCGCGCTTCTCAGCAGGCTTGGGGGACTTGCCACGGATGGTGTTACGGAGCTTCGAGAAAGGAGACTCCTTCTTCTCTCCCTCAGCAGGGGCGGGAGATTTGTCACGCTTGCCGAAAGCGAAAGGCAGAGAAGACTTGCGCTTCTCCTTAAGGTCCTTCTTGGCCTCAGGGGCAGGAGAAGTGGCGGCAGCAGTCTCGGTGGTCTCGGTAGGGACGGTAGCAGGGTTGGAAACGTCAACAGCGAGAGGAGTGGTGGCCTCAACAGGGGGGATCACAGGAGCAGTGGTCTCAGCCTCAGCCTCCTTGGTAGCCTCAGGCTCAGTAGGCTTGAGCTCAGGGGTCTTCTTTTCCTTCTTCGAGAAGACGTTTCCGAAGAAGCTGTTACGCTTGGTGGCGGTGGGCTTCTCCTTGGGACTTTCGGCAGGCTTGTCCTCAGCAACAGCAGGGGCGGTCTCAGGGGCAGTCTCCTCAGCGGACTTAGCGGGCTCCTCAACGGCAGCGGGAACAACCTCCTCGACAGGCTTGACGGGCTCATCGATCTTAGGGGTCTCCTCAACAGCAGGGGTCTCGACAGCGACCTCATCGGCAGGCTTGGCCTCGGCCTCCTTCTTGGACTCCTCTTTCTTGCCGAAGCCGAAGAAAGATGTTCGCTTGCGGCTAGCAGATCGGCGCTTGGGCTCCTCGGACTTGACATCCTTCTTGTGCTCGTCCTTGACCTCCTCCTCCTTGGGGGTCTCCTCGTTGACGGGAGCAGCCTCCTCGGTAGCAGGTACAGCAACGGCAGCCTCGGCGGGAGTCTCCTCCTTGGCGGTCTCAACGACCTTCTCCTCCTTCTTGACAGGAGTAGGCTTGAAACTCTCGAGAGTGGTCTTGTAGGTCTCAGACTCAATGACGGTAGTGGCAAGCTCCTTGGCCTCGGCGATCTTGAGTTTCAGTTGAGAAACCCAGTTGTCGCGCTCAGCGGCGCTGGAAGCCTTGAAGGTGTGCTTGTTACCCTTGGAGGTGAGGTGGAACTTATGAGACCCATCGATCTCGGGTTCAGTAGCATCAGCCTACGGGAATTGGCGGTTAGCTTGCTGTGACATGTCGGCAGTTGACGCTGCACGAGACCGGAGTTCGGTGGGCCCAAACTTACCAGGCTAATGACGCTAGAGGGGTTCTTCTTGTCACCAACGAAGAGAAGACCCTTGCCAGTCTCGGAAGCCCAAGCAATATTGGAGTGAGCAGTCTCAGCGGACTTCTCGCTCTTCAGGTAGTGGGAAAGAGCCTTGGGCTCGATAGCCTCGATGCCGAAGAAAAAGAACTCTTTGCTGGGGATGAGGTTTCTAAACGGAGTGACGTTAGTGCCATGTTCCTGACAGTTCTAATCCTGAAGCGTTTAGAGGAGCAAGGTCTCTTCGCCCCAAGACGTAGAAAACTTGGCGAAAGGCTGGGAGTGGCACATGCTGTTCTACTTACTTGGGAAAGCTCAGGCCTTGAGCCTTGTGGTTCAAGTGGCCCTCCTCAACGGGCTTAACCTCCTCCTCCTTCTTCTCCTCAGCCTTAGCAACCTCCTCGGCAGGCTTGGTCTCCTCGGCGGGCTTCTCCTCTGTCGCGGCAGCGGTTTCGGCGGCGACAGCGGGAGTCTCTTCGACAGGCTTTGTCTCGACGGGAGCCTCAACAGCAGGGGCGGAGATGCCAGCGGCAGGGGCAGCGATCTCAGGCTTGGTCTCCTGAGGGACCTCGACGTTCTTCTGTTCCTCGGCCATTTTGAAAGATTTTGGGGGGTATCAAATGAGATTGGGTATCACAACAAACAAAGACGTTGGTATAAAAAAGGAAAGAAAAAAGGAAGTTAATCCAGAAAAAGGCGTTGGATTTCAGATGGAGCTGAAGAGCAGGTAGGGGGGAAAGAAGGAGGGAAGAGAGGTTTGCAGAAGACGGGGAGGCTTGGGGTACTTATTTGTTGGTGTCTTGCTGTGAAAAAGGGATCAGAAGAGAGGGTATCCTATCCCATGGATGCCCAGGATGGAAGGGTACGGTACATTCAGACACCCAGGGTCACATACAGTGAACAGGCCTAAACCTAAGGATGTGGGTCCGGGCGGGGCGTGTGCAGCAAAAGTGGGCGGGAATTAGGGGAGTGAAGAGATTAAAGACCGGCAAGGGCAGGGTTAGTTGCAACAGAGGGAAGCAACCTAAAGGGGAGAGAGGGAGGAGAGGAGTCATAAGTGTGAGTGAGTGATGGGCTGGCACCTCATATCAGCACCTGAATCGACTTTTCAGTTGATCAGTGGCTAGCCATACCGTACAGTTTAGATCCAGTGTTGGTGCCGCACGAGGAATCACTGGACCGTATCTGCAGTGACAGTGACTGTACTGTCCGAGATCTGATTCGGGTTCTTCAAGTCTGGTTGTTCTATTCATCAAGAACCATAATCTCTTAATGTCAGCGGACCAGCACCTCATCAGTAAACGATCCGCTTACTAGTCTATCCATTGGCTACTTTCGCGTCAAAACACCTTCAAATTACAGGGCACATCACCCACTGATAGTTGAGCATGAGATCGCATTTACTCCATATCTATCCGTTTGATAAGAATTTACTCCGTACAATTACAGTACATCCACCACAGCTCATGTAATCTACAACATGATACATCACTCATCTGGTTCCCCAGCAACTAATATCTCCTCAAAATTACCTGTCTCTCGTTAAACCAATTCTGTGCTTCTTCTCAACAATCTCATTTTTCTCTCCTTGTTGTTGCTGGGTGATGCCCTGGTCTGTGCTGCATTAAACAAGTGGAACTAATATTGCCAATGCCCCATCGACCTGCCGGCTACCAGTGGATTGACTCTAGCGAATGACGCTAGCCGCGGACAAAATTGCTGTAGCATAGTCAGGGCCCACGTAGGGAGTACTCGACACGTACCTTCTCAGTCTCAGATGGTACACTTGTTCCTCACGACTTGGGTTCCATATCAACTGGGCGCACGTTCATCACAGGCGGGCAGGTTAAATAAAGTATGTACCTAGGGAATAGTAAATCGCACTTTCCTTGCCAACTTCCAGCACATGGAGCAAATGGAAGGAAGCAAGGGAAGGCGCTCACCGTATCCTCCGTTTCAGCCGTATCGAATAATTCCACTTCCGTTGCTCATCATCTCTTTGATATTCTCGATATAAGCTTTATTTCATACCTACCAGGCTATTACTCATTCTACATACCGGCTTCTGATACTTGACTGATAATTTAGGGCGTCCTCCGAGCAATGCCAAGTACTCTGTTCTGTGTTGTATTGTGATATCAACTGTCCTCGAGATAGCTACAGAATAAAAATCATCATCACACCTTGATTCGTTGCCGGTGTATACAAAAATGCCTGCACAAGGTCTCAACACTATTCTGTATCATGTGCATCCATACGCTCCATCTTGGGCATAGAAATCATCCCTCGATTCAAACGAACCATGGAATATGTTGACTGTCCATCAACCACTATAGAAAACCATGTCAAGGCTTGCTCAACCCGTCTCCAGCTCTGACTCAATCATGCGGGTCTTGGTCCTAGAGAAATGGAAGACAAATTTCGCTATTCATTGTCCACCGATTTTCTCGGTTTCTGAGCAATAGCATGAACAGGGTCTCCAGACGGTGCTCACCATCGATCTCCAACCCACCTGTTCCCTCAATTGTCTGTATCACCCATCTCCACTCTGCCGAGCAATTTGGTCTAGCACTTGGCCTCCTCGTGCATCCCAAGGGTCACAAAGGGGCCAAAGTCATGTGCACATCCCTTTACTCCGTACAACTACTAGTATGGCTTTCTTTGACTCGGCAGCTCGTTGTATTGTTCCGGTGGCTGTGTACGGATATTATTCTTAATAATAAATATTCTACATACATACGCAGCTCTAGGATCTTCCACCAGAATCCAATCAACATCCAATGTCCTGCCGCCTCATGTCACCGGCCTTGTTAAAAGCCCCTTGACAGCAGAACAGGCTTCTTTCCGAACTATCCACTAAGTCCTTGTCCTGGATTTCTCGCTTGAGCCCAGTGCCGACGAGTGCGCCGTGCCCAGGCGGCCAAGATCAACACAATTGACATGGTCTTGGGTGGATCAATATAGCAGAACCCGAGATGATGTTGTTATGCCAGGACCAGAGCGTTTCGACAAGTGGCAGTCTCCAGCCAGTCGTCAGTGCTCTCCCCAGCGCAGAGGTCGTCTGCTGGACTGCATGGCCCTGTCATTGGCTTCTTGGCTCTGTTGTGTCTCCTGGCACCATTTTGGCACTCAGATGAACCACGGTGCGGCCCATAGCTACCATGAGGCTCTACTGTCTCATGTTTACTGCAATGGATATTGTGACAATAGCTTGGATTTGAACTCGTCTCAGGTCAAGGATTGTGTTTTGTTTGATTTTACGACACCAACACTGTTGCTGCTTTTCTCCCAGTCCACAGCGTATCCCCTGTTCTGCCGTGGGATGCACCCAACTGTCAGGTCATGTCATATCAGGTCACGCTTCAGCTACCCGCACCAGCGTCATCCTCTGACAACCGCTTCTATCCAGTAACCTTATGTATCAACCCTCCAACATGTCGTGGCTACGAGAGCCGGCCATCATGGAAACTCTACCGAGCACACCATTACACTACATACACAGCAGGTTGGTCTGGGATCTGGTGATTCCTTGCTCATCGATTTCTTTAACGTTACCTACCTTTACCTAAGACCAAAAGTTCAAGGAGAGACTGGTCTGACCTGGTTTCAAGCCTAAGCATGGCCCTACGGCGGCTGGGCGCTAGCTAGAACGTCGTATTAAACAGTACCCGCATTGTGCCCTAACTCAAGGTACTCTGGCGAATCAATCAATACGGTCGACTGAGGCAAGGGACTGGACCCCATAAAAGATACATTGCCATGCACGAAAGGTACCTCGCTGGACTTGTGAACCAAGCGCATACTTTCTGATTCCCAAGATAGTATCGGTACCTTACTTTGACCGCTAGACCCGCAACTCCTTGCCTCCACGACCCTTATTCGCCTGTTAAGCTCTTTCACTTTCAAGAATCACGAATGAAAGAGGAGAATGCTACCCTGGAGATTGACCAACATTTGAGCAAATGCGATCAAGAACGGAGGTTGAATCCAAGGATACGGAGTACACCCACCAAACGTTCAACGTGTATTAAGTCGAGCTATACATATGATTACCAGGTATTAGTACATATCACCCTGCACGCTCTCTCATTCCACACACACAGCCATTTCCATTGTCCAACACGAACATTAGAGGCTGTCTACCAATTCACAGTGGAGGCACAACAATGTCACGGTTCCGCGATGTCACACTCAGGCCTTTCATCAGCCACTCAGGATTTGATTCCATAATCGAGGGTAGACCAGACTACTAATTGACCCCAGCCGTGGCTCACACGATCGCGCTCTCTACCTCACCATGCGTTCAGGTGACTCCCAGTTCAGCTACCGCCTTAATCAACTCCAGCACAGATTTGTGACAAGTTGGGGATAGTAGATCAGCCAGAGCCGCGATCACCAAGCCAGCTTGGGCCGATTACCGCTCAGAAGCCTCTGATACTAGTGGATCAGCTATTTGGACTACGATACGGATGTTCATTCCTTCATTCCCTTGACTCAAGCATTCCGAGACTACTTTTACTACTGAAAGTTAGGCACTCGGTTGACAAGACACATACTATCTATCCAGGCGGATGAAGGCCGAGACAATAACAACTTTGCACAGTATTCGTGGGCAGCGGCACGAGCGGTACAACCAAATCTCTGGATGTGCCAGAAGAATGTGTTCCAATCATATTCCACGTCTGCTAACTTAAACCGGCTGACGGTGGCTTTGTTAGACAGGAGCCATGAGAATGCCATCAAATTGAAGTTCACGTGCTTTAAGGGCCTCAAACTATGGTTCCGTTTGGGGCTCCTTCTTTTCGTCTGAGCTGGCTCCCGAGGCGTTATAATTTTAACTGATATGATCTTCCATGATCCTTCTCACCGTGTCGACTTGGCTCTAATCTACAACCACCTCGTTTCGGAGATTCGCACACCAATAACCTTACAAGAAGAAGAGCAGGCTAACAGGCTAGGGGGTGAGGAAATACAGCGGACGGGCTTTGGTGGGAGATCAGCGATTTTTGGTGTAAGCCATTCCGCTGTTTTTCCTCACACCGAGGACAGGATACCTTGATACTTCTGGTGCACACCCATGATCACCATACATACATACATGATGATGGTCCGTGGCCGGTTGACAATGCAATCTAGGTCCACATGCCCATCAGCACCCATATTCAACCACAGCTCTCCACATGCAGGATTTCGGGTTGTGGGACCAACCCTGCAGCCTCTTTGTGTCTGGCAAGTATTGGGACGTAAAAGGTTACGGATGATTTCTGTTGAACTCGATCGCCAACGTTCAAGACGGTTTATTTCTTCAATAGCAAGCAGTGTTGCATCGCGCCTTGGAACCCCGGAACAGAGCCCGAAGCAGAGAGTTCGTTTTGATCCAGTGCCCACTGTGATAAAATTTTATCCAGGGCACACCGACATTCGATGTTGAGAGTTTTGGGGTGGCATCCCTGATGAGCGAAGCTGATCCCTTCTTCACTGTACTCCGTAGACCTGAGTCTGTTGAAGGGACCCTGTTCTATTCATGTCGCGGCTCAAAATTTTGTCACCTCTTTATACTGCGACTGAGCTTACTCGTTTCACGCTTGATCAGTGGCCATTTACGCTGGCCCCGTCATTTACAGCGTGGCTAGACTCTCTCCTATTTGAGGATCATGACTTATTCACTATGAGGAATGAATGATAATAATTTTCCGTGGCTGTACCGTTATCAACAAAAGAACGCTTGACCGGTCTTACTTGTACGTGATTGAGAACGACTACTCGCACATTTTCGCATTTTGCCAAATAATAAGCTGGCAAAGCAGTTCCACGAGATGATCTTGTTTGAGGTTTTATGCAACTGTGCAATTTAACTGATCCTAGCGGCCCTTTTTGTTGTGCAATCCACATTTTTATTCTGTGGTTGTCGTGATTCGTGATTCGACTCGTGATTTCATGTGAGTGGGCTCTTGTAGAACCCGTTTTGACGTTTTGGAGGTCGATCTGATCAACCTCAAACGGTCGTTTCCCGCTACGAACGATCATGTGCTGTTCACAAGCTTCTGTTCCATGCATTGGCCACAACGGTGCCCGTCCTGTATATGTCTTGAACAGCGCTGCCGTTTTCAGTCAGATGATTTGGCGTCCTTTGCGTTAATTCCTCCTCATCTTGACATGATCATTCCACTCGCATATTGGCGACCCCCGAAACACCGATATCCTTCGTATATCCCTGATAATAGTATCGATCTCAGAGAAGGTGCATATATCCTACGGATGCTTTAGGTCTGAACCGCAGTTTTCTATATTAGGCTTCATCTTGTAGAAGAATAAGAATTTGGAAGCAGAAATACCTTCGAATTAGTCCCGGCAAAGACATTGCAATCTCTACCATGGTAGCTATCACCAGTTTATGTACCTCGATGCAAGTACGCCTAAGACAGATGGAACCGAAGTTCCCGTTTGCATGATCTCGTGCGCATGCGTGTCATGATCTTATACACAGCCAACCTTGTTTAACCGCCCGGTCCGCCGTGCCTTGGAATTGGTCGAGTCAGCCATACATACATACATCAAGTACATGATAGCATAAGTTGATGCGTGCTATTCCATGCCGGCTGTCACCCTTTTGCTGTCCCGGTCGGACAATGACGACTCATCTCGAGGACTCGAGCTTATCCTCGTCGAGAAAAGAAACGAAACGTTGATGCAAGCCCCACACCCTTGCAGATTGAGCTACGGCCATGTGCCATGCTTTCATGCCCACCACCACTTCTCTGATGGCACCCAAAGCTCCCGGAACGGCTTGTTTCTCATGTCTTTGCTTGGTTGGTGGTGTGTTGGACCCTTGTCCTGATCTTGGGCGTAGACTAAAATACTTGGTCCAGGTTAGCCCGTTCATTGCTTGTCCTTGGCCCTATCAAGGCTATCATGCACCACAAAGGTCTGTGCCCGGCATGTGAGTGTGTAGGTGATAAGGCAGAGAGCTATTGTGAATTTAGGCCTACCATGCCTGATTCGATGAGAGATTCCATGCCTAGCGGGGACATCTGCATCTCGAGTTTTCTTTCTTGCCGGCTAGATTTTCTGATCTTGGATCAGACGAGAGATCTTCGTATTATTTCTCCCTTTCAACATGGCACGCCCCGTGATATGTCAACCCGTCTATCCATATCTTGTTTAATATGACCCTCGTAGGGTATGCTGAACGGTGGTGAGATTAAGCAAGGGTGCAATACTGCGCAAAAAAACAAAACGCCGCTGAGCACCACAGTTTATTGTACTTTGTTGTCAACACTGGGCGTAGAAGGTGTTGCGTATGATAGTATAGATAATTGATACAGGAACAGCGGAATTGCGTCGGGGTCGGACCTGGGCCTAGGTAGCCATGATGCAGACACTATATAAGTTTGTCTCAACTTACAAAACACCATAGCGTCTTGAGGCCAGTTCTTCGGGCTGTTGAGCTGTTGAAATGCTACTGGGGATTTTGGAGTCGACTGGAGTCTTCTTAGAGGACTCCGTATTGGTTCGGCCGTGTGTTGATGGATCTTTGATTGAACATTTCGATCTGCTTCGATGAAGGACTCCCCATGAGTGTTGCTCCGTATGTACCAGAATAATGTCTGTTCTAGCATGTGTCTATCCCCAATTCGACACGTCCTCAGTGCAATAGGTACATGCTTCGTTTAGTGTAGGTTTTGACCAAAGTGTACTGTTACGCAGGCCTCTGGACACTGGTTATTTATTGAAAAAGGTTTTGTTTCCTGTGTGTCTATCATCGTGTCTTCCGAGGAATCTTGACCGAAAGCTTTATCTCGGGATATAGGAAGCTCAGTGTCTAAAGCCAAGGGCTCTCGGACGACCGGAGATAGGTGATTGATTCGAAGAAGTCTCATAAACATTTCAAGGGTATCTATCATTTTGACATACCAAGGCTGTATTCAGGCTTGCCAGTATTGCAAGTGTTAGCTTTCGTGAATGTCTGGGCAGTATAATGACTGTGACTAACCTCTTCGAGGAAACCTAATATAATTTTGACTGTGCCTTTTCATGCCACGCGTGACTTCGTCAGTAGCCACGTCTGGGAGAATAGGCTTCTGTATTGAAGGCTTGTTATAACTTGAGGAATTGCAAATAAGGTTACAACTGAGGTACTGTTATCATCTAACTAGGAGACTTATCTTTATTGAGGCTATATATACATATATTGTCCTCTAGAAGCTGAAAGTTGATTAAGATTTTTTAGAAGTATGCTGGCTTCATGTATCTCGTTCAGATGCCATAGCTTTAGCTATAAATCAATCAATTAACTTCGACATTTCAAAATCTTCTCAAATATATGTGACAGGACATCGCAGCATGTACTGTTGTAATAGAGTTGCTTGGTAGATGGCACGATCCATGTCTTGGGCAGGTTCGTCCTTGGGAGTTCCCCAAGGGTCCAGGGGTATCTCGGATAGGTCTCCTTCTATTGACCATGGAGATTTGCCACAACTAGAAAAGTTGTAGAACAGCGAGGCTTTGGACTAAGCGATATAGACGTACGGGGGAATTAAAAGATGGATCGTAGTATCGTATGTGTAATCGTGGTTGGGATCGAGGTTTCGTAACGGCGGCGGGCGACACGATTACTGCTCGAATAACTTAGAGACTCTGGATAAAATTAGAAATAGTTTTATCATGGTAGTCCTATGACAGGAGTCAATTGAGAAAAGGGAATCTCTCAACTACCAACCGATGTTTGAAGACCCCATGTGCCTGTTCTTAGCTTTCTAACCCCGACTCAGGACTTATAGTGCATTTCTGAAGTCAAGTACTATTCGTGAAGGAAATAAAGACCTAAAATATGTTCTTGGGATCGTTTCCTTGTAGAGATTCGATGTTTGTATTCTATAAGGGGTTTTGCGGTTGCATGTCGACCGAGAATTCGAGTCTGGGGCTAACCCCTTTTCCACGTTTGATGGGAAAGACACAAGTTGACAGGATGAATAATGCTGCGGTGCATTACGAGATGATTATTTCTGCTGTTTGTTGCAGAACATTTGAACCAGTGGGGTGTACAGTGGACAGTCCGTCGATGCAGGTCACCATGTTCACAAGATGGGGTGAATAGCACATGAACCATCACCCAGTGCTTCAAGGTCCTTTACATGTTCGTGCATTTTTGGGGCCTGAAGAAATGAAAACTTAACATCAGCGTTTAGAGATTTATTCAGAGGGTATATGGAGCTAGAGACGGTGCTGAAAGAACCTTAATGCTTGCTACCTGCCGAGCCCCCTAAGCCATACCCTGAGATTTAGGGGATGTATTGGATCACGGACGATGGTTCTACAGCGCTAGCACTACAAAACAGCATCACACGCACATTGTGACGCCAGAGAAGCCGAGAGTACGACTTTTGTAGATGCATATATGATAGAATGCCTACAGTGGCTGAGTTACATCACGCCCCTTGTTTCGTCTGATGTCTCGTTTAGACTCTGAGATCCGCTAAAATTATTTCCATTGTCTACAACTCTCTATTGTACTCTATTGAGCTAAATCGTCTACAAAAGCCTGACAATTGGCCAACAGTGCGAGTGCACTTGGCCGTTTGTACTCTTGCTCCCGTGCCAGGGGTTCGTTTTGTGGTAACGTGTCTGAGCCACACTCCACAGCCTTTCTCTTTCTGCACCTCCACTCGCGCTGCAAACAACTTTCACAAATCTCATATTAGCTACCTTACCTTGGGTGATTAGTTGGCAGTGAATCATAGCCTTCTTATGCACTCGGAGTGGGGTATAATCTTCTCTTCTACCATCATCATCATCTCTCTCTCTCTCTCTCTCTCTCTCTCTCTCTCTCTCTCTCTCTCTCTTTTCCCTCTTCCCTTCTTGCTCCTCCTTCTCACTTCCTCTTTTCATCCTCACTCTTCCCTTATCTCTTCTCCCCTAGGCCAAACACCGGCACCGCATCTTGGAATTCTCTTGGACATCCTTTCACTCAGATTTCTTGACAACCTCGCCGTTCTTTGTACAGCAAAGCCTCAAACTATGGCTGGACGCAAACCAAAGGCGAGATATCGGAACAAGAACAAACAAAACGTTCCTGGTAACATCCCTGTCAACTCGACGATTATGACAACCTCAGAATGGAGCACAAACGCTGGATGGACTCAGGCCACTACAACCAGTAACCATCACTATGCTCACCAACCTCTCATGAAGGTGACTCCTATCTGTAAGCCTGAGAACCGACGACGCTATGGCCCCAAGGAGTCTCGAGAGCGTCTTGAGTCACAAGGCTACCATCCGTTGGTCACTAGCATGACTAAGGAAGAGGTTGAAGCCTCTTACGAGGAGAAACGCAAGAAGAGCCTTTATAAGCCTCATTTTAGTGATTATGTCGGCATGGGAAAAGAACAAGGCTTCCAAGGTCGATATACCTCCGACATGAATCTGCTTATCAAGTCAACCGACTCCTCCTTTGAGAGCCAGCATGAGGCCTCTGAACTCACCAAGGAAGTCTTCGACGGAACACACCCGCAAGGCCTCCTGATTGCACAGCAACTTGCTTCGCTTGGCATCAAGCATCTTGAAAAGCTTGCTCTTGCTCGCCCCCAAGAATGGGACGCCCTTTCCAAGGGTATGGCTATCTGGGATTTCACTACCAACAAGTTCCATAGCGAACCATCTGGTCACGTTTTTTTGTGTCTTTTCCCAAAGATTTCTCAGGGAGCTTTCATCAAGTCGCCTGCCCACCAGGAATCACGAACACACGAAGAACGTATTCGGAAGGAAATCATGGACCTGATCAACTGGATTTACTCTAAATGTGGTCCTACAGAGCGACCTGCTTGGCATCCCGACGAAAAACTGACGCAAGCCGAGGGGCTGAGTCCGGAAGTCTTGCGCTGTCTCAACAGAGGCACAAAGCCACCGCAGGTTGTGATCAACATGGCCAGGTCCATCCCAGACATTAGTAACCTCGAGGACATGATGCGAGACTATGTCGACCAACCCGAGTATCTCGACTATCGCATGTCAAAGCCAGTCGCACTGAAGAATATGTTCGGCCTCCGTAAGTTCCATTGCCTTCTACACCTGTGTTTTCACTCACAAATCATAGTCACAAGCATCTTCAACAGAAGGACAAATATTCGTGTTCTTCACTTTCAGAAAACCCCGCTTCTCGACCGACGACTGTTGGCATGCATCCTGCGTGCTTGCCCTCATATTACCACCCTTGGCATTTATCAATGCCCCCTTATTCACTTTGGTGATATCATTTGCCTTCTGGACCTTATCCATGAGGTCAACTTGAAGCGCAGCAGTCAGAGCTTGCCGCTGGTAGAAGCCTTGGACTTTTACCCTCTGTACCAAGCCGGCATGCCCTTCAAGGTACCCGCTGCAGAAAAACTCACCAGAGCAGAGAAGCAACGTGGTATGGAGCCTGCCGCAAGGGAAACACATGGATACGGGATCACTTGGACCTATATGAACCTCGAGGTGGTTCAGCGAGGCGTTTTCGGTATTATTCTGAAAACTGTCCTAAAGGCTCGCAAGATGAGCATCCGTCTTCTGATGGATAAAGACGCAGCCTTCATGAAGTACCTCTCGGATATTCCCATGCTACCTGGTATTATTTTTCAATTCCTAGACGGTTTGTACCGCTATCTTGATCTCAAAGAGACTGGATCCGAAGACCACACCGCCATGAGAAGAGCGAAGTACGACATGATTCTGGCCGTACGCACCGGCCTAGAGTCGCCATATCGCAACACCCTCGACCCGTCCTACGACGATACCGAAAAGCTCACTTCACTCTTTTGCCGTTCGTGTGGGTACAAGATGTTGGACATCTTCTTCTGCCCCCAGTGGGTCCGAAACCGACAAGACCCTCAAGACTGCGCTGGGTGTACGCTCCAGGGTTTGCTTGACCATCAGAGCGATCATCAAAAGCATCATGACATTAATCTGATGGGACCCTTCTTAGACAAGGACTGGGACCCCAAAGGCTTCAACGTTGATGCTCCAGTTCATGACGATGGCCAAGAACTCCTTTCTTTGCACACCCGGAAGACCACAAACGATCTCCCTGTGATGGTGCTTCTTCCAAATGGTGATTTTGACCGGCCGCCGTTACAGGAGCAACTTATCTGCGAGCACAAGAAGAATAACGACTGTCTCCAGGGCCTGCCTACTCTTCAAGACATGCTCCTACAGAAGGACACCCATAAGGAGGATGCTAAAAACCATGCTCTTAATGTTGATGCATGCCGGGCCCTCTCGATCATCATGAATTACACTGACTCCGAACTTGCTGAGCTGGATGAAAATCAGGGTGTCGGGGGTCATTTCTGTCAAGGCCAGGGATGGCGGCCTCTCGTTGGAGGCTTCAGAGATCCAAAGAAAAGCCACACATTCGACTCAGCCACGAAGGCGGCTCAAGAACTTAAGGTGAGGGCCGAGATTGCAGAAGGTCGACGACCGAAGCAGGATGCCGCGGGATTTTGGTGATGCTTGGAAAACCCCACCTAGGTCAACCCTAGAACTTAGGAACTCATGGAACGTTTGGTTGCTTCTGATTTGTTGGTACATGACACTTTGCAGAACCCAGGATGCGGTTTTGCTTAAAACACCCAAGTACTTGATGATAGCTACACGGAGGATAGAACGAGAGCTTTTGAAAGAAAATGGGAACTGGCTCTGATGGGAGAATGAACACAGCTTGGGATGGTTGGTGCTGATGTAGCTATTTTCTGATCCGTAGCCTTAATCAAGTTCACCAGAACAAGAATAAGCTGCCGTGAAATATCGGGAAGACTCTGATCATCGTGGACAGAATGTATTATAACAACGTAAAGACATAGATCTTTTTGCAGGATATCATGTTCATGAAAGTTGAAGGTCGAGATAGGAAAAGTGGATTCCGGGATGACTTTGTCCACACGTGATTCGACGATTCAGCACTTGAAGGCAAACCTCAACTGCTCAAGGATAGAACTTCTCTCCGACCAGGGTCGTCCGCCTCAGAATCAACCACGATGGCTTCATTCCTTCGCGCCTTCTCGCTATCGGCGAGATTATTGACCCCAAGCAATGCCATGGGCGTTTTTGCGGCTCGCGCCAACTGGTCGCTCTTTGCCAGCCCCTCAACGACGCCCATCTCTCGAGCACTCGGAAACGGTTTGATGCAACAGACTCGCGGCATGAAGGTCCACAGTTCGGTAAAGAAGCGATGCGAACACTGTAAGGTAAGAGAGGTCAGCCAGGGACTATATCCGGGTAGAACTGATACTCGATAGGTCGTTCGACGGAAAGCCGGCAAGCGACATAACGGCTACTTGTATATCATCTGCAAGGCGAATCCTCGACACAAGCAACGACAAGGTTAAATACGAATGGCGGGATACGGGAGGATATGTACGATATGTGTGAATCAACTGCGATTCGGACATTGCTGGACGGGGCAATGGGAAACATTATGCGTGATAGAACGAACGAACTACTGAGGGCGATTCTTTCAGCGAGAAGCCTTGAATAAACATTCTATGGAATTTGAGAAAATGACGACAGCGCTGGGGCTGGAATCGTTCGTCATGTACAACTACCACTATATTCACAACTGCTGCGCTACATGCCATCGATATACCTCTCCATGCCTTCCCACTCCGTCTTTCCAATTGAAAGGAGATACCGAACGTGTGACTTGGAGAGAACAGTTAGTGAATTGGTTGAGAAGCGAATGAGGGAACATACAGCGTCTGCGACGTTGCGACGCCGTTCAAATTCGTCACGGGCGTATTTTCGAGACTCGGCTCTTGTTGTAGGATCGGCGATCTTTTTGGTCCCGCGGAGGATAGTGCGGTAGAAAGCCAAGACTCGGCCTCTTTGGATGAACTATATACGATTTCATCAGTCTTTGACATCATGAAACTTGTATCCGGCCCGAGAGTGTAGATCGTACCTGGTCGAGACTTAATGTTGGCTTGATACGAGAACCGCCTGATCGGGTGGCATAGCCACGGCTGAATGTCAGCAAACGAATGCTGAGGCCCATTCTGCCAACTTCTACCTCGTTAAATGAGAAATAGTGAATATTGTCATTTCTTGAAGTTAAGATATTGATGATGAAAAGCTTCAAACGGTGCTTTCTCATCGTATCGGACAAACCTCGGCTATCTAGAGGGTCTGGTACTTCCGGTTCATCCAGCACTTCATATTGTTAGTGGAGGTGTGACCATGTTTGACAGAGTGGTCTATTATCACCTCGCCATTGACCTTGGATTGTTACCATTTCAAGATCTTCATCGTAGATTCTTCCACATTCTTCGGCATCGCAACCTACATTAAAATCATGACAGAAACGAATGGCACAAAAGAACCTAGGAGATTGATTGGAAGAAGACGACAACGACCCGAAAACCCCATTGAGACGGCCAATAAGGTCGAAGACGATGAGTTTCTGACACAATATGTGAAGCCAAGGTTAGTTTACGTTTAACCAATAGACAAAAGTTATAACAAGTGTGGTATCTAGTAGTAGCAAGGGTTGGTCAGAATGGAAACACCCACAAGACGAAGCAACCTATACCATGAGCCTCACACGTCCTACTTGCATGAGCGATGAAGATCTGGAGGCATGTTATAACTTGGTAGAAGAAACAAGCGGCCAAGATTATCGCACCTCATCTCTCGGTTGGCACCCGGCTACTAAGAAAAAGGAGATGAGATCCCCAGATCTTCGTTACATCCTTGTGAAAGACAGTGAGGACCACATAAAAGGGTTTACATCTTTCATGCCGACATTCGAGAACCATGAGCCGGTCGTTTACTGCTATGAGATTCATCTGAAGCCAGAGCTCCAAGGGTGAGTCAGCCAAGATGACTATTCATGAGACCATCCATATTTCAACGGGAATTTGTCTGTCATGCAGCATTGTACCACAAATAGAACACGGATGGCCGTTGATGAACTAGCTGACATCCAATAAAGGACAGGTCTCGGCAAGAAGCTTATGGGCTACTTCACGGACGTCGCGGAGAACATACCTTCAGTTGAAAAGGCCATGCTCACGTGTTTTGTCAGCAACAAATCTGCCCTCAAGTTCTACGAGAAGCTAGGATTCTCAAAAGATGATTACTCGCCAAGGGCGCGAAAGCTACGAGGAGAAAAGGTGGTGATACCCGATTATGTGATACTCAGTCGACAAACAACCTCCAAGAGAGTCGAGGCGTCGCGGGCGTACGAGCCTGGACTTCGATGAGAAAGGCGATACATAGATACAAGCAAACATGGGCTTTCAAACTTTCAAATTTATCTCGTTGTGGTTGCAAACATTCTGAATGATGGAATAATCTCTGTCAGACTCCAAAAAGTCCAAATGGGATGGGTGTGGTTGGAACGAAATGATGGTGGGTGTTGGTGCAAGGATCAAGTTGTGGGGGGAGCCTGGGGAGCCACTTCACTACCACTCACCAACCATGGATGTCAGCCCTAGGACGCTAGTCAGAAGGCGTGGCTGAACTACCTTTTTTAGGAAACAGCTCGCAGCTCCACCTTCAAGCACTCCTCGGGGGGCAAGAAAACAGCGAACCTTGATATGGGGTACCAAAATAAACTCATCAAAAGTTACCCTAAGCTTATACTATATTGCCTAAGTCTTTTTTGTCATTTAGGATCGAGGTTCTGTGTTTTATTTCCTCCCCTAGGCACTGTACTTGGAAAGTGTTCTGCTGTCTGCTTGCTGTTTTTGTGCAGAGTTGTACTAGTTGCACAGCCAGCTTGTGAGACATGGCGTCGGTGCCAATGTGGTAGCTGCATGCAACCAAGGGATGACTTTCCATCATGTTTCTGAGCTCGAGGCGTCAGACGCCTTCTAGCTAGGCTACTAGGCTCCCCTGTTGCCTGTCCTGTCGTTGAAATGAAGGATGACCTAGCTAACGTGGAGGCTTAGAGCTGAAGCTCTGGGAGGAGAGGGCTTGCTTGTGATACGCCAGTCTGAAACGAAAGGCGAGTACCGTGCCGAGACTGTTGATTGTCCACAGGAGTTTCTCTCATAAGACGCCGTTCCTCCCTCTTGGCCGTTAATCTTCTCCCTCCTTCCTTCAACCAGAACTTATTCTTCTTGGCTCAAATTCCGTTCAATCATAATTTCAATTACTTGGTCAATCGACTCACGCATCATTCAGAATGGCCCAGCAGTATTCTCAAGGACCTAATGTCCAGAACCAGGAATGGCAGAACAACCTCTGCAATTGCTCGCCCTGCGACTCTTGCCTGCTCGGCACTTTCTGCCCCTGCATCCGTATGTGATCTCTGGGACAAATTGATTGCAATTGGAAGACTAATGAACTCGCCATAGTCTTGGGTAAAACCGCCGATCGTATGAGAGATCCTACTATGCAGACTGCCGATACCTGCAACAGCGATGCTCTTATATTCTGCGCCATCAACTGCGTGACTGGCTGTGGTTGGATGTAAGACGATTCCCGAAGACCTGTTCAAACCATCAACTAATACGCAACTCCTAGTTACTCCATGATGAAGCGTGGTGAGATCCGGGAGCGATTCGGCATCAAGGGCAGTGGTATGAACGATTGCTGCGTCAGTTACTGGTGCCTCTGCTGTGCTCTTATCCAGCAGGACAACGAAGTCAAGTCTCGTCTCTCCCAGGGACCTATCACGCAGGGCTACCAAGCTCAGAAGGAGGGTATGCACATGCCAGCATCTCCTGCTGCTCAGCAGCAGCAGCAGCAATATCATGATCAGAAGCCCAACCCTCAGCAGCAGGCCTCTCAGCCCGATTATCAACTTCCTCAGCACGGTTACCAGTCTCCCCAGCCTCAGGGATCCTACCCTCCACCTCAGCAGACTTACAACCCTCAGCAGCCCCAGTATTAGGCCATTCGACCAGGGATTGTACAGCAAGATGGAGCCTCACACCGATATGACACCAGAAAAGGAAAAAAATGCATGTGAAGGGGGAAATCAGAGAAATGTCTGGCATGTGAATTGGTTTCGAGCGCGAACGGGTACGCGCCAACGGATTATACCTATATACCCAGTGACGAAGACGGTCATTTCTTATCTATATTTATATTGATTTCGATGTATTATTTGCTTCAAGGAAATCATCTACTACTAGTCAACTTTCAGTTACATATGAAAGCGTCATGCATTCTCCCATTCTCTTTTGAATTGCCTAGTTCGGCGACGGAATGCGAAATGTAGAATCAGCAGACAAAATTACTGGAACTTTAAAAAGAAACTAAAAAAAAACTTCAGGCTTCAGCTCGAGAGACCCTTGCAAAGTATCATTAGAAATCCACTTGACCTTCCCCTTCGAGGCATGGTTTTGTTATGCTTTGCAATGATGCTTTCCGGGATTACGGTCTCTGCACTTTGATATTTCGGCGATTTCCATGTTACGGAGCTATTCCGATGCTCGGAATCACAACTTGTGAGATCAGCGTCCGGATTGTCAGATATAAGCCATGCTGAGCGATTCTTGAGGATTTATTGGTACAATCGCTCAATGATATTTACATTTATGGACTGGTGCTGGCGTTAATGTCTCCTATGATCCTCGCAGGACGCATCACAACTCGGACAGACCGGCAGCACTTCAGTATCCCTGGGGTATCAATAAAAATATCATTCATGACCTCTGTCCTTGTCGTTTTTTTCAGACTGACAGCAAAACGCCCACGCCGCACCTCTATAGTGGTTGGACAAACGCCTATTCAGATCTACGGTCACAGAGGCTCTTTACCCTCAACCCAAATCAAACCCTTCTGAATCTTGTGCCCAATTCCCCAATGCAATTGAATGCATATAAACAAACCAGTCCCTTTTTCCGTATCCCTTTCCATCGTCCCATCATTTTTTCCAAACATATATCATTACGCATAAAGCTTCTTCTCATATGACTCCATGTTGACGTTGCCCTCCAACTGGGCGCTGGCTGTTCGAAGCTCGAAGCGCAGCTCACCGGCCTCGGCACTCTCGTGCATAGTCTTAAGGCTGGTCATACCACTGTCCTGGAGAGAGTGCTTGAGTCCAGCAGCAAGATAGGGGACAAACTTGTTGATCGAACTATTGTATGTTAGCATTCACGTTTACATTCTGCTTCGGATTATGACTTACCCTCGGTGAGCAACAGCGCCAGAGACACCCTGAGCAACCAGGACGCTATCACCCTCAGAAAAGTAACGGGCAGTACCAGCATTGCTCTTCTGGCTGTCCTTACCACCGTTACCGGCCTTCTTGTCCTGCATAGCATCGATACTTCCCATACCTCGGTAAGCCTTAACGAGCTTACCCTCGCGGGAGACGAAAGAAGTACCGGGAGACTCAGTGGTACCAGCCAAGAGACCACCCATCATGATGGTAGAAGCACCCAGAGCAAGGCCCTTGACGATGTGGCCAACGTTCTGGATACCACCATCGGCGATACAAGGAACACCGAAGCGGGCAGCGAAGCGGCTGACGCTGTAGACAGCGGCGGCTTGAGGACGGCCGACAGCCATAACCTCCTGTGTAATACAGGCGGAGCCACTGCCCATACCGATTCGGAGACCGTCGACACCAGCAGCGATCAGAGACGCAGCCTGCTCTCGAGTCACGACGTTTCCGCCAATGACATCGACACCAGGGAACTCACTCTTCACCCACTTGATCATCTCAATCTGGTACATGCTGTTACCCTGAGAGCTGTCAAGGATAACGATGTCAAGACCAGCGTCAACCAGCTTCTTGAGGCGAAGCTTGTCCTCGGGGCGAGTACCAATGGCAGCAGCGCAAAGGAGCTGTTTGCTGTCGGGAAGCTTGGAGGCATTGGGGAAGTGCTGGTTCTTGGTCAAATCGGAGCGAGAGATCATAGAGACCAGGTTGAAATCCTTGTCGACAATGGGCAGCTTGCCCTTCTTGGACTTGGAAAGACTTTTGTTGGCTTCGAGGAGAGTGACGTGCTCGGGAGCAGTGACAAGGTCAGTAACCATGACATTGGATACAGGCTGGTCAAGATCCTCCTCGAACTGTAGGTCTCGGTTGGTAACAATACCAAGCAGCTTGGAACCAAGCTTGCCATCGGCTAAAAATTTTCTTGTCAGCCCAATATTCTTGTGCGGGGCAATGCGAGCTCGGATGACAAAACAATGAGTTGTGGCGATTGATCATAGTGAAGAAAGTCCCCATGACAATAGTCTATACGGTGGAACGAAAGTTATATAAAAGGGTGTATAATCATGCAATCTTGTGAGAGGTGAGGATGCTGTATAAAACTCACCAGTGACTGGGAAACCACCGAAACCCCACTTCTCCTTCAGAGCTTTAGCCTCACCAACAGTGGTGTTGCGATCAATGACGATAGGGTCGAGGATGAACCCGTTCTCGTATCGCTTGACCTTGCGGACCATATCGGCCTGGGCCTCAGGAGAGCAGTTGTGATGAATAACACCAAGACCACCCTGGAGAGCCATGTGGATAGCCATCTCGTGCTCCGTGACAGTGTCCATGGGAGACGAGACGAAGGGGGTCTTGAGAGTAATGCGCTTAGTGATGGGCGCATCGAGGGTGACCTCAGAGGCAGCGAAGCCAATGTAGCCGGGCAGAAGCAGGAAGTCATTATAGGTAAGACCGCCGTGCTTGGTTGTGTCCATAAGCTCGTGGATGTCGAGACCATCCTTCTGCTTGTACTCCTTCAGCACCTCGAGGGCTGTGGTGTAGTCAAGGACCAAGGCAGACATGACTGGCAGATAAAAGAGTATATGACGAGGAGAATGAAAATGTGAGGTCGAAGGCGAGTTGAGTCGATAAGCAAGCTCTGGCCTTTAGTATCGACTGCTAAGATTGATAGAACGCTTCTTCCCGAAAGAAAGAAAAGAGAAAAGAATTGGTGGTGCTGCCTCAAAAACTTTTTTATGGGACGCGAGACCCTGCAAGGTGAGGGGCGACTTGGAGGGGCAGTTGCTTCTCTGAATGGATGAACTTGGCCAAGGCTCTTGAGGCAGGTGGATTCGAACCTCTGCTAGTTTTTCTTGCCGAGATCGCTAAAATTAATCAGCTCTTCATCACCACGCTGAAATTGACTTACCCTGCAGCTGTGGTGTCCACCTCTTCGCATGAATAAACTACACTTGTTTACAAACTTATATGACTTATGGTAACGAATAAGTTCAGTATATATTGAGTTTGGCAAGTTGTTCTTTTTCTTCTTGAATATGTGTGAGCAGACACTTTTCACAAACTGAAGTAGACTTTGACTTCGACGTCATTTCCCCATCGAGTTTCAAGACCCAATTCCTTCCAGGCTTTTCCAATGTTGATCTCAAGTACACAAGCATCAACCTTAGAAATGGCCACGGTATACACAGGTATGACCTTTTCTTGAACCGTGATCAGAAAATCATCTGCAATCGTCAAAGAAGGGAGTGTAGATACATAGATCCCTGAAGATTGTCAGATTTTAGTCAAATAAAAAAAACAGTAATACTCCTTACCTAGGGTGCCAAATGCTTTAACTCGCGTATCAATCAGAACACGTCCATTCTCTCGCACTTGAACATCGTTCATGAGGATTGCTGCTGCACCAGCCATCTTGCCTAACAGGCCTAAATTCGAGATCGCGACATTGCCATGGTTCTTGCTGGATAGGCGAGTCAAAGGAAAGGCGGAGAGAATATCATAGCCTCTGACAGGCAATGAGATAGTAAATAGTGATTCTGGGCTCTCGATCTTTGTAGGACGAGAAACCCTGCCTGTGGTATGAGCACGAACCAGGTATTCAAGGTCGCGGACCACACCAGGGAACGCTGAAAGAGCTACCAATTCAGTCAATGGCCGAGAGGAGATATTGAAAATGGCCATGATAGGGCTTCCGGTCTGTGAGGCTCCTGAATCATGATTAGTATACACTACTAGCTTCCCTCTAGATAATTCTTACCATGATAGCTTCCAACCTTGAGGAGTAAATCATCGTCGTATCCGATATAAGGGTCAACGGCCTTTCCTAAAGAGCTTGGCCGGAATATGACAGTCTTACCCCGCGGGGTACGACCACTCATTTGCTCAATAAGATCCATGTCATGCTCACCGGGAACATCAGTGATATAAATTGGACCTCCGCTCACACATCTGGCCGCAGCATGAAATCCGGAATAGTCATGGACAGTTTGGAACATGTCCCAGTCGGGAAGAACATTTAGATGCTGCATAAAGATAGCATTGTGCGCATTTGTCCACACGTGCCATGGATGTGAAGCAGGAACCTCAGGGAAGAAGTCGTCAGAGTTTCGAACAAGAATGGTAGGCCGATTGGTTGGCATCTGCGAATGGAAGAGTGCCTCAGGGAACTGCGACATACATGATATCGCCTTGTAACTGAGGTGACGAAGTGAGATGGTCCACGCATCGAGGTACGTATTGATCAGATCTCGGCGCGGGGATGCTTCAATCCACGTATCGATCATGAACTGCGCATCCGTCTTAACAGCATCGATACCGGCATCTGAAAGGAATCGATAAAAATCATCATAGAATCGATACACATCTTCTTGTGCGATTACCGTCATCTTCCCACCTAACGGAAGATTTCGGCGGTCAGCTTCTTCCCGTGTCACTACGATGGTCTTGTATGTCTTGGCAAGCTTGCCATCAGGAGCAATGCCACCCCAATAGCCCAGGAGGGCATGCCAAACAGCAATGTGTTGGATATGTGGATGGTTCTGTCGAATATGAGATATGGTGGATTTCAAGCCTTTGGGAAACCCCTTGGGTTCCGCTTCAAACTCGTTCCAACCATATTGAAACTGGCTTGGGCCACGACAGTCGATCGACTGCCAGTTGTCATCAATAATGAGACTAGATACCTGGATATCGTGCTCAGAAAGCTTATCGAGAGCGTCGAATATTCTCTGTTCTGTTAGTCGTTGGCCCAGAGCGTTCCATGTGCCTGTATATAATTAGTTCGTGGTCTTTCGAAGTTAAAAGTACTCAAGAACACACAGAAACCCAGTCCATCAAACCAGTATTCTAGCCACTCTGCCTTGAAGTCCCTCTTCAATGCGGACAAGGCCTGTGACAACTCATCGCTGGCTTTCTTTGTTCCCGCAACCATATCTCGAGCATGATACATCACAGATGCAATGGTGCAGTCGAAATCGTCTCCAACTGAAACAAGAATAACGGCCTTTTCTTCGGAGAGACCGTCATTTCGGATCTGAACTGTTAGATACTGCAGGAAGCTGCATCAGATACACTTACATGAACCTGCAGCTTTCCATTGGGCTCGCTTCGAAATACTGGCAAGACATGACTGACACCGCCGACGGCAAGGAACACTAGGTTATGACCTTGGGGGCTTAAGAAGCAACAGAGAATGGCATCTTTATCGAGTTTGAATTGAGAGTGCCCATGGCGAGGTGCAAGCCACGGTGACCATAGTCTGACAAGAGAAAACCATCTGTGTTAAGTCAGATAACATGGTTGCTAATGGATTTTCTGTATGCCGTGTCACTCAGCCGAACTTACCTAACAAAAGAGCCCCAGGGAGTACCGACACTGATGTCTCTGTACGAAGACTCATCGCCATTTGCAGCTGGAATGACTGCTTCGAGTGACCAGAGTGAAGTTCTAGGTGATTGACTCAAACGTGGCTTGACACTCCAGTCTTGAGAGTTGAGATCAGGAATTGAATCAGAGAGATCACTAGAAGGAATCCTGTTAGAGGCATTGACAATCAAGCCATCATTGACATCCCGTTCATCACGAATCCATCTCCAGTCTGCATCAGGACTATGACGGAACTTGAAAGTGAACTGCACAGATGTTGTAAATGAGAAGGAAGATGTGAAATAGAATCGTGACATGGAATCATCCAGTGCTTGGAGAGCCTGGGGGGCTCCAGTCTCTGTGAGTGAGACTACCTCCAGATCCTTCCAATCTGAGCCGTCTACCGAGTGCCATACTGAGGCTTCCCATGGCTCATTGGTACGGTACTTGGGTATCTCAAGGACAAGCGTCAAAGTGACCTCTGTACCCTGGATAGGTGTCACTTTCCCGAGAGGCGGGAAGCTTTGTAAAACAACTTTCATGTCTTCAGAAACGGGGCGTGGCGAAGGTTTCTGCTTGGCGATGTAAATCGCCTGGAAGACATCGCCAAAGTTGTAATTGTCAGAAGGCATCGCGATGAAATGAGAACAAGAGGAGCAGACTTGATTGAAATAGGTTTATTTATCCAGTTGACTGAGAAATTCAGGCTTCGCATGTATAGAGTTTAGTGAACATTTGAAACTTGGAAATCAAGGTAACAGGCACAAAATCACATCAACAAGTTTGATGTTGTGCGACGACATTTGTGTTGACAAGGCATTGTCATAGAAGCTCACGAAAACGGACGGCCTGGGTTATAGTGGAGTTTCAGTGGAGTTGGAATTGGTTAGTAATGGGTGCTTATCATTGGCTCCGGCCTTGATTTCGAGTCGTTCTGATTCGGGGACAGCCGGAATGACTAAGCTTCTGCCTCAGTGCTCAGGCTGCAAATTATCTCAGTAAAGCTTCTAGCCGAGCCAGATCGAAAGATTTCATCAAACCACTCAATTCAGCGTCGACCCTCCAAACCTGCGTCATGGCGTCCCGGAGACTGGCTTTGAACCTCTCGCGAGGTCTGCGAAACCGTGCTGGTCTTTCGGCCGCCGCTCCTTTCACACGAGGCTTTGCCACCCCCTCTACTGTCGGCAAGACTCAGACTTCGACTCTAAAGAATGGATTGACTGTGAGCATCATCAACCGAGGTCAATTGGCCTCGACAACCGCTTGGGACTGCCCTCCTGACACGCCCTTCTGATAGGTCGCTACCGAGCACTCGCCCTTTGCGCAAACGTCGACCGTCGGTGTCTGGATCGATGCCGGTTCCCGGGCTGAGACTGACGAGACCAACGGTACCGCCCACTTCCTTGAGCATCTCGCTTTCAAGGTTCGACAACCCATCAATTGGCCAAGACCAATCGTTAACAATGCAATCAGGGTACTGCAAAGCGAACTCAGCAGCAATTGGAGTTGGAGATTGAGAACATGGGTGGTCACCTGAACGCCTACACTTCGGTCAGTCGGATGAAGGGGATACGGAATTGACTGATGCTAACGACCATTCAGCGCGAGAACACCGTCTACTTCGCCAAGGCTTTCAACTCTGATGTTCCCCAGTGTGTCGATATCCTCTCCGATATTCTCCAGAACTCCAAGCTCGAGGAGTCCGCCATCGAGCGTGAGCGCGACGTTATTCTCCGAGAGTCCGAGGAGGTTGAGAAGCAGGTTGAGGAGGTTGTTTTCGATCACCTCCATGCTACTGCTTTCCAGCACCAGCCCCTTGGCCGCACTATCCTTGGCCCTCGACAGAACATCCGCGACATCACCCGAAAAGAGCTCACCGACTACATCAAGAACAACTACACTGCTGACCGTATGGTTCTCGTTGGTGCCGGTGGCATCCCTCACGAGCAGCTCGTCGAGCTCGCTGAGAAGCACTTCTCCGGCCTTCCCTCAAGTGCTCCCCAGACCAGCGCCTACCTTGCCTCCAAGCAGAAGGCTGACTTCATGGGTTCTGACGTCCGTGTCCGAGATGACGGCATGCCTACTGCTAACATAGCCCTCGCTGTTGAGGGTGTCAGCTGGAACTCTGAGGACTACTTCACTGCTCTTGTCGCTCAGGCTATTGTTGGCAACTACGACAAGGCTGTTGGCCAGGCTCCCCACCAGGGCAGCAAGCTCAGCGGCTGGGTCCATAAGCACGACCTTGCTAACAGCTTCATGAGCTTCTCCACTAGCTACAACGACACTGGGTAGGTCTTGATGTCATACCATAAATTTGAAGTAACTAACTCGTCATAGTCTTTGGGGTATCTACCTTGTTTCCGACAAGCCTGACCGAGTTGACGACCTCGTCCACTTCGCTATCCGTGAGTGGATGCGCCTCTGCACCAACGTCAGCGCCGCTGAGACCGAGCGTGCCAAGGCTCAGCTCAAGGCCTCCATCCTCCTATCACTCGATGGCACCACAGCGGTTGCTGAGGACATTGGCCGACAGCTCGTGACCACTGGCCGCCGCATGGCCCCTAACGAGATTGAGCGAAAGATTGATGCTATCACCGAGAAGGATATCATGGACTTCGCCAACCGAAAACTTTGGGATCGGGATATTGCTGTTAGCGCTGTTGGAACTATTGAGGGTCTCTTTGACTACCAGAGACTTCGCAACACCATGAAGCCCAAGTTTTGAAGAAGAGAGGGCTGATGAGATTGTGAAAATCGAAATAAGGGTATAGAGTGTATGAGATACCGTTTACAGGCCTAGTGTACCATAAGATTTCCTCTGTTCATGCTAGGTAACACGGAGTTGTGCTAATTGTGCCTTGACTGTACTGCCATCAGTAGCTAATTGCAATTTTGTCGTATAGTATCTGTAGTGCTTCCGAGGTAGCGTCTATTGTCTTCCTTGAATTAGAATGCATTGTGTCATGATCATTGATTAGATGAAAAGACGGACACCTAGCCCTCCTCAGCCATCTCCTCGTCGACATCCTCACCAAACATATCCTCTACTGTCCCACCCTCAACCCCATCTCCGCCGATATCTTCAGGCTCGGGACCCTCAATGCCCTCCATGGCATCACCTCCTTGTTCCTCTTCCTCTTCATCCTCTTCATCCCATACATCCTTCAGTCCCCAACTTGTGCCACTCAGGACGAATCGTTCGCTTGGTAGTCGCACACCCCATTCACTGGGCACAATTTTAGGCAGTGCTACCTTGTTGCGTTCGCGCGCAAGTTCTTGCATGTAATCTTTGCTAATCCCCCCGCCTGCGTTTCCTCCGCGGAACTGATAGCTGAGTCGCGCAGCGATGGCGAGCTTAACGGCATTGGCGGTGACTGCAGCGTCGCCTGCAGGTGCTGAGATTGCTCCAGCATTTGCTGATGGTTTGGAGCCGGCTTGTGTGACATATGGGTCGCCGGAAAGATGTAGCGCATCGCTAAGAACAGATGAGGTATGGCGGTAGGCGAAGTCGAGAAGGAGGAGGGGAACGCGTGGCTCATAAGCGGTGACGCCTTGCGATGTGAGCAGTAGTTCGATAAGCCTTGAGTCGCGCGGTCGAGGGGCGGTTGTTGATGGCGCTGGAGGAGGTGCGTTCTGTGAGGCTGCAGCAGCAGTTTGGCTAGAAGCGGCCGCCGTGGTTTGTGTGCTTGGTAATGGTTGCGAAGTGCTTGCCGATGAGGCAGGAACCCCGTTTACTTGGGGTTGGCTTGATGACATCTTGATCGATGATGCAATGCTTCGTAATAGGTATCCTAGATGCGACTGTTCGTGAAGGCCTTGAAGCCATATCACGCGAAGAACTTGAGTTCGTGTTTGGTAAGGTTGAAAGACGCCCGTGCTATCAATGAGTGAAGCTGACGAAACAAAGTTGACTTGCGATTGAAAGTGCCTTCACCTTTGAGGAAAATACCTACAGTAAAAGTTAACGTGCTAAGTCGAGAGCTGATTGACCTCGAGTTATATCCTTTGCGACGGTGAGTCGCATGCCAGGTGCTTTGGCCGGAAGTTTCGATAATCCGAGATGTGATCTGGTAGCGAAAACTGCACAGACCACACCTTAAATTCTGATGCGCTCATTCCGATAAAAAGAGCTTTCCAAAACAGCAAAGTCATGAGAATGACAGGATCAAAATGAGTTAGTCTTAAAGGCCATTAGGGAGTATGAGGCGAAAACGGCTTGTAACCTCGAATCGCACTTTCTTTCCTCATTACTAGATACCTAGGTATCATATGTCTAAAGTACTATACTTAGGTAGGTACCTAAGTAGCCACTGGCGGAAGTCGGATTTCAAGCAAGGAAAGAACGACGGAGGGGCAATGAGTAAAGAGTGCCCCACCATTTCTCGCCGATGCAGGAGGACTCATAGTCATCAATTCAACTTTTTCCACAGGCGATCTTCACTCATTCACTACTCGATTTAACAACCTCCATGCTAAGCTTTCGACTATAATCGACACCAATTGTATTCATCTGGTTCGTTACAAAGATGGAGACGACTCTACCACTGCCATTCTTGGTGAGTATTGGCAGCCCCGATGGACAGGCTACCAATGATGGCCTCACTCGTCATGAGATTGCCCTTCTGGGAGCTCCTTTCTATGAGATAGCTTCTAAGGATTGGGGTCGCCCCAGTGCCGGAACCAATGTTCACATGGATGCCACGGGTTTAAGTGACCCAGGCGATGTGATTGCGTTGCTCGATGGCGGGGTTCGAACGGTTTTTGTTGCTTCAGAGTCCTACTCTGAGTACACAGAATATGGCGCAAGAGCCATTCCCACTGTTTCTTCCCTTGACATTTCCACAGCTTCCAAAAATGGTCTATTAGTAAAAGATTTCGACATTTCATCGAGCGACGTCGACAAGTTTATTAAGGAAGCATCAGCCAAGAAGATCAAGAGCCTTTACATTAAGCCAGCTCCTAAGACCGATATCGAAAAGTTCATCGAAATCGCCAAGAAGGCCAATGCAATCCCTATCATCCCTTCTACAAGGTTGACGACCGACAGGAACGATTCGGGTCGATTATTGTTATCTAAGGTTATCGCATCATACTGGAAATCCGATCGACCTGACGGCCTTATCCCTACTGTGGTTACCGATGATGCCGGGATCGCGTTGGGTCTCGCCTATACCAGCGAGGAGAGTATTCTGGAGGCTCTCAGAACACAAACCGGAGTCTACCAGAGTCGCAAACGTGGTCTTTGGGTGAAGGGACTTACTTCTGGTGACACCCAGGAACTGTTGCGAATTGGTCTCGACTGTGACAACGACACTCTCAAATTTGTGGTTAATCAGAATGGCCGTTTCTGCCACCTCCAGCAGTTTGGCTGCTTTGGAGACCTCAAAGGCATTTCAGCACTCGAACAGACACTCAAGTCACGCAAAGAGTCTGCCCCTGAGGGTTCTTACACGGCCCGCTTATTCTCCGATGAGAAGCTTCTGCGAGCAAAGATTATGGAGGAAGCAGAGGAGCTTTGCGATGGCAAGACCAAAGAGAACATCGCTTTCGAAGCTGCTGATTTGATCTACTTTGCTTTAACTAAGGCTGTTGGCGCAGGTGTTAGCCTCGCAGACATTGAGGCTAATCTGGACGCCAAGAGCTTGAAGGTCAAGCGTAGAACAGGCAATGCCAAGGGCAAGTGGGCAGAGAAGGAGGGTATCGAGATCGATGCAGCCCCCGGGAAGCCCTCACAGCCAGCAGCAGAGAAACCAGCTGATGGACGTATTGCTATGGAGCGAGTTGATGCCTCAAAGATCTCCAAGGCTGATCTCGTAGAGAAGCTCAAGAGACCATCTCAGAAATCCCCCGACGCCATCTTGAAGATTATTCAGCCTATCATCGAGGACGTGCGAACTGGCGGCGACAAGGCTGTTCTATCTTACACCCACAAGTTTGAGAAGGCCACTTCATTGACATCGCCTGTGCTGAAGGCTCCCTTCCCCAAGGAGCTTATGGATATCTCGCCTGAGACCATTGAAGCTATTGACGTCTCTTTTGAGAATATTCGAAAGTTCCACTCTGCACAGCAGGAGGAAAAGTCTCTCCAGGTTGAGACAATGCCTGGCATTGTCTGTAGCCGCTTCTCGAGACCCATTGAGCGAGTCGGTCTTTACATCCCTGGTGGAACTGCTGTTCTTCCCAGTACTGCTCTGATGCTTGGAGTTCCAGCTATGGTGGCTGGTTGCCAGAAGATTGTATTTGCCTCCCCTCCTAGATCTGATGGTCGCATTACCCCTGAAATTGTCTACGTTGCTCACAAGGTCGGTGCTGAGAGCATTGTATTGGCAGGTGGTGCTCAGGCTGTTGCCGCTTTGGCTTATGGTACGGAGAGTGTCACCAAGGTTGACAAGATTCTTGGACCTGGTAACCAATTTGTGACTGCGGCCAAGATGCACGTCAGCAACGACACCAATGCTGGCTGCGGTATTGACATGCCAGCTGGACCCTCTGAGGTTCTTGTTGTTGCCGACAAGGATGCCAACCCTTCTTTTGTTGCCTCTGATCTTCTTTCTCAAGCCGAACATGGTGTCGATAGCCAAGTCATTCTGCTTGCTGTTGGCCTCAACGAGCAGGAGCTCCAGGCTATCGAGGACGAAGTTCACAAACAAGCACTTGCTCTTCCTCGTGTCGATATCGTCCGAGGATCCATTGCTCACTCTGTCACTGTTCAGGTCAAGGACATTGAAGAGGCCATGCGCATCAGCAACGAGTATGCCCCTGAACACCTCATCCTCCAAATCAAGGATGCCGAGAAAGCTGTTGATCATGTCATGAACGCTGGCAGTGTGTTTATTGGTCACTGGACCCCTGAGAGTGTTGGCGACTACTCTGCTGGTGTCAACCACTCTTTGCGTAAGTTCTCTCGTTAATTTATTGTATGCGATTGATGCTAACAACTTTCACAGCTACTTATGGATTCGCCAAGCAGTACTCTGGCGTCAACTTGGGCTCGTTCCAGAAGCACATTACAAGCTCCAACCTTACTGCTGAAGGTCTCAAGAATGTTGGTACCGCCGTCATGCAACTGGCCAAGGTCGAGGAGCTTGAGGCTCATAGAAGGGCTGTGGAGATCCGACTCAACTATTTGAAGCAACAGCAGTAGACAGGGACATACAACAAATGGAAAAAGGCGTATGTAGACAAAAGATGGGTTTTCTTTAGGATAGGAGCGCCGGCTTGGAGAAAGATGTTGTTTCAATATGCACACAGACCATGGTGCTCCAGAGTAAAATGCAGCTTGCTCAAGTAGTATATTTCAGCCTGTCAAACAACAAAAGCCTTTGTCTGTCAGAATGCCATGATGTAACCACTACAAGTACAATGAAACGCTTAACGCCGCGCTATGCCTCACTATGTAAAAACCCTTTCTCCCCCTTGTCAACCTTATCCAACTCCTCTCATGCAGTCAGAAAAGACTCTCGCCATCAACGTCGATGAAAAATAGCCCATAAACACTCTAAAAAACGCCTTTGAATTCGTTACAACTTATTGCCTGGTAGGAGTAGCAGCGATAGCCTCGGTGGCCTGTTCGTGATACTTAGCTTTCCTTCACTTCACTTCACTTCTCAACGGCGAGATGACCAACCCCTGTTATGTGTTGGGCGAGAACGTCCTCCTTAAGCCGACCTTGACGCCTTTGTCCAATGGGAGCAGCATCAGGAGTTCTGTCGGCCTTGTGTTCGTCTTGATGGCCTTCCTCGCCATCTTCGTAAATCTCATCTTCATCCTCCTCGTCGTAAGCTTCTTTCAAGTCGCGTGTCATAGACGCCTTGAGTCGCTCTTCGTCAACGCTACCGCCCAAAACACTTGCGGCTTCGGCAAACTCATCCATAGATGCTCGAGAGATGTAGCTATCAGCAAGTCCTTCACCGATCTCGTCCACTTCTTCATCTATTTCGCCATCGTCATCGTCGTATTCCTCTTCATCATCACCATACTCGCTAGTAGGTCCTCCTAGGCCGTCATCGTCATCGTCATCATCACTCTCGCTTGCTGAAAAATCAGCCATGGCAAGAGGATCATCCCTCCAATACGTGAAATCTGTGTACTCCTCGCCGCCACCTTTTACCAGTGTGCTCACGGGAGGGAAGTAATGGTCAACGACTTCGTTGATATTCACGTAGCTCATCTTGAGCTTGTTGAGTGTCAGTAGATCAAGAGACACTTCCGAGTTTGAATTGATGGTGAAAATGCGGTTTCGAGGGACATCGACGGTCCGGTAAGAGATCTGATCGGTCAAACGATTTCCGTAACCGGCATAAAAGGGATGACGATCTGGGCCGTATAAGTTTCGAATGTCTCGAAGAGTTGCCATCTTGAAGATGTGGGGTTTGCGAAGGTAGACCTCTCGCCTTAGTGCAGCCATGGTTCTATCTGGTGACAGGATTGTAGGTCCGGGCGGCATCCTATAGCCATCCTGAACGATACCCGCCAGGTAGGCTCTTGTAGTATCCGATTGTCCAACGGATCGACTGGTAAGGTACATGATATTATAACCATTGGCGGAAATATCACTGTACAACTTGGCCACACCTGAGTGAGTCCAGTCACGGCCAATCATGTTCAACACGTGGCCGAGGGCGTCCGATTTGGTAATAGTACCGTCAATGTCTGAGATGACAACAGGCGTCTCATGCCTCCAAAGGTACATGTTTGCTTTGCAGGTAGCTCGATTGACAGTAAAAGCCATCGAGTTCGCACCTGGCTGAAGCTTCAGATCCTTGAGCTGCTGACTAGTCAATCGCAAGGTCTTGGCGTAATTCCTGTTGGGATCTCCTGCATGCCCCGATGAGCTCGGCGGGGTGCGGGGAGGAGTTTGCAAATCCATAGGGCCAGCGTCGGACTCGGCTCTTCGATGCAATGGAGTGGGAGAAGCAGTTGCATCGCTACTGTCGCTCTGATAACCGGGATCAGAAATAGCATCGGCTGCAGTAGCCCTGCGGTGCGACTGCAAAGACGCCTCGATAGTCTTGTTCATAGCAGCCTGTTTGGCCTCTTCACTGCTGTAGATCCATAGGTTTCCCTGCTCGTCGAACCCAATGAGTGCGCCGATGTCATAGTTTCCATCCAACTCTTCGGAAAGAATCTGTCGAGCCAAAATCTCAGCCCGAAGAATGTCCTCCTCGTTTCCCTTGAACCCATTCATGTCTAGCATCAAATCACCGCTGTCAGTGACCTTTGTAGGTATGCTTGCGGCGGAGAGTCCTTTAGACAAGGCCCTGGCACGTTCGAGAGCCTCGCCCGGTGCCAGAGGCGGAGGACTGGAGGATCGTTCAGAAGCAACATGCTCATCATCGTCGGCGGAACTGTTTCCGTCTAGACCTCGGCTTCTAGCACTGGCACGGAGAATATCGTCACTATGTGGTCGAGGCACCCTTGAAGACCAGTCGCCAGATGCCGGGCGGGCGTTGGATAACTCTGGAGAAGTCGAAAGGGGTGTGATCAAGCCTGCTCTGGTGTTAGTCCTTGTTTGCTTAAAGAGGGCAGGATATGCCTAGAGTTACCATCGTCTTTCTTATAGAGCACGGACGGGAGCGGGCGTCGCAGCTTGGACTCTGAAGCGTCAAGCTCGAACGCTTCCGGCTCCTGCAAACCAGATTCTGACTGTTCCGGGTTTAGGGGTGGACTGCTCGCAGGACTGGAAGCGGGAGAAACGAGGGGCGATGTCTGCAGCGACTGTGGGATCCTGTCTGTGGTCTCAAAGACGAAGAAGGCCTCGCCGCCTTCGCCGAGTTTCATGGAATAACTTTGCTTGACGCCATTGACCTTGAATTCGACCTTCTTGTCCGACGGCCTTAGGAGAGAGAACTTTCCGAATCGGACATGGAACGGCGAGCAGACCAGAGTGCCATCCTCGTGCTCGACGACAATGACATCAATAGCACCACTGAGAGTCGCAGGGTTGATTGAATTCCAGGCTGTCGAGACGGACTCGCTGAGACCGCGCACATATTGCATCTTGCCTATTACGGCAGAGGACGTCGTATGGGAAAGATTATTGTGTTGTCAATGTTGATCGCGAGTTGGAGAAGCTGGGGCGGCTTGTCGCGGGGGATATCACGACGATCCGAAGGGCCAACGACACTGAGAAGCTCCCGAGAGGAAACGAAACAGCAGCAGGTGACAAGAGCCCGGAGTCCTAAAAGAAGTTTATCTGAATATGGAGGGGAAACTTAAGCGTAAGGCGATCCAAAGGTATGCAGTCGAAATTCTAAGGTGAGTTAGACAGACCAGAAAAGATGGAATGGAATGTGAAATGTTGGGGGAGTAGGTGCAGGTACAGAATGGCTTGAGGCGGGTTAAGCGCAAGGTAATGGACAATAGAGGTACCGAGTACAAGAGACGCTTCCATGCTGTTGACCGAGCTTGGCCTGGCTGCCTGGTCACTTCCTTTTTTTTTCTCTCTCTTAACTACTACCCCAGTCGCCGAGTCGATTAGATCAGGTGAAGACTTCACCAGGATTGGAGAAGTGTTTTTTCCTTGGAAATTTGAAGTCCTAAACAATAACAAACATGAAATTATTTGGGTTGAAACATCACAGAAACGAGTGTGTAGTAATTTCATCATGATTTGGAGGCGTCTTACTCCTGTGCCACGGCACACCTCATAGAAGCATAGAAACAGCCTGCAGTCAGCGAAGAATGACGAAGTCAGTGCAACAGAAATGCCATGAGGGGCGGCCCAACATAACACTGCCTTAGTACCGGGTACAAAGAACGCTATCCCCAGCTCGCATGGGTCTAGATGTCCGCCAGAATCATGACGGATGATGGATGCCCCGGCAGAATCTATCACATGAACGGCTCAGGCGGACTAAGTTGTCGAGTTAAGTCTCCAATCATTCAGTTTTCGGATACTTTTTTAATAAGATGATTCTGTAAACCTGATTAGTTGTTAATTTTCACAGCTGAATGCGTCATATTTTCTAAATTCTGGGACATGCTGTTCTCTCAGGTTCTGTCGCTGAACCAACACTATTGCTGATAATTGGATGGCGCGGATAGGCTGTAAATCTGCAGGGGTTTAACATAGCTTTGTTCAACGATTGAAGCATAGACACATACCAGACTCGAGTCAACTCATGTTCGAAAATATGCTGGCTTCAATGTCTCACCGCAGATAATGATTTCGAATCCCGGCGGCTTTGTTCCACCTGGAGGTGCTTGATTATCACCACCACTACTATACCACTTAGTTAGTCGATAACACTCGTTGGTATTGTTCTGATGACAATCTACATCTTCCATCTTTATTTTCATAGTCCTGTATCTAAAAATGTGAGAGAATCTTGGTTTCTCTACCATTTTCTATTGTTCTTTCCACTCCGTGTGTAACGAATATTGGATGCCTTCCATTCACTTACACACTTACCGCTTTGTATGAACCGAGGCAGGTATCCAAGATTTGGCAAAGATTATATTAATATCTTACTACCACATGAATTCTCTCTCATATAAAAAGACAGAGCAAAACTTTCCCCAGGTACATCCTTTATCAAACAAACCACCTTACCCTGAATGTTTAGACAGCCACCCAATGTCATAGCTTTGCGTGGGATATAGAAATATAACTTGCCTATGTATGCGAATCTTGATACGATCTTGCATGCTGATAAAGATTTATTCTGTCTTGTCGCATAAGTGAACCTGACAACTTTGCTTGGTGGTAGTATTCAACAAGTACCTGCTACTTCAAAAGATATTTCTTGAGCAGCAGTAGGTGGGGATTGGTTAAAAAGCCGCGGCCCAAGCACATGCTGAACCAGGACTGAAAAACGTCACGTCGCTCTGTTGTAGGTTGACAAATCTCAGATCTTTTAAGAGATTCATGTTTCGTTCCCTTGTTTCTATCAAGCTCGATCCATTGCCAAGAGGGGATGCTACGATAAAAGACGCTGGTGGTGATACTGATGTCATTGATCGATCGAGGCTCGTGTTTGCAACTCTCTTCCGTTATGGCGTAAAACAGACCGTTAAGGAACAAGTCACAGCCAAAGCAGATCATTCATCCAGAGTATATCAACTCGTCAAACAATATCAGTCCGAGAAGTGGAAATTGTTCAGTCCAGCGCAAACAAATTCACATGCTTGAAGAAAGCTGACATCCCGAGCTCAGAGTCAATAGTAATGGGTCTGTTGGCATTACCTAGGCAGGGATTACAACTTGAGCAAAGCCTCGGAGAAAGGCTCATACATGGGCACTAAGAAAAGGCCTAAAAGCTGAAGATGAGGCGGTAACCGGCAATTGAAAAAAGCTGCCTAAGCTAATAATGGTGATGCCAGCGAAGACTTACTATTTGACCATGGGAGAAGGATGAGAAAGCATATATTGTCCGAGTGAACCCAATGAGAGCATCGATGTCCAGAGGTAGATGTGCAGACATTGTGTACACTTGAGAGCGAACAATGGCAAGGAACTCGCCTATCGTGCACTTGGCGCCCTCATCCGCTCTCTGCAGGGTGTAAAACGGCAGAAACCCTAAACTGGCCTTGTTTGCAATGGCAAATGATGATGCCGTGCAGACGGGACCCCATTTTTAAGACCCGAGCCGTTGGGGAAAACTCAGCCATGTCGTGTCTTCCGTGAGCGGGAAACTTCAAATCTGACGCAAACATCACCAGTGACGTTTCCAAGGGACCGTGAATCCGCTTACGCACGCTAGCTAGTAGCGCGCCATGTTCGTGAGTGCATTCCAGCAGTTTTATGTGAGTATTAACACTATAAACTACCTTATGAATATAGGTTGGTAAGAATTGATTGCAATCAATAATAGACAGCTCTGTTGGAAGTTAATAGACAGTGGGTTCTAACTACAGCATTGCTTGAAAAACCGGGACAAATTTGTGGCAAACGTTATCCAAATACAGTGTAGTGAAAACAGTGATAACTGTCGTATCTTGCATGAAAGATCGCCAAGCAGGGTAACATGGCGCACATTACGATTTGCCAACGCTTGAAGGACCAGGCGACACACGGAGTACTGTGCCATTGAACGACAAAAGACACTGTACCTCCGCAATGAACAACAGGACAGCGCTGTGGCTGAGAATTTGGACACTGCAACCATAACTAACGAGACAACACTAACACCAGAGAAGGAGGCCAGAGCCCAACAGGGCCGCTGAAATCTCCACCCTTTTCCATGACCACGCTGTCTCTCTAGTTAACTCAAGGTCTAGGCAAGACCATCCTTACCCATGCCCGCCTTTTTTTCACCCACTGTTGGCATCGGCATCGGCATCTGCCTCAAGGATCTTTCCCTCCCACACGACAACCTGAGCTTGGATTTGGTATCGGTATCGGAACTGGACCTGGACTTGGACTCTTGTCGGTGGTCTGGAAGAGAAGGACAGCAACATCTTCCACCAAGATTGAGACCGCTGAGAACATGTCATGGGAGTTGCCCGTCTTGACCACTCTCATCCTCAGCGTACTTGGCTTCTGGTGGATCTATAGCCCTCGCGCCAGCTACCAGAAAGCCCTGCTCTACCTCTTTCTGTGCAGCAGTTTCACCGTCTTCTTCGATCCTCGTCGTCTGATCGAGTATCTGTCCCCCGCCACGGTCGAAGCATTGCTGGATTTCCGCATCCATGTTCTTTTGATCCATCACTCCAAGATGGTCTTGACACTTGGTGCTGTCGTTTGGTGAGTCAACCTCCTATGTCTCGCGCCTAGTTGGTAATTAGAAAGCAACTACGCCCCTTTCCTTGTACCGCGCTGACCATTGATTCTCCTTCATTACAGGCTACTGCATCGCTCGTGGCAGACGTTATGGAAACCCGTTCCAGACCTGATCAATATCCTCGGGGTCGACGTGCCTGAGCCTCCCGATGTTTCCCTCGCTGGCATTCGATCCGATGCTGCTACCCTAAGCTGGACTCGCCCAACCAGTAATCGGCCGGTACAAAAATATACTATCCAAGTCAATGGCGTTCATGGTCGGTCTTGCTATCGAGATTTATCTCGGAACCTTCGGCAGAGGAAAATATCAAGCCTTGACTAACACGGTCCATATAGTTGGCGAATCACCGGGAAACGAAGTCGCGATCACTGTCACAGGATTGAAACCAGATCACTTTTACAATATAAGGGTTGTTGCTGTCGGCCCGAATAACTTCCAGGCTGGAAGTCAAGTTTTACGACTTAGAACATTCGGAAAAGATGGCAGACCTCAGTTAGGTAACTCACGTGTTCCTACCAGCTTTCCTAACAACGACCACTCCCATTCAAAAAATGGTGATGAAGATGACGATTCCGACTCGCAAAAGAAGCCTCCAGTGCCGTCTGTCGAGGCGGCCCCTGTCCTTGATGGCAACAACGCGTCCACCTCTGACGTTAGCGCCACGGGTCCAAGTCAGCGACGAAATACAGTCAATCGACGACACTCACCCTCCGTCGCCAGCATGGATCAACCTCAAATCAAGCTTCCACCTGTAGATGGCCCGGAGTTATCGCTGGATGAACTGAATCGCCGATTTGAATCCACTCGGAAGGAAGTCGACGAGACTCAGGCTCAGTATGCCAAGGAAGAGGCTGAACTGCAACAACAAGAGGAAGAGCTCAAGCAAGAGAAAGATGCCAAGAGACAGGCGCTCAAAGAGAAGGAGGAACAGACCGCTCAGCTCAAGGCCAGCGTCCGTACTACCATGGAGCAAATGCGTACAGCGGAGAAGGATCGCGCGAGAAAAGAGCAGCAGTTGAAGGACAAGGAAAATAAGAAGTCCAAGATCCGAGATACTGCTTCAAAGCTTGAGAATGAGATGGAGAGGATGAAGAAAGAGAGGGAGGGGTTCGAAGCGCAGAAGAAAGAGCTGGAAGCTAAGCGGGATAAAGACGGCCAGGAACTTGACGACTCTAATGCAGAGTTGCAGGAGAAATGTGCCGAGCTAGAGGCCGAGTTGAAGGAGAAGGGAAAACAGCTTCAAGACCTCAAGGCTGCTCGAGAGCAACTTCCAGGTGGTGATGATGAGCAGTGGAAGGAGAATGACTTGAACGTGCGAAGAGAATGGGATGCCAGGAGAAAGGAACTGCACAATCAGCTCGTCGCCGAAACCAAGAAGCTTCATAATCTTGACCAGCAAATACGCTTTCTCAAGGAAGAGCAGCATCAGTTGGCGCTCTACTACAGCAGCCAACCAGACCCCACTGCCATGGAGTTTGAGCCTGCTGCTTCCCAAGATATCCTCGACAGCGGAAATATCAACTCTCTTTCCCACATCAACTTATCACCTCCGCCCAACCAATTCGGCCCCCCCGAAGACACATTCTCAACTGGCTTTAGTCGGGCTGGATTCAGCCAGATATTATTCATAAATCACAATGCAGCCGACAACGCCGATGATCACCAGTCAGAAGCCGACTTTAGGGCGAACGCGGGACCACTAAGCCCTACAGCCCATGCTCTTCTTCCTTCGGGTATCTTTGACGAGACATTTGAGGATGCTGAAGAGCATCTGCCTAGCCAATTTTTGCCAGACTCTGTTACTGCCGCTGAGGAAGAGAACCCGCAGTCACCACTGTCGTCTGATGGACGCTCTCTGAACATGTTTTCCAGTCCTCACGGCTCATCACATAACTTACCTTTCCCCCAGTATAACGACGTTGACTCTCATTCTCTGAGCATCAACTCCTCTCCTCAGCAAGCACCTCTCGCTTCAAGCCACAGGCTGTCTAACCTCTTATCTAACTTTCAACGTAACAGGGGTCCGAAGCTGGCAGATGTAGAAGGACCCGCGATCGGCAGCCTCAAGACAGGACAGAGCCAATCGTTCCCCCGAAGCACTGATGATCACGACATGCCAGGTAACAAGCGCAGGATAAGCTTCTCTTGGATGAATAGGCACTCCGGAGGTGAAACCAGCAGGTCAAGCATGGGGCCTACGTCTAGGCCGTTCTCTGCCAAGAGACTCAACCCCTTTACTAGTAGTTCTGGAGCTCTTACAGGTGATAATGACTTACCGCACTCGCGACCTGCGTCGATCAAATCCATTGATCTTCCTCGACCCTCAACGGACAGCGGCTCTATCTGGAACATTCCCCGGGATTTCTCTATGCTGGGGAAGAAGGGAGTTTGGTCCCCGAACGAAGGACGCTGGTCCTCTAGGAACCCATCTCGCCGACCCTCGCTCGGTGCAGTACCGACTGTGCTCGAAACAACCCTTGCTACAGCAAATGATGAGATCCTTGACGATGACGATCTCCTCGACCCTCAGACATCGCCTAGCCAGGTCGGTGTTATCGGATCTCGTCCCCCAAGTCACCGTGCGTCCATGAGTCGACATCTCAACCCAGCGGCACCGACCTTCAGGACACCCTTCTTTACCCGTAGAGAGAGGGATGCAAGTCCTGATAAGGATAAGTCAAAGGGCAAGGATAAAGAGAAACGCGGAAAGTCCAAGGAAGGCCGCACGAAGGGCAAGGAAGTTCTGACCCCGACAATTGAAGTGCCTCCAAGCCTTGATGATTCACCTTCAGATTCGCGGATGTCTCGCGACACGTATTCTGTTCATACACAGAACTCGATATCGGAATCTCATGAGTCTTTGGATCTAGGAATGACAGCCTCGAATTCTACTACCGACAACAACGCCGCGAGCCACAAGGATGCTGACAGTAGTGTTGTCAAGAAGTTGTTTAGAAAAGGAAGTTCTAGCAAGTTCAGCACCTTGTCTTCTAGGCTGAGTAAGGATTCCGTCCTTTTCAAGAAAGGACCTGGCAGCAGCACGTTCTCTGACAAGAATATGTCAGCAGAGCATCGTTCCAGCATCGGCGACGCAGATGAAATTGGGGAAGATCTGTCGCAACTTGGCCGCAGTTACGAAAGCGTGACCAGCAGCCCATCGTTGGGCCAGGGCAGTTTCAAAACAAAGGAAGCCCCTAAAGAGGGTCGTATGGGCATGGGAACTTGGCGGTTCTCGATGAAAAAGAAAAGCAAGGAGCCTGCGTCAAAAGAGAAGGAAAGCATGGAAAGTGATAGGCCTGCGGATGAGTAGAGAGTGTATATTATTGTGGTATACATTTATGTCTAGCATTGAGGTTACGTGTAAAGCGGAGTAGCGCATTTGGCATTAGCATTTTGGCAACAGTGGACAATAAATCATATAGAGCCCAACGGTTATTCGCAGCATTAGTAATCGCATCTCAACCATTACAAGCCTTGTTATCCGATCATCATTCTGTGATTTCTAGGCTATAATGATAGTGTTGAAGTTGTAGAATCGGAGCAAGTTCAGCCACAATACATCGTGGCAGCTTACCTAGGTACCTATCCAGGGGTGGCCCGCTTTTAGCCATCATGGCTCTCAACACGTGCAAGGAGCTTCCTCATGCTCACGTCGAACAGCGGATTCTGTTTGATGTTGGAATATCATAGATTCTGAACGACCGAACCTCCTCCATAATGAATGGGTCTTACCCAGAGGCTTCAGCTCTTGATGCTGGTAAGTAGATGTTGAACCTGAAGGCCACTATCCCTTTGCGACTAATCCCAACGTTTCTGGACAGCCGACTACGATGCTATAGACCACCTCAATCTTCTCTTCTCGCACCCATCCACCATATCGTCTATAAGCGAAGTATCCAAATCATTACAGAGCCACCAAAATGCGCTTTCGAACGAAATAGCCACCCTCGAGACGAACCAGGCTTATGGATCCGACTCGAGCCTCGAGCGCATGCAGTCGGCGCAAGCTGAGCTAGCACAGCTATTTCGAAAGATCGAGACAGTGCGCTCGAGAGCGATCGAGACCGAACAGAACATCACCTCGATGACGGCCGACATAAAGAGACTTGATGGAACGAAGAAGAACCTCACGCTGAGCATGACGGCCCTCAAGAGGCTGCAGATGCTGACAACGGCTTATGAGCAGCTCAGGGGCTTGGCCAAGACGCGCCAGTATAAGGAGTGCGCAGGGCTCTTACAGGCTGTTCTGCAGCTCATGAAACACTTCAACAGTTATCGCAGTATCGAACAGATCGCGACGCTGAGCAGAGGTGTGGCCGAGCTGCAAAGAGAACTCCTTGAACAGGTCTGTGAAGACTTTGAGATGGCATTTGCTAAAGGAGAGGTCGGCGCGCGAAGGGGCACACTCGTTGAAGCATGCCTAGTCATGGATGCCCTCGGAGAATCTGCTAAGGCTCGGCTCATGAATTGGTACGTCAATACAGAGCTTCGAGAATACAGACAAGTGTTTCGCGGCAACGACGAAGCTGGAAGTCTGGACAACATTGGGCGGCGATATGCCTGGTTCAAACGAATGATGAAGACTCACGATGACGAACATGCTATGATCTTTCCTCCACACTGGAGAGCTAATGAGACATTGGCAGCAGCTTTCTGCGATGGCACTCGAGACGATTTCAAGGGCATTCTGGAGCGAAGCATGCGACGGACAGACGGCAACAAGATCGATGTCAATCTATTGTTGAGTTGCCTTCAAGAGACACTCGACTTTGAGCAGAGCCTTGAGAAGCGGTTCGCCACTTCATCAAGAGCCAGCATTGATACGCTCAGCTCTGTTGAGGAAAAGGCGCATAGTTTCCACGGATTGATCTCAGTAGCATTCGAACCATACTTGAGTTTGTGGGTTGAGTCGCAAGATAAGCAATTGGCAGTCATGATACCCAAGTACCGCAGCCAACCGCTCATACCGCCTGATGACGAGTTCTCACCACAAGCCGTTATTGCCTCGGCCATTGAGTTATTTCACTTTTACAAACTCACGCTGTCACAATGCGCGAAGCTTTCTACGAGTGAGCGCCTTCTTGATTTGGCAAAGATATTGGCCAAGTATCTCGATGAATATGCTCAGCAGGTCTTGCTGCACATATTACAGTCTGGTGGACCTCAAGGGCCTCCATTACAGGACGTTGTGCTTGTATTGAATACAGCAGACTTCTGGCACATCAACACTAATCAGCTGGAGGAAAGCATTAAGAAACGCATTGACAGTGAGTTCGTTTCTAAAGTCGACTTGTCCTCACAATCGGATGCCTTTCTTGGTGTAGCGAGTGCTTCTGTTCTGGCACTCGTTCGCGCGGTCGAGCTTGACTGCGAAGGCGTCTGGCGGGAGATGAAGAATACCAATTGGAGCACAATGGAGAGCGTTGGCGACCAGAGTTCATATGTGGGGGAGCTGGTAAGACATGCTGATGGAAAAGCCGCGGAGATATTGGCTCTTATCTCGAAGCAACAGTACGCCAGAGCCTTCTGTGATAACTTGGTGGAGCATTTGGCCACAGGGTACATTACGAGCATTATTCAATGCCGACCGATATCCGAAGTTGGGGCCGAGCAGGTGTGTTATCTGAGCAGTTCGAGTCATGCTGTATGCTAACAAGTGGATTTGTAGATGCTACTTGACAAATATGTCCTGACCAAAGCCCTTGAGAAGTTGCCTATGCATCATGCATCGTTCTCTGGGCATGAGACACCCCCTTCCAGTTTTGTGCGCAGAGTTCAGCATTGCATGAACAGACTTGATCCATTGCTTAAGACACTTCAAGTTCGGCCGTCACCGCCGGAAGGGTTGGTACAAGCGTATTTGATTCATATTGCGGATCGGTCAGATACAAACTTCAAGAAGATCCTCGATCTCAAGGGTGTTCGGAAAGCGGACCATGCTCATCTGATAGAGCTCTTTGGCATTCACCGCGACAGCACTCCCAACGATAAATTGGTAGCCAGCTCGCCCTTGCTCACACCTCTCATGACAGCCCCAAGCCTGGGTAACACAGTCCCGCTTGGAGTGATGAACCCATCCGTTGCAGCGGCTGTTAGCCCGCGGTTTGAAGCAGGATCACTAGGTGAGAAGCTTCTAAGTGCGGCGAGAGATATCAGCCAGAGTAGCACGAGCACTGCAGCACAGACAGGACTCGAGAAGGCCACAATAAATGAGAACTTGCGAAACTTTGGCAAGTTCTTCAAGAGAGATATTGGATCGTTAGGAGCGAGGTTTGGAAAGCGAGACGGCAGCGTTGGTGCTGAGGAGGGACGATAGAGCGTAGATTACAGATGATATCTAAGTTAAATCAACTAATTGTGCCATATGATGAGCCGGATACCGAGTTACGAGCTATGAACGGTCTACTAGTGTTGATTGTTTGGAGCCTTATCCCCGGTTATCATGAGGAATCAATTAAAGCTCCGTCGGCACCTCATCTCGCAAACATCCGAAATCCTTGCCACATTCGGTAATAGATGGATTAGTCATGGCCCGTTAGACCTCAAGATTGATAAAGGCAAAACAGACGGCTAACCACTGGAAAAGTTAAATTATGTCATTCATCCATCCCCTTCTCTGCCTTCTAAGCCCCCCGTCCTGAGCGCCTCACTGAATGGCATCTCCACTAGCCGGCTTATAAATCATTTTGTCCAATCATATCCTCCCTCTGCATCTCCATTGTCAAAATTGATTCCATCTCCTGTCTGCATTTGCATTGCATCAATCCCCACATTCACCACGTTTCTCTACGCCTTCCAAGCTATTCTCTCAGGGTTCATCCGCCGAAACCGCTCTACTTTTTTCAACCGCCCCTCAACCGTACCTCTGTAGCGACTCAGTCCATAGGTATACTCTGCTAGTGGCGTTTTTCGCCTTTGATCCTACCGTATTTAAAAGAATCGCGACAGCCCACCTTTTCTTATCTCACCTACAATCCCCCCCCTCCAACACCGCCAAACTGTTCTCCTCCACGTTTAAACGCGCTACTCTCCGTTCCAGCGCTGGCCTTTCGATTGCGGCAGCGGCGACTACTTTTCATAAAACTACGAGAAAACCGGCTGTAGATTTTGGTGTTAGAAAGATGCATAGCAAGGTTGTCAGTATGTGCTTGTCCACGTCCGTATCTATGCCCTCGTGCTTATTGCCCCTCCATCATGGAACCCCTCCTCCAAAACCTACAAGTCTGACGAGAATCAATTAGTTATCGGTTCAGGGCCTGCTGCCCACACAGCTGCTGTCTACTTGGCACGAGCTGAATTGAAGCGTGAGATTTACTTTCTTCTCGTGGATATTCTCGAAGATGAACTGACATCGCGTAGCCGTTCTCTATGAGGGCTTCATGGCCAATGGTATTGCTGCTGGTGGCCAATTGACCACTACCACCGAGGTTGAGAACTTCCCCGGTTTCCCCAAGGGTATCATGGGCGGAGAGTTGATGGTAATCTTTTGCTTCTTCCTCGGTAACTCTGAGTAACTAACACAACATCTAGGACAACATGAGAGCCCAGTCCGAGCGCTTCGGCACAGAAATTGTCACCGACACCGTCACCACCCTCGATCTCTCCTCTCGACCCTTCAAGTACAGCACCGAGTTCTCCCCCGAGGAGACACACACCGCCGACTCCGTTATCATCGCCACCGGCGCCTCGGCTCGCCGTCTCAACCTCCCTGGTGAGGACAAGTACTGGCAGAATGGTGTCTCCGCCTGCGCTGTCTGTGACGGAGCCGTCCCCATCTTCCGCAACAAGCCCCTCTTCGTTATCGGCGGTGGTGATTCTGCCGCCGAGGAGGCTACTTTCCTCACCAAGTATGCAAGCCACGTTACTGTCCTCGTCCGCCGCGATGTCCTCCGTGCCAGCCGAACCATGGCCAACCGTCTCCTCAACCACCCCAAGGTCACAGTCAAGTTCAACAGCGGCGCGACCGAAATCCGAGGTGGTGAGGATGGTCTCATGAGCCATCTCGTTGTCAAGAACAACAAAACCGGAGAGGAGGAGGTCCACGAGGCCAATGGTCTCTTCTACGCCATCGGTCACGACCCCGCCACTACCCTTGTCAAGGGCCAGGTTGACATGGACGAGGATGGCTACATCAAGACTGTCCCTGGCACTACGCACACCAACGTCGAGGGTGTCTTTGCCGCTGGTGACGTCCAGGACAAGCGATACCGACAGGCCATTACCAGTGCCGGTACTGGATGCATGGCTGCTCTCGAGGCCGAAAAGTTCCTCGCCGACCATGAGGATGACCAGCGAGCAGACGACCGACCCAACCCCAACTAAAAAAAGAAATAGACATAGACACCTAAAAATCATAAAACATATAGACCTGCGCCATTTTAGACGGGATATAGATATCTACATAAAGAGAAGGAGCAGTCAAGACTTTCAATTTAATCCACTTCACGTTTGCATGATATACAGAAAGTTCCAAGCCGAGGTCTCTTTAATCTTTATTACTACTTGTGGTCAATGTATTTCATAAACTACACAAGATCTTTCAAACAACTTTTAGTTGCCAAACCTAAGACCACAGCATCGTTATGTCGTCCTGGCTGGTAATGGTATCATTTACTTTCTTCTTACTCTCGCCACAGGAGAGTAGGGGGCGTAATCTCCGTACCCTTGAGTTTCTCCAGACCCTCACCCCCCTGAGAAACGTTAGCATCATTTGCTTCATGAATATCATGAGATTTACTTACGTAGCTGATGAGGGGGGACACCTCAACACCAATCTCGGCTTTGTCACCAACGACAATGGCACCAGCAGCCTCGACCCAGCGCTTGCCCTGGGTCATGATATCAGCCTTGCTGGTATCGGGGTCATCCTCGCCAGTGCCGGGAGCGTTCTTGAGGGGAGAGAACTCATCCTCACGCTTGACCTCGAGTGAGGCAAACTTGTCCAGGGTCAGGAAGGGGAAGACATCGAAGACGAACTGCTCCAGCTTGATGCCATTGGGCTTTTCGGGCTTGACGGTCTCGCCACTCTCAAGATCAGCAGAGGGGATCTTCTTGCGGGCGATGTGGTGGGGGAGCTTGTGAGCCCACTGAGGAATGGAATCGAGGAAGCTGAAAGAGTAGTAGTGGTTGACAATGTTGGCAGCACGGAATCGAAGGAGATCAGACTGCTTAGGGTCAAGCTCCTCGGCAGTGGCCTTGTCGATCTCGGAGTACTCGACAACATCTGGCTTGCCGTTCTTGGAGAGAATCAGACCGACGGACTCAGTAGCGTTACGCTTACGGACAACCTTGGTGGCAATGTCGACGTTAAGGGCGGCAGAGAAACCAATGAAGATGGGGTCAGCGACCCTCACAAGGCAGTTGTCTACGCAGTAGGCGTGGATGTGCTGAATACCGCGCTTTCGCATATCATCAACAACACCGGAGACGACAAGAGCGTTGTAGAGGCCACCGTTTCCATCAGGAGCAACAGCAACCTTGCCCTTGGTCTCGAGAAGGATCTTGCCATCGTTGGAGATGCAGGGCAGAACACCCTGCTCGAAGATCTTGACGTTGTCCTGGCTCAGGCCAAAGTAGTTGTTTTCCTGGAAGAACTTTTCGGTAGGGCCACGGGTAGGACCACTGGTCATGACATACCAGGGAACCACGGCGTTGGAGCCAGCAGATTTCTTGGCGGCGAGCTCCTGGATCTTGACAATTCTCTCACCCTGAAGTTGGAAGAGAGATTTGTGGGAGGGAAGGCCAATGTCGTAGCAGCCCTTGGGGGCAGAGCTACCAAGGCGAGTGCCCTGACCGCCAGCCATGAGGACGACGGCGACCTGACCCTTGGAGATGAGGTCAAGACCAGAGTCGTACCACTTGGAGATATCATCGGCACTGGAGTCGAGAATGCTAGCGGTAGCAGATTCGGGGAGAGGCTCGAGGCGATCGGGCTCATCGCTGGTCTTGGGAGGGTTCAGGGCGCGGTGTGTGATCTCGTTGATATGGGTGGGGTCGAAGCCAGAAAGCTGCTGGTACAGAGTTCCTCGCTCGGCCGATGAGAGGGAGTCGTAGAAGGTGAAGACTTGCTCTTGGCCGGCTTTTGTGTACTTCTCCTTGAGCTCGTTGAGAGCCTCGGGGCTAGGCTCAGCAGGGGCATCATTGGCCTTGCCAAGGTGAAGAGCTTGCTTGATGGCCTCCATTGTGATGGAAGTGTATGTGAGGTCTGGGAGAGTTGCGGTGAGAGCGATCAGAAGTTTGAAGCCGAATGTCTAGAAACTTCACAAAGACGGAATATTTAGAGGCTGGAATTGAAGAAGAGAGAAAAGAAAGGAAGAATGAGCTAGGAACTATGGGGTGGGAAGAGTTGAGATCTAAATACGAATTGGAGGATGTTGATCTCGGAAAGACCCTTACGCAGCAGCCCGCAGCTTTCCTTTACTTCTCCCGTTGTCCCTGACGTCTTTGGTCTTACCTTAACTTCCCTAGCAAAGAAGACGCTTCTTACCTTAGGTACTTTTAACACCGTTTACCTCACCGTAAGTGAGGTAAGGTACAATCCATGGATGCTTGAAGCTCCTCCCACGCCGCCAACGCCAACCACCTAACGTCGAGCAACGCTGATGCCCCTCAGCTGCCCCACCTACTCCGTTGGTACGCAAGCCGCAAGGTCCAATTGAGCTTGGTCCGCCAATTAGAGCGGGGGAACCGGCGACTGAGGCACCGATGCTGATGCAGCGGCGAGTGGATTTGCTGAGAGCGCTATAGCGCCCATGCTGTTACCCTGCGACCCCCTATTGGATTCTATGATAATTGATGCGTACGTAAGCTCAGCGATTTGTACAGTCAGAATTTATACCATTCAAGATCTGGAAACTCAAAGAACAGCCTGACAACGATTGTAATGGCTGATGTCGTATTTGTCGGAACTACGACGGGATCCGCGATGTTTACGGAAAGGCAAAATGATCCAGATTCTCATCAGGGACCTGCAGTGTTCGTAATCGTCAACTTGTCTGTCTTCTATGTTTCATAAACCCACCCTGACATTGACGCCTAGAGCTCAGGCACGAACTGACAGGGCTGTTTTATGTGGCTGTGGCGGCTGACATTGCAGCTTAGGTGCTGAGAATAGCACTCTGGGCCAGGAGGTACCTACCGATAAAAATCCGTACCCTGCCTAAGGTACCTACCTCAGAGACCTTCAGATCTGGCTGCCTGTGGCGAATGAGCCAGACCAGTCTTCACGTCATTCTACTACATTGTGTTGTAGTACCGTTGCCTAAAGTTAAGGTATCAAGTTAACATATTCACAAATATGATGTATTGATCTCCAAGAAGTATTTGAATACATATCTGTCATCTAATTAGAATTATTTGAACCGTCTCACTATTCCCCGACTGGCGAAACCGCTAGATTGTCCCATCTTCCCGCTTAAACTTGGAGACTACCTAGTCACAATGACGAGAAGCAAAGCTGTTCAAGAGATCACCTTTCAGGATCCTGTAGGCGACGATGATGACAAAGAGGAGCAGGAAAACGCAAGCTCGCCTCCTGAACCAGCAACCTTCAAGGGACGTCTTCAGATGAGTGACTTCATGTTCAAATCAAACGAACCTTCAAGTAGCCAAACTTCCCCTATACGAAGATCCCCGAGATCCACAACTTCCATCACTTCGACCTCGACCTCATCCGCTTCAGCCGCCAAAACGAAGCGGACCAAAGAGCGAGATGCAGAAGATATAGAGAAAGAAATTAGACCAAGGAAAAAGAGAGCACGTCAGGCCTCTGGATATGCGCCTCCCTCAACATACGCACATCTCAATGGCCTGCCAGATGCCATCGGCTCGAATCTTCTAGTTCTCTTCATCGGTCTAAACCCTGGTATACAGACAGCACGAACAGGCCATGCATATGCTCATCCTTCAAACCTGTTTTGGAAACTCCTCTACTCAAGTGGCCTCACACCGCGTCTCTGTACTCCAACCGAAGATCGTCAACTCCCTGAACTGTACTCCATGGGATTTACCAACATTGTCGCCCGACCCAGTCGCAATGGTTCTGAGCTTAGCAGGCAGGAGATGGATGAGGGGGTTGAAATTCTTCACGAAAAGTGTCGCAAATACCGTCCCGAGTCTGTATGTGTAGTGGGTAAGAGTATCTGGGAGAGTATTTGGCGCGTAAGACATGGCAAACCTGTGGGAAAGGCCTTCAAGTATGGCTGGCAGGACGAATCTGAGAACATGGGTGTGATCGAGGGCGAATGGGACGGATCTAAAGTGTTTGTGTCGAGCAGCACAAGTGGTCTTGCTGCTACGTTATCGCCAGCTGAAAAAGAACGTATATGGGCAGAAATTGGAACATGGGCTCAGAAACGGCGAGCCGAGAGGGAGCTTGAGGCAAAAGAAGAGAGCAAATAAATATAGTGTATAGTACATAAGAAATCGACATTTACTCTTTTCGACAAACAATTCACTACAGCAGTTGATTGCACGGCTTTGTCCTATCTAGAATGAACTTTTGCCTTACCAGGCCCTTCTGATTTCAGATTGTAAGTACATCTTCCCCCAACTCCGTTACGCCAGAAGCCAAAGCACCTAGAGCATGGCCTTTTACTTGCATCGCTTCTCAACAACATTAGGTCCATTCTCCTCGTACTCCTTTCGCGAAATCCACATCTGGTGGAAAGTGCCCAAACTAGCGAGAATGCTACCGCCGATCCAGGCACCGAAGCGTCGCTCACTCGTGAGGCCTGCCGCATGAATCTTGATCTTGAGCCCAGGATACATCGCCATCAACTCGTTGTTCAGGCGGTCGTTGAATCCGTTGATCAGACTGGTGCTGCCAGTTACGACGACGTTAGCCAAGAGGTTGCCTCGAAGATCGACGTCAACCGCGTTCAAAGCAGAGCGGATAAGCTCGGGGATGGTTTGCGCTTTGGTGAGTTGCTCAGAGTCGGAGCTATTGTATCCGACGGTCTCGTCAAACATGCCCTCTGTCACTCTGAACCGCTGCTCGCGCCACATCTGGTTATAACCGTCTGGCATCTCGAACACCCGGCCGGGTTGCGTCTTAACATAATCCTCATTGCCGGAAACACTGTAACGACCGGGGCCTCGCCAGATTTCTACTACTGACTCCTTGAATTCCGTCAACACACGCTCTTCCTCATATGCGCGGAATGAATCGTTAATCTGGAAGGGGAAGTGTCGTAGTCGGACTGAAGGAGGTGCCAGGGCGTCGACAGGTGTCTTGTTCTCGATCATGAAGGTGGGTGTCAGCTCGACCTTGGGCTCTGAAGATTCAAAAAGATTTCGGATCTGCGAAGAGAGCCAGATGCCACCAACAGGAGACTTCTGGATAGATCGCTTCAGCACCATGCCGTCGTGAATAGCTGTGACCGAGGTGTTGGCACCGCCCACGTCAATAACTAGTGAGGTAGCTTTGCCAGCGGCGAATGCTGCCAACACGGGAGTGCGACTCAGCCAGAAGGCAGGGCACCCCCAGTTCTCCATGATGATCTCAATAGCCTTCTCACGAGCCTTGGGTGTATTCCAGGGAGCCTCTGTAATCAAGAGGGGATTTTCGCCCAACGGCTTCTCGGCAGATTCGGCAGCATCGGCGTCGTCCATGGCCACATCGCCCTCTCCATCCTGGCCTTCTGCCTTGGGGTCGTCGTTTAGACCGTTCTTCGAGGGAGGTGTTTGTCGTTCGGGTTGCAAGCGCTTAACAAGCATGTTTTCCCAAATTCGAGCAGCGACATCCCAATCCTCCACCACACTATCCTTATTCATGTAGTTGCGGACTTCGAAGTCGGGGCGAGGGATGAGGCATTCATCACCAAACATGTCTTTAGGGCTGTCGCCGGTTGTGTGGCCGTAAAACGATGGGAGGATGGATTTAGGAACATCTTCGCCGGCAAATCCAGCTCGAGTATAGCAGTATCCAGGATCAAGAACGAGGGCAGAAACCTCATCTATATAAACATATGTTAGTGGAGATCTTTGGCGGGCTGACGCGACATGGGGAGCTAGAGCTGCGCGTACCTCCTCCATAGATGTCAGTGGGTTGCATAGACGTGGGAAGGGGCTGTTGGGCCATGATTGATGGCTTATGGATGGTATTCGCTATTTAGAGATGGTGAGGTGGATTGAATGATCCGGCGCAAAAGTATCGCGGAATTGGTGGAGTTGCGCCGGCCTGAGCGATTGATGTTCGCGTTGGAACAAATTTCAGCCTTGAGTGGTTGGTAAGGGAAACCTACGCCACACATTGTCGAGGCTACGATGTGGCGGCCATGGATGACTCCACCAAAGGTAGCCGGATTATTTTCGGCGAACCGGCTCTCTTTAAAATTTCGCAGATCGGCTTCAAATCGCTTCTCTTTTTTCTTTATACATGGAGCGAGAGTTCCATGTTACCATCATGATTGTAAGTACGGAAATTCCTCTCAAGTATCTCTCTTTCCTTTGCCTAAATGATGAATTCGCATACTCGCTTCAGAACCGCTGCGATTGACACGGCTTGCTGTGGTTGATTTAAACTGCCAATTTTCTGATTCTGGCGCAACGCATTTCTTTTGATGTCTCACCAATGAGTTATTGAAGCATTGCTAACACAGTGACAGAAGCCATGATGCCTGTACAATGCTTGCGACGGGCCAGTCGGCCTTTGATGCAGTCGATCTCCCAAACCACAAGTACTCGTTGTTCACATGCGCTCGGCTGTGCCAATTACTCAAGGACATTACGGGGCTCACAAAGCGTTGCATCTGGAAGGTCCCTAGCTACTTCGGCTGCTAGAAACCAAGATGGCCTGGACGGATACTCGTCTTTCAAGCAACAGCGCCGAATTGAGCTCTGGGCGGAGAAAGAGAGCGAGGATCCTCTATTCCAAGAGACACACCCTCGCCTCATCCACCGTGCAGAGCGCAAGACGGTACCCGATTTTCATGAAGCTTTTCGAGATGTCCTTGATGATTCCAAGTACGTCAGCGTTTGTGGCCGAGTTCGATCCAAGCGCGTCGTCGGAAAGAATCTTGTCTTTCTCGACATCGTGAATGAATTTGAGCGTCTACAGGTTATGCTCAACCGGTCAAAGTGCATGGTAGAAGAGGAGGCAAGGGGTTTGAAGTTCGCAATGTTGAGAAATTTAATAGAAGTGGGCGACCACATATGTAGGATCCCTAATGTTTATCCTGTTATATCCTAGATGCTTACAGCCTGGCAGCTGTCGTTGGTGTTCCGGTTCGTACTAAAGCCGGCGAGCTCACCTTGGAGGCCAAGACTTTGCCTGAACTTCTGTCTCCTACCATGGAGCAGATCCCAGAGAAACTCACCGATCCCAAGACCAGAATGCAAGAACGTCATGTTGATATGTTGGTGAACCGACAAGCAATTGATGTCCTCCGACTGCGCGCCGAGATCACCAAGCACATGCGTGATTACTTTCACTCAAGAAAATTCCTCGAGTTCCAGACACCGATTCTTGCTGAAAACGCTGGCGGTGCGGTGGCCCGCCCCTTTGTCACGAGAGCCACGGAGTTCAAGGATAGAGATCTCGCCTTACGCATCGCCCCAGAATTATGGCTCAAGCGCCTCGTTATTGGAGGCGTTGACAAGGTCTTTGAGATTGGACCTTCGTTCCGTAACGAGGGTGTTGACGCGACACACAACCCTGAGTTTACTATGTGCGAGTTCTACAGCGCCTACAGTAACCTGGAGGACTTGATCAACCAGACCGAAGAGATACTCTGCAGTCTTGCACAACACTCCCAGGACCTCATCTCTACCCAACTCACATCTCTGCCTTCCATCGATATGAAACAGTTCGTGCGACCTTTCAAAAGGGTCGAATTCGTTCCCGCACTTCAAGAAGCCCTTGGGCTTCGTCTGCCCAAGCTCTCATCTCCAGATGCTCTACCCGAACTCTTGGCTATCCTAAAGATTGCTGGTATCAAGGTGCCAGGTGATGTGCCTACCTCGCTGGCCAAGCTGCTGGATCGTCTGGCTGCCGTTTACCTGGAACCCATGTCATTCATCGAGCCTATCCTAATCATGAACCATCCCGCCTGCATGTCACCTCTTGCGAAGAGCTTCCTTTGCCCACGGACTTATCAGTTAGTATCCGCCCGTGCAGAACTCTTCATTGGTGGTCGTGAGTTGGCAAACATGTACGAAGAGGAAAACGACCCCGAAGAGCAGAAGCGTAAGCTACTCGACCACCGAAACCTCGTCAACAAGGACGACGGTAGCATTGCCATTGAACATAATGAGATGCCTGAAGGCGAAGCAGCTGTCGAGGAAGCTCTGGATGAGCCTTTTGAGGACGAGGACGGCGACGCTGCTCCCCTCGATCAAAGCTATATTAAGGCTCTCGACTATGGCCTACCTCCTACTGGCGGCTGGGGATGTGGTGTTGAGCGTATGGTTATGCTGTTTTCTGGTGCCAACCGCATCAGTGACTGTCTAAGCTTTGGTACCATAAGAAATGTTGTTGGGCTTTCATCAGCAGAGGAAAGCAAGACAAGTTCCGAGGAAGATAAGGGGCTCGAGCAAGACAAGCAGTCGGGTTCCAAAAGCTCATAAACCAGCGCCAGAGAGTTTGTACTATCAGTAGACTTTAATTCATCGCGATGATGTATGAATGATGGAACTGTATAATATTGTAACGATGGCTATGGCCTAGAAAGCTGCATAGAACAATAGAAGATATATCGCGTCCATGCCGAGTATCTGTTAGTCAGTCATATACCATAGGAAGACCTTGCTATATCAAGGGGTTCCCCGAGCTTTTGGCTTGGTCCAACAGTATCTAGACTATGCAAAGAATGATAAGATAACAACACAAGCGGGTTTCTGGCGGACCAGTTATGGAGCAATTCTCAACTGGTATCTTAATATATATGTACAAAAGAAGAGATATCCAATAATCAAATCAAATCAACAGCGAACAGATTCAACTCAGGTCTCACCCCTACACAGAAATGGACAGCTGAAACAGGCTGCTTCCCTTCTTAGGGGTAGACATGGTCTTAATCCAGTCCCTCACTGTCTCATCGCTCAAAGATGATCCAAAGTCAAAGCTATCATCCAACTGCTTGATGGCGACGCTCGACGTACGCTCACAGAACACAACAGCAACCTTGATGTATTTGTCGGCAGGGCGCTTGAAGTAATCAGAGCTTCCGGCGCCGTTTGTCAAATGGAATGTGCTCTTGCACTTATCATCGCCAGTAGCGAGGACCTCGTAGATGTCGACCTCACCACAGCCTGTCTTCCAGCAGCTGCATCCGCTATATTGGCCAGTTCGGGGGATGCGGCCGTTGAGAGCCCAGAGGGCGGGCATGTCGCCGTTGAAGCCGGTGTTGCCATCGAAGGGCATCTTGAAGTTGAAGAGGAAGATCTTGTTTGAGCCAGAGAAGCCCTCTGTAAAGGGTTAGTGAGTGTTATGTTTAGGTTGAGGGGGAGGTAGCATACTGTAGGCAACATCAGGGACACGAGAGTAACCGCAGCTCTCGTCACACTTCTCAGAGCTGAAGATGGAGAATTCTTTGTTGGAAGGGATGAAGACGTCCTTCAGGATCTTGGGAGAAGAGGAGCCACCGTTTCCGTTGGCGTTAAGGTAAGAGAGGGAGTTGCCCCAGGTGCTATACTCAGTAAGTATCAAGGTGTGTTGAGATATACATAGTAACTCACTTGTCAAAGACTCCAGAGCCCTCGCCGCCATAGTTACCCATGAAGATAACATTATCAGCAACACGTCGCTGAGCGTTGTAGTAAGCAGTACGCTTCCAGTGTCCGCCAGGAGTGGCAGTGTACTCCTTTGCCTTTGAGGTAGCCTTGCTCTTGACCTGGTCCACCTTGCTCTTGACATTTTCAACCTTGCTCTTGATCTTGTCCAGTCCAGGCAAGGGGTCAGCCTTTAGCTTCAAGGGCTTCTTCTCATCCACGACGTTCACAGCGTCGGTAGGGGCAGCAGGGATACCAACGGGAGCAGCCTGGGTCGCCGGGCTTCCGTTGTAAGTGTTCTCCCAGGATACGACCTGTCCGTTGATGGTGGCGGTAACCCAGTCCCCACGCTTCTTCTTACGCTGTTCGTGGAAATGGCGATGGCCGTGGAGGTGAGGAGAGGGAGCAGAGTCACGCTTCTTCTCGCTGGATCCGAGATTGTAGACTGCAAACTCCTTGAGGTTAAATGGGCCACGAATGTGGACAGACAGCTATGTTTTGTCAGTTTATACTGTTAAATAGCTGAGTGACGGTGAACTTACATCCTCACTCAGAGGTCCAAGAGCACCGTCGTAGGAGAAGGGCTCCTGATCACAAGATCCATCATCTCCCATCTTTGTAACAGCCTTGAAACTTCCACTGCTGGAGAATCCCTCATAGAGAATCTGATCAATAACACCGCAGAACCAGTTTCCGCCTTCGTTGACGGCGCTGCCAGAGCATTGCTGTGTAAGGGCCGTGGCGAAGCCCACGTAAGCCAGAATGGAAAGATTAGTGACCTTCATGGTTTCAAATCTCTACCCCTTCAGTCTGAGCGACTATAGATATTTGAGACTTATTCTCGAGTCGCTGAGGTCGTCGATATCGACAATTGCAAGGAGGGTTTCGGCGAATGTCTTCAAAGAGTGGACTCAAAAGACAACAGAGATTCCAACGGATTTTAAGGAGTGACTAGAAGTAAAGACAAAGGAGTGTATAGTTTAACAAAGCAAGAAATGCCCAAAATGCACGACTGATATGTTTCAGTGCCAACCTCTAGGAGGAACTCGAAGGATGGGGAGGATTTCCATCCTTCAGTGGGGAGATGGGCGATATTAAAGAGGATCCAAAAAACACAACTACTATGCACACACACACATACACTACGACTGTTGAGGACTCAAAGGGGTAAAGGAGCCCAGCGTCACCTCCGAGTCTGGGCAGCAGATCTCAATTCTGTTCCTGGTACAACCAAGCCTAGCTAGCAAGCGTAGCTAATAGTGTACGGAAAAAAGATGGCCAAGATAGGTTGGTGGTGTATTTGTTTCAGGCTACGAGGGGACTCTAGAGCCTTAGCCAATTACAGGTGTCAGATGACTTATTGATAGTGGTTAATAAAGGGAACGGCCTGGCCATGCTGCTTTGGGAAGTTGAGGGCATCACAAAGAGCCACGCTTTGGCGCGTGGATGATGGCGCAGCGGTCTTGGCTCTGGGCCGGTCTCTTGCAGGCTGGGGGCCAGGATGCTTGGTTAGACGCCGAGACGACATATAAGATTGCATTTAGCTGCTGTCTTAACTTTGTGTGATTCTCTCGCTCGCATGATGAGTAACAACAGGCAGATCTGTGTGATACAAGTGATGGGCCTCATGAATATCAACGAATATCACACAACCAAGTCACAGCTACTATAACGACGTGGCCAGCATCAACTACTACTACTAACAAATGATCATCAACATTAGTCGAAACAAAACAGGTTGGTAGTAGAAAGTGGGTGTGGCCAGTTCCCCTACAACACCAAGAAAGGCCAACGCTTGTCTAATCTTGGCTTTTCTTGGCGTGTCCCCTAATTTATTTTTTTTGCCCGAGGTACTCTGTACCTACGGAACAATGAAGACGATGAGAATGTCTTTGTTAAGAAGAAAAGTCGGTCTCTGGAATGTCCACGTGCTGCTTGACTCGAGATGCTCTTTTTGACCTATTAGTACATTTCCAACCCCCCTCAATTATTAATGTCACGTTTAGATAGTGGAGATGTGCATATCACTATTTCACCCTCAACGATGCAGAAAGACGTCAGTCAGCCATCTAGTTACAATTGTTGAGATGGTCACCGACCGTTCAGATACAGTTCTCTGTTAACTCAAGAAGACATTAGTTTGAGCCCTGGCTGATTCTTAGTATTCGCCGTTCAATCGTGTCTTACTGGGTCTGCATGGCCTCAATTCAGCCAGGACTATAGTTAACAACTCATCAATACGGAGGCCTCAGCAAGTCAATGTCCCATATTGAATATTTCGATCTTTTTTTAATCATGAGATTTCACGTTTCCGTCAACACATTCATGAAAAAGGCGGGAGTTCCATGAGAAGTCTCCTCTATATCACATTATTTTGAGACATATTATGCCTGAAGCGGAACTAGCTATAAGTAAAACTAACCGTCAAACTCGACTCGCAAGTCCAAGCTTTTCTGCTTTTATGGTCTTCAGAGCTCCAGATGACATGACCCTCTATCTCCAGATATTCATGCTTTTCCATGCGAACGTTTCCAGATTATGGTAATACATATCCTTAGTCATCGAAACCACCCCATTCACCATCATCACCACTGTCCTCATTCGCCTGCAATTTCCTCTTCTTGCTACCCTCAATAGCACCACGACGGTTGTTCTCCTTTCGTCTTTCATACCCGCTCTTGGATGTAATCTTGGCCTTGCTTCCACTCCGGCGCGCTTCCACACCTCGTTCCTTGAGCTTTTTGCGATCTGCCTTGCCAACATTAGGGAGAGCATCTAGGAGCCACTTTTGTACCCCAGCCTCATCTCCTGTTTTGCCAGCCTGCTTCTCGCTTGCAGCAATAACGTTGGCGACCATCTTGACAAAGGGAATGTCCTCCTTGGTGTAGAATGTGACCGCCACGCCACCTTCGCGACCTGCTCGGCCTGTTCGTCCTGCGCGGTGGACGTAGCCCGCGCTGGAGCCGGGGACATCGTAGTTGACAACACCGTTGACTCCGGCAAAGTCTACACCTCGTGCCAACACATCTGTTGTGATAAGAACCCAGATGTCTCCAGCACGGAACTTGCGCATGATGGAAGATCGAGCAGAGTCTGTGAGACCACTGTGGAGGGCAGCAATTCTTGCCGCACCACCAGCCTCAAGGGGAATATCGTATTGCATTTCCTCGTGCAGAGCAGTCGCTCGGTCAATTGTTTGTGTAAAGACCAAGAAAGGGGGTCGCAGAGGAGGGCCCGAATCATCAGCAGCCGTAGGGTGCAACAGCTGGCGCAATGCCAGTAGTTTACCTTGCTCGGTTGCAGTGTATATAAGTTTATGTGCAATGTTTGGAACAGCAGTATCCTTAAGACCCACGACGAGCCTCACAAAGGGCTTCGGTGTGATACCCAGCGACTGTGCTCTTGAAGTCAACTTCTCTGTAACCATAGACTCAATGTTTGAGCCCATCGTAGCGGACCAAAATGACACCCTCAAGTGGGGGTTTGTACATGCCGTCCAGTCAGACATCATGGCATCTCGGAAAAGAGGATCAAGCAGAACATCCGCTTCATCCAATATCAAGTCTCTCACAGTAGGCAGAACCTTCTGTGTGCTTGGAGGTCCCGAAGTAAGAAACTTTAGTAGGAGGAAGGGCGTGGTGACCAGAATATCAGCCTTCGTGATTTGCTCGGGCTTGTCGTCTGCCTTATCCTCCTCATCCTCAGAATCTGACTCCTTATCCTCCTCATCCTCAGAGCCGTCTTCCGCCATATCCACTTGCTCAGCTGAAAGTTGCGTATGCTTCTTCATTGAAACGACCTTCAGTCGAGTTCCTTGAGCAAGCTTCTGCCCTTCGCTAACAATCTGATGCACCAATTCGCGAGTTGGTGCAACAATAATCGCCTCGAGTTCGTGGATATCGCCGAGACTTTGCCGCGACCGCCTGCACAAGATGTTATTTATAGCGGGAACCAAGAAACTAATAGTCTTCCCGCTTCCCGTGGGGGCGATTGCAAGGAAATCGACTCCTGCTCCCAGTCCATCTTCGTCTTTTAGGGCAGCCTGGGGGTTAACGAGAAGAGGAAGACTGCCCATTTGAACTTCAGTAGGAACTCGGTATCCCTGAAAAACAAGGTTATCGGCGACCTTGTTTGAGAGACCGTAGGCATTACGCAGCTCGCCAAAAGAGTCCAAAGGTTGCGGGAAGAGCTGCTTCTTTCCATCTTTCTTCACTTCAACTGCAGACTTCTTCTTTTTCTTGCTCTTCTTGACCTTGGGCTGATCCTCCGTCTTGGACAGGAGAGTAATCTTTAATCGATGCGATCGTAGCAGCTGGCGACACTCGTCCTCACTCAACATTCGAGACGGTCGTGTAGGTTTCGGTACCTGAACAGGCTCCGCCGTCTCAACAGCTGCCTTGGCTACAGGCTCTGGCTTGGGGGCAAAGAAGTCGACTTCGGGGAGCTCATCGTGAGCTTCGGGTTCAGGCTCATTCTTTGTTCGCTTTCGCTTCTGGCCGCGGACCTGATCATGGTAGAGCTGAGGGTTTGTGGATGTACCAGCCGAGGGCAGCTTCTGCAAAGAATTGCTAGAGTTTTGGCTATTCTTTTGTGTCTTTTTGGTTCCACGGGATAGAACTTTGAGAATATCCATTATGAATGAAAGTAAGGGTATGCGCTATAACGCGTGGTTGAGCTGGAGATCCTATGTGAAGAAAAGTGCTAGCAACTGAGAATTGCATTCAGAAATTTTGGTGGGCCCATGCATGTCGGCTTGACGGAAATCATTGCGGATAGTGGGGGTGGGTGAACAGTATGTGGCTGTCGTGAAATGAGCCACGCTTGGAGCACCGCCACAGCCGTTGAGATCTACTAAGGTTACAGGCACCATTCGTTAGTGTTAGTGGGCGCTATGGGTGGTTCAGTAAATCCCCGACTCAAGATCGATGGGAAATTGTTAGCAGCTGCATACTTTTTGAGCATCAGGAACGCTCCATGAGTGATCCATTATGGGGGATATCTCATCCAATTAAACTCTTGGTCTATACAGCAAGACATGTTCGATTAGTGTCGATCTCCGTCATAATCTTATCCAACTTTTTGCTGCGGGCATGAGCATAATGTATCCCAAGGTTGACGTCACTTTGGCCGCCAGGATAGCCAGCAATCAGGATTTAGAACTCGAAAGCATGGAAAATACGTGGAACTTGGTATTTCTGCTTCTGTGTTTCTGTATTTTATGTCTTGCATTCCCCATTCCCATTCTGCCTTGCATTGTCACTCTTGCATCTAAAAGCAGATCAGATCTTCAAACTAGTACATATCTCTTCTATCAACACAGACAACCGCCATCATGCCGACTATGCTTGGTCTCACCAACGATCGCTCACCTCACGGGCTTAACGCAGAAGAAAGTAAATTTGGTGGCCCCTCCAGCCAAAGAGGCATGGAACTTACCCCGCGCCAACAAAATGGTAGCATTGTATCCGGCATCGAAGGCTCCGACTTCTTCAACGGTGGTGGCAAGCAAAAGGAACACGACGCAGATGAGGAATCAGATGAGGAGAACCTCAAAACCATCAAGGGCCGTAACCTCTCCGCCGTCAAGGAGATGGAGACCCTTCTCTGGCGTGCCCTCTGCGATAAGCCCAAGACTGCCCTCAAATACATCGCCAAGGACGCCGTCATGTCGAACCGCTTCCTCTTCGGCGACCCTGTCCCCCGGACCGCTGACTCTGATCCTTCTCTAGAGGAAGAGATCAAGCACTGTGAGGAGTGGCTCGCCTACAAGATGCACGACCCCCAGCCCGTCGAGATTGGTCTCATGGCGGCTGCCATTGGCTACAAGCTCATCCTCTTCCGCCAACTTGACCAAGGAGATGGCAACTTTGGCATGCAGACCGTTCAGGCTACATGTTCTAGCTCCTGGAGGCAACTTGCTAGTGGCGACTGGGAGCTCACTAGTATGTTTGCTGGTTAAACGGTTTGATGATATGGATGATTGCATGAAATGGACAGGCGTTACATGATGAATGGAGTATTGTTTGGTGATTCGTGCCTAAAGGAGCTACATCATAAATCTGAACAACAGGTTGCATGCACATTAAACATCTATGTGAAATCTTTCGTCATTCATTCAGTTGAATCTGTACGCAATATGAGGTGAATAATAAGGCATTTATCATGTGACAAACAACGCTTTATTATCCGCTACCTATGTAAGCTTCTTGATACATTCATGTCAACAATCAATACTCACGATTCAACTAAGATGCTGGTAGCTGCCTCCGAACTCAAGCTCTCCTGAGTCCAGGATTGCCCGAAGATCACACATCAATTTAAGAGGTCCAACGTCTTGAGCCAAGACTTTCGATGACTATCTCGAAAATTGGATCTCCCTTCTTGTTTGGTGGAGTTTCGTCTTTTAAAGTGTCAATAAGACGTTTTAACCTCTGCTGTAACACACGAAACCTCTCTTCAGTACGAGCTTTCCGTCGATATACCAGATCTTCTTCCCCAACAGTACATTCGAGGGAGATAGTTATGCCGCTATGTTTTTCGAAATGCACCTCTTCTATAATTTCTGCAAGTGACATGCTAAAGAAGCTTCGTGCTGGACACCATTGATACCTCGAGTACTATTCGGTGCGGTAGACTGTGAAGTCGATAGCGACCAGGCGGTCAGATACAAGGTCTGAAGCAGTAGAGTCAGGGGATGAGCGGCCACTGGCAGTTGGATCATTGCTAGGTTTTTGTTTTTTGCCATGCTTTTGTTCTTTACCAGGCTTTTTTTCTTTGCCATTCTTTTGATCATGGTCGTAATCTTGCTCTGAGTGGTAGTCTTGCTCTGAGCCGTAATCTTGCTCTTGGTCGTAGTCTTCTTCTCTGCCATAATCCTCTTCGTTTAGGCAAGAAGAATATGGTTCTTCATCTCGAAAGGACTCTGGTATAGGTATATCAGGCCCTCCCCCCACGTCTGGTTGGCTATCTTGAATTCCCAAATCCTCTGTGATCGGAGGATTATTCGACTGCGGCTGACCAACTTGAGAAGCCGATATGGATTGCCCGGGAATCTTTGGTGGTTTTGCATTACTGTTTGAAGCTTCCGCCGGAGAAGAGATAGGATGATCTTGACTTTGGGCATGGTCACTCGTTGAAGATACATTGTAACCCGTGACGACAAGCTTGAATGAAGGTTTACTTTCTGAAGTTTGCGGGTTTATGGGTGAAGAATTGGCGTTATCTGGCGCAGGATCGCCCTTGTTGATTGTTTTCTCCAAAGCCATGTTGGGTGCCTCTTCCGTGTTATCGCGAGGCAATGACGATGATTTGTCGTGGCTGCCAGGTCCTCTGATGTCCTTTAAACTGTTTTCTGACTGCTAAGAGATACGTCAGTACTCAGCGAAGCAGAATTGTAATTGCTCAATGCTCTGGGCGTACAGTTGGGTCAATGCCTTGGCTCCTGGCTAGATTAGGCTCTCCCACGATATCCGCCGTTTGGGGAGGGATGTTCTTGGGGGAGCTCTTCGAGAACGGGGGAAGACATGGACAGAATCTGCTTCTCTTGGGGGAGGTTCGGCTTGGGTCAGAAGAACTTGCCATGGTTTTGCGGTGGTGCTTGGATTGAAACAGTCCTAGCGATGTGGCCTTGAGAAAATGCGCTTAAACTCTGTATGTTCTGAAGAGTGCTTTATGATGATTAAGGAAAGTAGCCTTGCTGTTAGCGACTGATTGTGTCGAAGATATCGTCTTGTGATGGATGTAAGGACGAAGACTGGATATGGACTCTGAATCAATCAATAGTGAGGCTTCAGTATGGGCCAGGTGTACCTACCTTAGAAGGCATCTCAAAATACAAAGGCGAGTTGATCCTCTGGAAGGTGCTACTATCAACTTGAAGAGAGCTTTTCGAAGTTTGTCGAGAAAACAAGGCCGCGCAAGCCGTTCACGTCACGAAAAAGTCATTATTATTATCGAGCAGCCCTTGGGCGGCAAGGGCAGGCGCCTCGGACCTTCCATGAGTCAGGGCGCCATATCTAATAATAACAGATGCAGGCATGGAGCCAAAAGCCCCTAAGACTTAGGTATGTATCAAAGATTTATCCAAAATGGTTTCGTTCCTTATCATTAAGTTCATATATTCCCTTACCACCGCTGATCGCCTTGTTATGGTGCTGCAGAGAGACAGACTGCGACAGCTGGGCACTGCTGAAATGATTACACCAAATGTGTATTCTCTAGCATAATAACGATAACATTATTTGAACTCATGACTGTGTTAAGGCCAAAAATCGTTCCAGCACCGAGTGTCACAATCCCCGTGCTCTTGCTGACGGTGAATGTGCTGAAGCACGTCTATTCTGGCGAAAGATTTGCCGTTGTAGCGGTTTCGGTCGAAATCCCCAGCTGGTAGATCACTTCACCGAAGGATCAAATCGAATCTTGACCAACCCGATAGGACTGTATCACGATCTTATTCAAGCCATGCCGCAGGCGACGGAATCCCAAAAACGAACTCGAATGTTCCCGAGGACACGATGATGACCACCAACTAATCTCCACTTCTCTGTTAGTGTAAGAGCATCGCCTCGTCTGCCGTTCCATGTTTCCAATGTTTCAAGCTCTGTTATCTCCAGCGCGGGGTTAGGGCGTCATTGAGCACGTTGCTAATATCTCGGGGACTTATGTCGTCATTAATAAGTTTTAAAGTCAACGCCGCAGATTTGTGACTTATAAAAATTCCTTCCCTTCATTCATCGATCCATCTCTTAATCCCTAAGTGGCTCGATACTGATCTCGTAGTCCAGCCTCTTTCCATGGTTCTTCACATCTCGTGTATCGCTCTCAATACAACGGAGAAACTGCTGACGAATGTTCCCAAAGACAGCTTCGTTGTACAGATACACTTGCCGGAGACAGAACTTGGGCCCGTATTGGCGTATGCACAGCCCTACTATCATTTCCTTGTCGTTCATGGGCAGAACGTCCATAAACTGCTCGAGGGTCATTGTGAAGAATTCGACCGCCGAAATGCTGAAAGGGTCGCCGTGGCTACCATCGTGAAAGGAAAAAGAGAATTGTAGAGGGGTAGGAGTATTTGTAGTATGCCCACGGAGATGCGAGCTCAGTAATCGCCGTGCCGCAGCTGTATCATACGAATTGCTGCTGAGCTCTTCGATATCTGGCCCAGACGTGGCAGTAGTATCCTTCTGAGAGAGTGGCGTAGAACCAAGCTTTACAGGCGGCTGGTCTGTAGCTGTCGTTTCATTTTCAGAAATGCGAGAACTGCCATTCTCTCCAGTAGGTGGAACTGATCGTATCGCAGTTTTGAACCCACAGACGATCTCATCCGTGGTATTCCTCTCTGCTTCTGATGATTGTTCCTGGGTTTTATTCGTCCCTGATCCTTTACCTATGGGAGCAACAGGCGCAGGAACAGATTTTCGACTTGACCTCCGAAGCTCTTGTCTGGGAGAAACTGCTCGGGCGACTGATTCAAGCCGAACATTGGGACCTTGAGAGACCGGGTCGGCTGTGGGTGCACGAAAACCGTTGAGACGCGGGCTTTTTGTACGCAACGGCGACGTCTCTGATTCTAATAGAGGCCTTTTTGTTGCCAGCACAGGCTTTCCAAAGTCAGTAGAGTGGTGCCAGCATTGATCAAGGGAATTCTTACGCTTGTTCTTGAGGGTTGGCTAGATCCATGAGATGCCTCCGAGTTAACATTCTCATTCTCATCCTGAACTACACTACGTAGCGACGTCACAGTATTTGAGGGTATAGTCTGGCTCTGTACTGTACGTCTTATCTCCTCAAGTGAAGGTAAGTCCGGAGAATCAGCAGGCTCTCTAAAAATCATCATATTAGCAAATATAGCTACCACAATTATTGATGTCAATAGCTCACCTCTTGAGGTAAGATTCACCAGACATCGGGGATGCCGGGGGATCGAATACTTGGTATTCGTAATCAGACTCATCGCTGGACAGATCAAGGGCAATAGGCTCGTCAGGCGCATCACCTCGCTCGAAGAGATTGGTACGCCTCTTTTCTTTGCGAACCTTTATGTTGTGTGATCTTCTGTTGTATAGCTGTCGAAAAAACAGCATGGTCAATGTTTTGATGATCCTATACAGAATAGACAGAAGCTGACTGTCAGTTACTCATCCATCTAAGACGCGTCAAAAACAACAAGAAGAGACTAGACTGACTGTTGGGAATCCTGTGGATAACGGTAGTTCTTGGTGTTTGCAGGAGAAACCTCGTCGGGCCAGAAACGAGGGCCATAGTTGTGTCTGATAAGAAAGTCTTTGGCCAGCCTGCGAATCTTTTGCTTGCATGGCTCGGAGGACCACTCCAATATGTCTTTGTCGTCGATGATCTTTTCCTCTAAGAAGCGGTTCATGTGAAATTTACGAGCAGCGTTGAACTCATTGAGGAGCTTTTTATCAGCATCATCGCCAAACCCAAGTTCGCCGAGCAGTTTCTTGATCGGAGGCACGTCCTTGGTAGTCCTCGTGCGAGAGGAAAATAGGAATGGCCCGGACCGACGCGCGGTACCTTTCTTCTTTGAGGTCATGATCAGAACGTACGCAGAGGACAATTCAGGGATTTGCAGAACAGGATTAATGAAAGAATGGGACGGCAAAACGGGGGGTTAGGTTATTTAGTTAGATTGTATGCTTCTGCGAACCCCAGATTCCGATACCCCTGTCAGAGCCTCAGAGAAAAGGAGCATGGGTCTTCAGGGAATGTTACAGTGGAGGCATGGTAACTTTCCACACATTACGGCCACCGACAGTCAGATCAGCGGGCCTTTGCTGGAAAGTTATCCAAATGCTGGGGCCAGGTCTTGCATATATATAACAGCTACAGCAAAATATTACACTAGCCATGCATGCTATGATGCTGGTTACTGGGTGCTGGTTACTGATTGCTGGCTGGCTGATGTCTCCCGTCGCTTATTACACCTGATGGTGTCGCGCGCGGATCAGGCGACGGCCGGATGTAATAGAGTACCCGATTTCTTATTAGGAATCGATAACGCATTCAGCCAGACTTTTTAACATGACTGTAATAAAACAATTCATTGTGACATATCGTGCATGAATATTGCATTGTGTAATATTATGACCCATTGTTGAAAGTTGCCCTGCCACCACTGTCTGTCCTTATCTTCCATGTTCTGCAGCCACAATTTTCTGTTGTTTTCTCTTCCCTCCCACAACAAAAAGTTAACAAAAAGCAAACCCGACCTAAGCTATTTCCCTGTTTTTGTTTCCCAGGAGGCCCTCCTACTGTATGTACCCTTGCGAGACCACGGCACCTTGCATTGCGTAACCACCCGTTCCACTAGGTGTTCGCCACCATTTTCCACAGTATCAAACACTTTACCGACATTCGAGCTGCTAAGTTAACTAATGCGCCAAAGTCAGACTGCATCGTTTGATCTTGGTTCAACCAGTGACTGTCCCCCATAGCCTGAGAAACGCGTGCTCGGGTACCTCATACATACATATGCAATCACGTTCCTGGTTTTCTATCAACTGCTCTAAGTTACTATACAAATGTGTTATTACAAAAGTCTGGTGCTTGATAAGGAAATAAAAGATAAAAACCACAGAACAGAACCCTGTTGACAGTTTCATACCCGTCAAACCATTAAAAGTCGTTGATCCGCCAATTTCCCAAGAATAGAATATAGTACCATGAAAACAAAAAGAAAGAAAGAAAGAAAGAAAACGAATTCGCATGCCATCTATCCATAATAACTAGAGACTGTATAGTCCATTTCAGATAGAAATTGGCTTGTCCGAAAAGTAAATAGTAGATGCAGCACCAGAATGTCGCTGCATAATAACTCCCAGGCACTCATATTTGAAGGACTCAAATCCATCTTCGTCGCCGGGCTCGAACTTTTCACACAAGTTGGATATTCGGCCTCTGAGAGACATGTGAAGGGTTCGGCCGTGCCTCAACCCCAACTCCTCAGCCACATCCGCAAGAGACATGTTGAATAAGAAAGATGACGGCTTCCAAGACATGAAGTCAACGCCATTAGCTATGTTGGATCTTATGACGATGGCTATTTCACGTCCATGCGGCACTGTTCGCTGTGTATCTTCAGGGTCCAGATTCCCAGAGCGGCTCCTTTGTTGGCTCACAGCACTGGCCTCTGGTCTGACCGTAGACTCTGCGGCCCGCTCCCGACTTGGCCCAGCTTGAACCGTTGGGGTTTTCCTGACCGGCACCTCAGGTAGCTTTCCTTGAGCTTTAGCGGAGAGGTCAGTGGTAGACGTACCGCGGGCATCTAGTTCTTGGTCTACACCCGCTGCTATAGCTGCCTCTGTAGTCTGCCTTTCAGCCTGGCGAGCTAGCTCTGCTCTGATAGCTCCGGTTGGAGATTGGCCTTGTGTTTCCCCGGCTGAAATTCTTGAGGTGGAACCATTAGTGGTGGTCGAGGGTTGTTTGCTTTGGCTCGCATTACTTCTGCGCTGAGGTCCAGCTACAGCTGGGGGAGGTGACGGAGTTGGGGTTGGGGTCGGGTTCTCAGCAGCTTGAATCTGTTCTTCTGTAGCAGCTCCTGGTCGACAGACTGGCTTTCTCTGTCTTTTAGAGCTTCGGACATTGGGACGTAAGCTCTGTGACTTTCTGCCACCTCGAGTACTCTTTGGAGGTTGGCGTGTCGATTTCGCAGACGTGCTTGCATCTTGTCTGGGGACTTTGGCCTGGCGGCTGAGATCATCGGGGTCTGGCTCGACCGGGCGCTTGCCATTACTCTGTGCCTATGAAAATATTTAGTCTCGATACGATGAACTTGATAGAATACACTAACAGTTTCAGTGACCTCTGGAGGGCTTGGAGGCACTTCGTACACGTCTGTCCTGGACGCGCTCTCTGCTTCCTCGGGAATAGGCATCATAGTTCCCTCTGTGTCAGGGACTAATTGTGAAGACGAAAAGGGCTCCGAGCTTGAGCTCTCATCAGGCGTATCCTGTCGCTGTGCACCAAGAATAAAATTGAAAGCAATTCCAAGGCCTGCAAAGTGATCGTCTCTTGGGACCATGTCAGACAGCCGTACTTCTGAGGCGGTAGAAATGTTCTTACGTGGACAGTCCTGATGTGTTGGTTCCGGACTGCATGCTCTCAACATCTATAGGGTTGTCGATATTCTGACCTTTGAGAATATGCGAGTTGTTATCGAGGACTTGGTGTTTGTCGTCAGCCGGCGTATCCAGGGGTTTTAAAGGTAAGGTGTCTCTATCGCTAGGCTGTGATGATAGCTTCGTAGTGGTAGAGTTTGAGGGCTTGTTTCGCTTGTACTCTCGGGCTGCACGCCAAAAGACTTTGATCATGAGACGACGTATCCTGTTTGAGTCAGTGACAGCTCATGTCGGGGAATACTCTATGCTTAGTCCATTTGGGTCAGAGCACTTACCGAGAAGAGTCTTTAGAATACTCAAGGCACCTGGTGTTAACGGAGTCGTGCCTCGCAGGCCAGAATTCAGGCCCCTTTCCCTTGGTATCGAGGAAGTCTTTGGTGACCTCTTGGAGTCCTCTCTGGTGAAGAGGCAACCTCCACTTGGTGAGTTTGTATGCAGGTATTTTGGTGCTAGGGGATACAAAAGACTCGATCTGGGCTCTGATTGCCCTTTTAAAGGCGATGTCCTGTTCTTGGCCTGGGTTGCCGTAGCCCAGGGCCTTGCGAAGTTCTGTGAGATGGGGGATAGTGGAAGTCTTTGTAGTTTTGAAGAGTCTGTCAAGGACTTTATGGGGGCTTCCCTGACCTTCGACTGGTTCCATAGTGTTGGCGACAGAAATATATATGTTTGAGGCAAACTTGTGCATCCTCTTTATGTGTAGGTAGGTCGCTTTTCAGGTCGGGGACGAATCTTGCCTGATAGACTGATTGAGAGATTGCCTTATTAGGAACAGGATCACATTTGAGTACTCAGTAAACATCCTACCAGCTCATCTGAGGTAAGTACTAAGCTTTTGGACCGATTTGGTACAAGGTGAGATCTGTAGTGAACTTACGCTCGAACTCTGGGGCAAGCATCGGTAGACCACGGAAGGATAGGGGTGATCCGCGAACCATCTGGGGGTACGTGACGAGGCAGATTCGCGATAGAAACTTACGTTCAGTTTCAGCAACACCTCGAATGCCTCCCCCTAGCTCACAAGTATATAACTTGTACCAGTTGCGTGGCTCAATTTCTCAGAGTGTCAGTCGCTCGATTGACCCATTCTCAATGTCATTGTATTGAAAGATCAACTTCTTAACAACCACCTCAAATTACTCATAATGTTCCGACTGTTTTTGCCATATAACTACGATCCATTTTATCTCTTGCACAGTGAGCAGAAAATTCGATGGTACATTTTGTAACTTGTTCTGTCCGTTGGACACCAGACTGCCGCCTTGTTCACAGAACCAACAGCCAACATGCATATTCACAAACCACAGCAGCAGGGGTTTTAATAAGAAAAATGTAGAAACTCCACTCCACCATAACAGGCTGAGTGTGCCTTTTTTTAAAAGAACCTTTGCTTTTTTCTCTTCCTAAAGAGATATTATTGGTCTCATTACCACACATGAGGCCTCTATATAGGCCAGACAAGGGATTTTGCTATGAGTTTCAGTCTGCTAATTTAATTAAGATAGGAATTTCAATGAGAAGACTCTAGAATCCTACTAGGGTTAATTGCTATCTATGGAAATGTTTCAGCTCGTCCCAAATGAGGTGAGAATGGTACCAATCTTGCCTCCTTAACTCCTTGACAGCTGGCCAGGCTGTCACTCTTGCGGGCACCATGATCAGCTCACCGTCTTTTGTCTCATAAAATCTGCTTGACAGGTTTAGTTTGCTTTTTCCTCGTTGACGTGTCAGGGTGAGGACAAAGGGGTGATCTGTTTTAGGTGTTGACATCAACGTTGCAAGATGGTTCAGCACGCTTTATCCTGACAGTCACAGATCGCGACTGTCCACTCACACTTTGTTGTATTCCTTGGGTGGTAACGGTCACAGACCATCTTAACTTATGAAAACTTTTCATATCAGATCATCGTGAAACATCGCATCATCCTGCCTCTTCCTCTGTCGTTATCCGTTGCAACGAGGTAGCGTGAATCTCAGAGTCTCTAGCTCATAAGGCTATCTATCTAATCCTAGACAGCTAAGCTAAGGAGATTCGGTTGTTTCCTAGCGAACTCCGCAATAGTAGTTTAAACGTGAGGTAGGGCCTGGCAGGTTGCACTGCCATTGTGAGCATTGAGGACCAACTGTAAGGCAACTGGGTCCCAAAAGGGAAGTCGCCGACCTCTGGGCTCGAGACTCTGTCGTGCATTATCTGGTCCTTGTTCCTAAAGACAAGATGCCTCACATTGTTACGCTCCGTCCAAGCTCTTGAATAGTAGGTCTCCCAGCAACCCTCCGTAGCAACAAGATGCTATTCGGACTTGTATTTCCTGCCTCCTTTACGCTGCACATGCAGTTGCAGGTCTCACTCATCTGGCCCGTGCCAAACCATTCATCTCTTTTGTCCTGGTCATGAAACAAGAGGTGCCTGCTTCCCAGGTCCTTGGATCAGAGGCTGCAGCTTCGGGGCGCGAACCACTAAGACGGTACCTTGAGCTGAACGGTACATCAACTTATTTCCTGTTCAGAAGCATGAATGATGTATCACAGTAAGAATAGCACGGACGGTCGCATGTCAGTCAGTGACTTGCATCGTGTGCATAATAGTTACGAAAGGACATAGCAAGATGCGTAACATGCATTGTATAAACCTATTCTTTTACTAACACAGGGAAATGCTATAAAAGAATTCCCAACAGTTGCATGTGGAACCGACACACTCATTCTGTTAAAGAACTCAAATGATTAGTATTGAACTACCTCATATTAATCATCACACTAATTGCTAATTTTAGTTATAAGATGGACTCGCTTACATCAAGATCTCGAGGCTTTGACATGCCATATTCTTGTATTATTCCTAGGGTAGGCAGTCGATCAATCGAGGAGCACCAGAGCACCTAGGAAGACATCCATTACATTGCATATGCTCCAATGCTTAATCACCATAACCAATACAACCGAGTCATAGTCATTTAAAGGCTCAGTCATCATTTGTAGTAGCCAGTCAGAGCTCTCTTCACCTTCAGATTACAGTCCTTAGTCATACTGCACATCCCTTCAGCCGCAGCTATATGTACCGACTCCTTACTCCCAGACTGGAGAAGTTCTTATTTATTACACAGACAGACACAGTGTATATACAACATGTCTATAAAATGCCCTGTAATAGAAGCACCCGAAGCTCGTTCCACGCCCCGAACGAAGGATGACAACGGCAGCTGGTTATCAGCCGATGGTCCATATCTCAATTACATCAAGCAGAGCTGTTCTCGACAGCCCAATCTCGAGTTGCCTGATGGACGCAACCGCGCTATCATGATGTGAGATAGACAGCATGTTCGAGCAGCAGTTCTCGAGTTGGATGGTCAAGGCAAAATGCTGTCGCCTACGGAACTCCCTCATGTTGCACAACTGAGGAATCATTTCTCTCAACTGCGAAAGTTGCGTCAAGATGGCCAAAGTCATCGGATGATCTATCTTGTCGAAGGCTTAAACACAGAAGTTATAGCACTTTTAGGTGACGAACTCCAGGTCGATCCTATGTTCTTTGTCACTCATGAGAGAACGTCGACATATCTGCGATGGCCCTATGAGCCCAATTTAGCACCGAGCTTACCTTCACTCATTGACGGGAATCGATCATTTACTGCAAGCTACTACGACATTCGAGCTCTTCGTGAAGAGTTCGGGTCGTTCAGCGTAGGATGTGCAGAATCTGGGAGAGACGCCCTGAGGACTAGGCTCGGCAAGGATTGGGAGCCTACAGTTATTCTTCACAGACAAAGTTCATTCTGGAAAACGACAATTTCTAATGAAAACGACTGGAGTAGCAAGTTAATTTATTTTCATAGTCTGAGAATAGTAAAATTGACATTCTGTAGTTTTAATCCTCTGCGATCCACCCTTTCGAAAAGCTCATATATGGCAAAAACCACAGCCAAAATCTGAGACGTGGTCGCTCGAGACTATAGAATTTTCTGCACCTCCGTTCCAAGGAGGATATGCAGATTCTATCCCCAGTCCTTGGATTGTACGGAGCAGAACATCAGGACCTTCACGGGAATGTCTATATGACGACTTGCTTCACTACTACACCGAGCTACAATGACATATCTGCCGGGCAAGCAACTCAGCTGGACATGACTGTTTTCATGAGGAAGATCATGGCGTCTCACTACATGCTTTTGATCGAATACCACGATGCGCTTCTATCGACAATGGCGTTTCCTCTACAGCGAAAAGACAATTTTGCATCTGTTCAGACAACATCCCTCGAAGCATCGTGGAGCAATATCCAACTTTTATGCAGTCGACTCAGCAGATATATCAAGCATGTTTCGCAAATAATGCTACAGTTGCACATCAAATTTGACGACCCCGTAGTTCCAACCGATTACGCACAGTGGACAGAATCCGAGTCGGATTTTCAGTACATTTATATGAGATTGCAATCTCTCAGACAAAGAGTAGAGTTTCTAAGCGAGTCGCTCACTGGAGTGACGGGCATCAATGGAGCTGCAAGGTCTATTCGTGAAGCAAAGACCATCAAAACGTTTACTATTGTCGCGCTCATTTTCATTCCTTTGTCATTCTCTACGAGTCTGTTTAGTATGTCTGAGCGGTATTTACCTGGCGAGAAGAACTTTGGGGTATTTTTTAGTGTGTCGTTACCACTCTTGGTCTTCATTTTTGCTGTTATACTATTGTTTGATCTGGGATACGATGCGAATAGTAGTTGGACGTTCAAGACATTCACAACCAGACCATGGAGGTCATGATCCTAAGCATGTTGCGAATAAACAAAAACTGTCAGATCTCATCATCGGCATACATATCTTCACCGTCCTCTCTTCCCTCTCCATACAAAACCTCACAAACACCAGCCAGCGGAATATCCATCACCGCATCCGTTCCCTCGCTCCAAATCTCTCTCCATCTCAATCTCCCGTCTCCATGCACCTTTCTCTCCCTATTGCGACTCCCCCTTAATCTTCCCTTCGCATCAATCTCCGCCAGCTTTCCCGCCCCATCAACGACAGTCTCAACACTCGATAGTGGCACTGTCAACATCTCTGTGTTGAACGCAGCGAGGGCTACGTAGATGTAAACCACTGTCATGACGATAAAAGCCGGTATGGCGAGCGCCCACCATCGGTTGGGATAGTAGTATATTCCCAGGGCGTGCAGAAACGGTGAAGGGAGATAGCCCCAGAGGAGGTAAATGAGGAATGTCAGACTACTGAAGAGATACAGCACAAATCCGTAGTATTCGTACGTCGGCACCTTTGGCGCGGCTCTAGGTACAGGCGCGATTGCATCGTCATCAGATGCGTCTGGTGTTGTTGGCCGTGAAGGGCGTAGAAGAGATGTGAGTGAGGGTGAAGGGGGCAAAGGCGTTGGAGGTCGCCCATAAAACGGAGGCGCAAACAGATTCTGCGACAACTGCCGTGGGGGAGAATCTTCGTCTTCCCCGGAAGAACTGGCCGATTGAGCGTCTGCGAGGATATCGTCCTCGTCATCTGAGCTGAGTGACATGCCGATTGTGAATTGTCTGTTTCTGTATGAAGAGTGTGGTTTGAAGTGTGTCAAAAGTTGAGTTTCAGGGCAATGTGACAACGTCACTCAGTCAAGCTTAGGCCAGGTACCCGCTACAACGGCGCTGTTCTAGTGCCTCGTCCAGGGGAGCTAAGGTAGGGAGGAAAGAAAACTCAGGACCTTGATCCTAAGTGATAACAAGGCTTAGGTAAATTTAGGATACCTTTATTAGGTAAGTTTAGGATTAGGATATCTTTCGCTGAGTTTATTTTCTATACCTTACCCTTTATCAACGCCTGGTGTTTCTTGCTCCTGAGGCCCGTCTAGTACGTTCAAGCTTCCCGAAGGCTTATCCGCACCACCTAAAACGATAAGCGACTGAACTGAACATAACTGAAAGAATTATAATAGGACTGATGAATAGGTAGTTTATGGTCTGGATTATTTATTGATTAGATCTGATTGAATCCACTATCTCATCAGGGTAACACCCAGTACTCATTTACCCATAGCTGCCACTCGAGCTCGGCCACCCCTCTTTCCGCTACACTCACTCTGTTAAGCTATTTCCAAGAGTCGTCATCATTAATCCACATCTTTGATATCTAACTATGTCATACACTTTGTACAAAAGAGTCCTCTCTTGAAGAAAACTTGAAGTCTCACCCATCAATAGGGCATCTATACTCTCTCTCAACAACGCCTCCCACTCCATTCTGCTGCCTTTCTTGCAACTCATCCAGGCAGCTCTGGTGATATATGTGCCGGCAAGCTAGTACCACCAAAGGCCCCATAGGCTTGTCCTTATTACTGCCCATGCCACTGTTGGCGTTTGTCTCGATGAGCATGCTCGACGGTCTCGTGTCGATCCCCTTACCCTTGGCCTTGAGCTCCGTTTCGCCATCACCACCCTTGGCGCGCTCCGCTGCGTTGGCTTGCCTTTCTTTCCTTCTCTTTTCTTCAATAGCCTGTTTGTCCTCCCAGGCCTCGAAGACTGCCGTTCCAGCGACTCCAGGTCCCCATACTCTTCGGCTGCATGCTTCACACGTTGATCCTCTTGGGCGCCATCCCCTTTGACGAAGTTCGACTGATTGATTGACGTTGACGAATAGACTGCGCTCTAACAGGCGATTCGATAGCTTGAGGATGGACTCCTCATACGCATACGCCGAGAAGATGGACGCCAATACACCTCGCAGATCTGCCAAGTTTGGGGATGACGCAGCCGCTTGTGTCAAGAACGCCCTGAGAATGCGCAGAAAAGACAGGCTGGAACCAGCATTTGAGACCAGCTTCGACCCCGACAGAGATGTCGTCTGGCTGGATGTCGTTGTAAGCAGCGCCGTGAATGTGTGCTGAACCAGCGAGCGAAGAAGAGCCACTAGCTTCTCCTCATCAAACTCGTCGTCGCTGATATTCTGCTCAGCAGCAGCGCTGAGAGCAGGTGACAATGTCTTGGTGATTTGTACACACGTGTCGATCAGACTCAGCCATAAAGCCTCGTCCGGTGACAGTGCCTCAGTTGCCGATTTCGGGCTCTTCTGTACCAATTTCGACTGCTTAGTTGATGATTTAGCCTGGCCTCGACATAACCATATGCCAACATGAACATACTTCTGAAGAGCTTCGAGAAGATCCTCAGCGGCGTACCCAAGACTTGGCCCTGAATGCTGTTCCTCAGCACCTGTCAACAGTCCATGCATTGCGGACTCCAAGGTCTTGAGATGCTTGACAAGTCGTTCCATAGCGTCCTTGACTTGGCCTTCCCGAGCCATCAACACAACGGCCGCATCAATCACACCAGTCTCCTCCATCGTTGGCAGCAGCTTTTCAAGCCTCAAGTCAGTTGACTGCACAAGACCAACGTAATCAGATACATGAGACGGATCAAATTTGCACATGAGCTGCACATAACGTTCAACCAAGTCACGAGCGGCCACCAGCTTGTGATCTGCTGTTGGCTCCTCTGGCTCCAGCAATGTCTTGAGATATGTGTGTTGTAGGTCTGATGCATTCTCGGCAGAGTTGATCATGTGCTGGTGTAGCTCCAAGCCCTGCTCTACTAGAGTCTTCGCAGTTAATGCGGCATCAAGTTCAAGTAATCCTCGTGCATGTTCCTTAACGACAAGAAGTACTTCCTGAAACTGACGTCCAGTCAGCCCTGAGTGAGGTCGCAGGCATTCGCCGAGGCAGTCGAAAACCAACTCTTGGTCTTCCGGGTCCTCAAAATACGTCTGGATCAGATTTCCATACTGTTTATCTGTCTTGTATATGCGTTTCAGGATACGGTAGAACCCTGCCTTCTTGAACAACGGCATCAAGTCAGGCATGTCTGACGGATGATAGACGGAGAGTAAATATTCAGCGCTGAGCTGTGCATCCTCAGCCAGGTCGAGGCCTGGGTAATTGCACAGACCAGTCAAGACGCGCGAGAGTGTTGTGCCTGAAAATAGAAGATATTGTGGGAACTTTGGAAGGTTCCGCGCAATAAACATGTCCAGGTAGATAGTATCCTCAGGGGCAAAGTCGTTTGGATTCATGACATCCAGCAAGATAGAGAGAACATATTGCCGGTTTATGGTCTGGCCAAAGATCTGTTCTTCCGGCATGTCTCCCCTGGAACCGTTCATGTGTTGATCGGTGGAGTCATTCAGGAAAGGGTCCTCGAATGCCTCGTTCAACGCGCTAAGAAAGCTGGGGGCGTCCAATTTGAGAATCATGCGAAGGTAGGGAAACGATGGCTGCGACTCAGAGTTGGGGATGGTACGAAACTCGTTCCCACTACCTTTGGGCCAGGTTATAGTTCTTCCGGAAAAGAAAAACCAGTAAATCTCAGATTTAGCTTTGGTAGCCATCTCTTCACTCATCGCTTCATCGTTTGGATACACTCTACCAGTTAGAGTGTAAGACAAATATGGGAAAATCTTGAAGGCATTGATGCTGAAAAAGTCATCTGCTGGATTGTTTGCCGTGAAGTCCCCATCAACCATGAGGGGTATTAACAGAGACAGAAGATCAATCATGGGAGTGATATAATCACCAAGTGCCTGGTTCCAAACGTAGATCAGAGCATCGTACAAGCTGTGTTGCTTGCACAGCAATGTTATCTGATCAAGGTCCAGTGTCGCTGTCTCCATGTGGCAGATCATTTCCTCAAGTCTACTCTCCCACCCTCGACTGACGTAGTGCTGGACTAAATCTTTCACAACAGTTGGAGGCACCATCGTGGTGGTCTTCTCGAGGATACATGGTTCGAGACACTCAAGAAATATGCCTCCAATATCAGCATCCTCGTACCAGTCATACATGTCCTCGAAGAGGAAGTCCTGGTTGTCGACGGCTTGACAAGCTGTGAAACAGGTCTCTGCTAATTGCTTCATGTGCTCATCATCGTAGCTCTCGGGATCCTTCTGACGCTGACCAAAAGCATACTTCAAAGAGGCACTGATGATCTCCATAATCTTGTCACGAACCATAGTGTGACGTAATGAAGGATCTTCGGGCAATCCAACGGTGAGCTTGTCCGCGTCGCCAGTATAGTAAGAAGTGGCGAGCTGAATAGCGCCTAGATAGTCGCCATTTTCCATCATAGCAATAAGTCTGTCGGCCCAATTTGACAATGCGCCAATTGAGACTTCATTGAAGCCAAGGATAAATATCCTCCCCTTGTACGCTTTGAAGCTCATGTAGAAAGCATCAGCTACGACGCCATGCATCGAGGAATCGGTCTCATCAAGTTGTTCCACAAGAGTGTGCAGCTGCTCCGAGAACAGGTCTGCGTGGTATATGTACTTTTGTACAAGATCGAAGCCCTCTGTCATGCGCATGCTCCTGTCTTCAAGTACGATCATTCTCTGAGATATCGTAAGCACCGCTAGTACTGAACGGCTGAGCCATTGCACAGCAACAATCGCTTCTTCGCACTTCCACCTGCTTCGTGCCTTGAATCTGTACGATGCAGGTTGGTCCTTATCTTCACGGGGATACTCGTCTACATCCAGCACTGTCAAGATATTGGACCAACAGTACGCAAGCTTCACTTTCGAAATGTCGCTGCCAGTCTGAATGTCAGGAACCTTCAGTTTTACTGCTGGGAACCATGCTAAACAGCCTGTCATCGCGCTGTGAGGGGGAACATCCTTAGGCCGCGCTGACTTGTGTTGAGTCTGGGCCACTGGCGTGGTTGACACGATAACAAGAAGATACGGTGTCAGCATAGCTGTCAATCCTAGGGTGTCTGTTGAGCACTCAACATTGCCCAGAGGTAGAGGTGCAAAGGCAAGAACGGTGCTAGGCTTGACCATCTTCCCCGGAGGCATTGGCGCATCCGGATATCGACCAAGAATCCGATGGGTTTTCACGGTTCGCCCAAGTGCACCAGTTCCTCTAGTCGCTAGGTGCGAGAAAGCCATGCCCTTGTTATCAGCTGAAACAAGGGCTGTATGGCGGGTCCCTAAGAACCCAAGGTGAATGATAGCAACATCAGGGACATGTCCATCTACCGTGCGATTTCGGAGCTGCGATGGCTCCAAATGTGGTATTGTTAGGAAAGGTCTCGAGGCACGGCCTGTATCCCAGGTAAAGATATTACCACTCGCATGTCCTCCTGCAATTGTAGTATGATCTGCGGATATCGCTATAGCAGTGATTGGCCCAGATTCGACAGCTGAACCATGTCAGTTCCATGCAGCGCAGCGAGCGGATTGTAACCTACCCTTTGTCCCTGGACCAATAATCATTTTGAGATTTTGGTTATAATCGAACACTAATATGATACCTTTGGACGTTCCAAGCACTATCGTTGCTGATACAGCGAGACAAGTTGGGGATCCAAAGTTTCGTTTCCCTGCCTCAGAGAATGCATGACCATTGAGCTTCCGTAGCTTTGTCCAACGAACCACCTCCCATGGCGGCGTGGGTGTCTCTAGGTCAGCTTGGTCGATGAGGAATTGCGAACTTAAGGAAACGTTACGGCTATGGCTTGAAAGAAAAGGAAATGCCGGAGACGATGAGCGAGGTGTATTAATTGCCGAAGAGGAGATTCGCGACTGGAATCGGCGATCGAAAGGTCGAAAAGATGGTGAGGGACTGCTGAGGCCGGGACGGGAGGCCACAGACGGGAGAATGCTGCTTCCAGGAGAGGAGACAAATGATCCCTGTGGGAGGTTAGAACGTTAGACTATGGCTCCAGATCCTGGAATTGGTGCTCCTACTTGAATAGATGGCGTATCGTCAGGTCCCGACAAGACCGAATCTATTGGGCTACCAGCACGCTTTGGTAGACCATGTAAAGAGCTTCCACCCAAAGAGCTCACATCCGAACTATCCTGATGATGCTGCTGCATGATCTCGCGATATCTATTCGTAACGGATCCGTTTCCTATAGGAACCGGTGTAAGATGACGGTCGGGCCCGTCACAGTCCTCGAGTAAACCATCAGCACCAGCATCCACATCAGTACCTGCTACCGTAGGCGCATCATTTATCGTGTCGCCATTGTCCAAGCCCACGTCTCCCGTGAGCGACAAATCTTCTGAATCGGCCATTGCGCTCTGGATTCCATCACTGCATGCGCAAGCACTACCGCGTTGAGATCATGGCACTGCGGGAGTAAAGCTGCAGATTGGCGATATAGCAACACTGTTGATGGAGCTCAGTCAATGTATAAGATGAACCAGGTCGGAGGGGCAACGGAAAAACGTGGAAAAGTTGCCTGTTCTGGTATAATTAGGCTTTCGAATGCCTTCGAAGGCTTGGCTCTTCAATCGATTCGCGTTGCAAAAGATGGGAATTAAAAAGGTATGGATTGCGCAAACGAAGCTATGGTGAGCTACGTAGGTAGGTAAGTCAGTAGTTCGTTCGTTACGCAGCCCCATCTTTTGGAGGTTGGCAGCGGCGCAGCGAATGCACATGCCAAGCCCCAGCCCACTCCAGGTCCATGTGCGGGCCGTTGGATTCTCCGGGCTGCGCTGTGACGTCTGTTACCGATGGGACGTCGCATTTGCGACGAGTTCCACCTTGAATCGAAGCTTTAAATGCTACACCCCTCGCAATAAACATACTGAAACACTGGAACCGAACGTCATTCGTAAATCATACTCGAAATGTCTTCGATTGGGCCTCAGTTGCCGCCGCATCTATCGAAACGGAAACGTACCTCTGATAATGAAGAATCAAACTCCAGCAAACATCGCCGTAGCGAATCTCCAGCAAAGAATACAGATGAGATTGACCTAGAAGACTCGGACGATGATTATGGTCCCAGTGCACCTTTATCGCCCAAAGCACCCACCGGCCCAGCTTTGCCAACGTCGAATCAGGACGAGATAGATCTCGAGTCTGATTCCGAATCTGACACAAGCCCAGCACCACCAAAGCCCACCGTTGGGCCTGCACCACCTCCTGCCGACATCTCACAACGCCCAGCAGCATCTCCCGACTCAGATTCAGACTCCGAAGACGATTACGGCCCTGCACTTCCAGGCTCAGCCAAAGCGAACAAACCCACGATAGGACCACAGCTTCCATCCGCTGAACCAGCAGCCAAGCGCGACTCGTGGATGCTTGCACCCCCTACGGCATCGGGTTACTCAGAGCGCGACCCAACCAAGATGCGCAATCGTAAATTCGCTTCCAAGCCAGCGTCGTCGTCTGGTCCCTCGACTGTGTCGACAATATGGACTGAAACCCCTGAAGAGAAACTGAAGAGACTACATGACTCGGTACTAGGACGTGCCGACAAAAACACAGACACAGCACCGAAGCCAGGGAAGTCTCAGGAAGAGGAGGAACGGAATCGCAGAATTGCAGCAAACATTGAATCTCAACGAGGTAAAAGTCTATACGCTGAGCATCAAGGGCGACGAGAAAAGGAAGGTAAAAAGGTTGAGGAAGAGGAGGATGATCCCAGTAAGCGGGGATTCGACCGAGAAAAGGATATGGCTCTGGGTGGGAAGATTGGCACCGCGCAAAGGAGAGAGTTGATGAATAAGGCTGCTGATTTTGGTGGCAGATTTTCAAAGGGGTCTTTCCTCTAGCATACAAACGATAGATCTATGAGATTCCAAGACAAGAAATTAGATCAATACTTTACGTTGATGAAACTCCTGAAGCGCAGTTCTTCGACCAGTTTTCTACAGCAATCACCTTAATACTAGATAATTGAATCAAAGCTTTTTTACGAAATGCGAAACGGCCAGCCATATTCAACCATCAGAGACGATGTTTCAATGACGCAAATAACCTATGACTTAGCTTTCATCTCCATCATTCACCATCCCTGGGTACGTAGTCAGGAGCAGAGTGTGTATGCAGATGGAACAAATATTCTATTGCGCCATCTAACTATCAAAGACCCAGAACCCATAAACTCCGCCGCTCCGTTCCCGTCCAGCTAAAAGCCATGTTTTCTAGCCCAATGCAAATACAATAGCTGTCTTACAGATAGACAATCCCCAAAGAGTACTGGCAATTCCTCCCTTCGCGCTACCGACGCCATCCTTGCCTTCATGGCCTGCGAAGCATGATACGACCACGCACGCCGCCTCAGGGGTATATATGGCTCGCCGAGCCTATACGTCCTTTGTCACTGTCACCCGGATATACAGCTTATCAACCTGCTGTCGCCCCACTTATATGTCATGCGGTATAGAATAAATGCTGTGTCGTCAAAAGTCAATTCCTTTATGATTTCGAGATTCGTGACGGTTGTGCCCAGTACCTCATGCTGGGAGAAAATGAGAGAAAACCATCGCTAAAAAAAACAGTCGCATACTTTATATAAGAATAAAGGTCAGGTTCACATCATTACGTGGAAGCTGGTGTGCGGTTTGCCGCTTCAAGTTGTGATGGTGTTACAGTCTCAGAACCATTCTGGATATCTTGTGCTTGTCGCCTTCGGCCGAAACGCAGAGCACCTCGAACAGACGACAAGACACCACCATTTGATGTTTGGGTAACTTCTGGTGCTTGGTGAGCCTGTTCCGGCTGTTGGACAGGTTCCTGCTCAGCTGCAGCGTCTCCCGTTCGACGTCGTCGACTGGCGGGGGCCGAATTTTCGTTGCGACCACTGCGGGGACCCCTGATCCATGCAGAGCGGATCGCGGCAGGGAGACCAAAGCGTGGGTTATTCCGAGGATCAAAGCTTGAACCGTTGTTGACACCAGCTTCGTTGGCAGCATCAGGAGCCGGTCGAGGCTTAGGAACATAATAGTCGGCCTTGCAAAGCGGGCAGCAAGCTCGTCGACTTGTCAGCCAAGGGTCAACACAGACGGCATGGAAAGCATGGCCGCAAGTCAATCCGCGAACGTCGTCATCGTCTTCCAGTGTGTCAATGCAAATAGCACATGTATCACCAGGGTTCTCGAGGCACTCGGGTGGCAGAGCGCCATCAATGTGGTCATCCTCGTCATCGGTCTCCTCACTAGAGATTCGCTGAAGTCGGTTATTGTTTGCTGTCTGTTCGGTTGAGGTTTGGCCTTCAGTTGTCTTGGCTATATCTTTTGGCTTCTCGGTCTCGGGTACAACAGCTGTGGCGGTAATTTCGGGTGCCGATACTTCGGGGGCATTGCTTGCTCCCGTTGTCTCTCCCTGCCCTTTCGTCTTTGGTACGGTGGTTGCCAGTTGCTCGTCGGTCGAATCGCGTACCTTTGCTGAAAAGTCTGGCACAATCCCATCCGCCTCTCGAATACTGTTAGGTCGAGTAGGAGGTGCAGAAACGCCTCCAGTTGTTGGAAGGCCCTCCTTTGCGCGATCGGAAACCCATGTTTTGTACTTCATCATCGGGAACTTATCGTTGACTTCGTCCATAGTCATCAACTTCTTCTCGCGGCGTCTGCGATGAGGTCGGGGCATGTTTTCAAGTGTGATAGGTTCGCCATCTTCATTCATTCGCATTTGTCGATTTCGAGCGTTGTAACGAAAGCAGTATTTAACACCAACGATGATCCTAGAATAGTCTGTTAGAGCCTTTTCAAGATGTGGCCCAGCCATCGCCATTGGACGAGGCCAGATATAGGTGTGTAAGCCAAGTCTCACCATAAGTTTGTGAAGACAACACCGAAACCTAGAGCAACAAAGAAGAGAAGAGGGGAATTCGACCCGCCTCCGTTGTCTTTCTTCTCATTTCCGCTGTCTGTCGTCTCAGCAGCTGCTTGAGAGGTCGTCGATGAGGGATCTTCCGCGGCGGCAGCGCGAATGACGACATGAGTGACCTCGGTCAGAATTTGATGAACGGCGACCATGTTTGCTTCCGGGCAGTTTCCAGAACAAATGCTGAGCAGTGTGAGGCTGGCTCGAATTAACTCGCGGGCTTCCGTGCGGGTACCATGGACTGTTCAAAGGACAAACGCTCGCAGAGGCGGCAAATAATGCACGGGTGAAGGCAATTAAAGTTAATAATTGCCAACCTTCAGCAATCGCCTTCTGAATGCAGAAAAAGCGATGTCTTTGATATGAATCTCCCTTTCTTCACGGAAGTAGGAGAACCTAGTTACTCGACTTAAGCGAGTAGTTGGTGAGATGAGAATAACCAGGAGGGCGAAGGTGGAGTGGCAGAACAGGCAAGGCAAGGCAAGAGAAGAGACAGATCCAACGGCAGGTGCGAAAGTGGCCGCGTAAAGGATAAAAAGAGAAGGAAGGGGCCCAAAGGAATGGGGACGGGGCCAGCGAAACCGGGCCGGGGACCAGCGACATATGGTGATTGGTTGTGCCAATGTAGTGGGTGGAGCTCAAGCCGTGAGGGGCACTGTGAGCCGGTACCTATAGTTGCAAAACTTAGACCACTTTGAGGGCTAGAGGCTAAAAAGACACGGCGCGGACTGGAGAAATCCTGGAGAGGCCCTGGCTACTACTGCTCTGCGCTGAAGCTAGTAGAGGTGGATAGAGCAGGATGTGCTGAAAGAGGGAGGTCGCTGGCGGTTCCAATTGGAGTAGAGGGCGTTGACAGGGGGGTTCAGCGGGTGGAACTGACGGGGTGATTTGTCTGTGGCTGGAACGACGATTGAGTGAGTTGGTGTGCTGAGTTTTGAGTGTGAGGTTGGCGTTTTGGGGGTGATGGGGGGAGGTGGTTGGTCGGAAAGATTACCCGTTTAGAGGATTACGAGACGCTCGATAGATATCGCGTGTGATTGTCTTGAGTTGGAAGATCCTCAACGGTTGTGAGTTAAATGAGCATAGACTTGGCCTGAATCAAGACGTGCGACAATTGAAGAGATATATGAGGTAGGTAGTTGTTGGATAACCACGAGATAATGAGTAAAGTTCTAAAGCTCAAAAGTCATTGGGACACCAGCGTTTAAGAGGAACTGTATGTCTGAAAATATCGTAACTGAGAGATCTATAAGGGTCCAGAGGTCAACGGAGGCATCCGTCAATAAACCTTGCCTTGTTGCATTTACAATACAACAAGCAGTTCTGTTCCGCATTCGCGGGCGTATTAAATGCAGTACGCTTGCTTCACCCTGTCGCTCAAATCCGTAGGTGATCCGTGGCGCAGTCCGCGGGGGACGAGGAAATCTTAAGACAGAAGCCCAGTACTTGGGTGTCACAGGGCGTCATTCAAGCGCACGGGGACTCTGACCAGGGGTTCCTCTGAGCTCTTGGGCTTTGTTCATTTTTGGGAATCTGGGTCAGATTTTTCCTTGTCTCATGAGACAGGGCAAGTTTCTGAGACGGGATGACAAGATTAACCATTACCAAGAGTCTGGAAGCCTGGTTACATTTAACAGATCCGACTCACGTTACGGTTTTACTTTAAGCATCCTGTCAGTTCTACTCAAGTCTAAATCAAACTTCAGATACAGTCACTCACTATAGGTAGTTCACTGCTGACACTAATTTTAACAGTTAGTAGTTTATTGCCAACTATCAAACTTTCGCCACAGTAACATGCCGTTCGCAAATTTCCGAGTCACCGGTTTACACCGTTGAAGCTTTACATATCTAATAATCAAGGCATATTCGGTAATGGCTTCAGCCGCTTTCTCCGAAGGTTTTGTTTGTTTATGATTGGATTCTTTTTGCTTGCTTTTGGAGGCCCAAAACTTTCGGCCGGATATCGACAAGCATCACAGCGCCTCCCACCGAAACGGCTCCACTTGTTGCCGACTCAATTCGTCTCAAGCCCGGCCCGCATCGCGGAGCTCCTTGTCTGAACCGCTCCACTAAGATCGTCATCGGAAAAAAGAGGGATAGTAATTAATGCGAAAATGTTTAAAGAAAACCACCCTTTGAAAGGTTTCGAGGTAATAAAATAGGACAAAAAAGGGGGGGGCAAGGTTGTTGACAGGTGATGATGTTGAGACTGTCAGCTGTGGCCTCGGCCTCGGCCTAGGTGGTCTGGACAAGCGGCACAGCTCAGCCGTCCACATACGATTAGTAGGGGACGCATTCAATATCTTGCTTGGCCTTACTGTGGCTGAAAGTGCATATAGAGTTCATGTTGCCTGCGAATACGCGGTGGCTCTATACATAAGCCCAGGTTTCACGGTGAATCCGGTAATGTCAATTCGCCTGTAGCTTATTATCATAAAAAACAACAACTCAATTCGAATGGCGATGTTCCTGCAGTAGGGAAGTGGCATTGTACGACACAACCTTCGATCGGATGGCTCTCATGCAATCGTTAACCCATCACAGGCCTCCAATACAGGCCTCGGGTGACAGCTGTCTCAAGACTGCCCAGGGATACGACAATCTTTAAACAAACAAGTGAATATCAAAACAAGACGGTTTGATAATACGACAAGACTTATTGAAGCAACCTCCAGCGATGCTGAAACACTTCCAAGATGTACAACACCAAGAGAGAGGCTGACATGTACACTACAGTGCACCATGTTAAGCTCTCACACGGCTCCCTAGCGTCGATTTGACTTGTGTGGGTAGTGCTTTTGGGATGGTCTGACAGGGATAATGTGCTGCACCCCGTCCTCTCTGGCGGGTCTTGGCTTACTGGCTATCGTCTTGGCTTGTGGCGATTGGATTCTAAATGCCTCGCTGTGATGCATTAACGCTCTGACAGGAAGAAGGTCAGCGGGGTTTGAGCCTCAAACAACCGGAATCTGCGGGAGGCTCGGCTGCAACGGGTTCGTTGGTTGTCTTTTTGTTTTTTTTACCTCAATTTTCAATCGTTGAAGAAGAAGTTTCTTGTGTCCTCGTGCCCGACACCTCGTCATGGTTTATCAGGTCATTGCTTCGTGTGTGTTCCGCGCATCCCGGTAGTTAGTTGGTGCTTGGTTCTTTATGGGGCTATGACGCAGTCACTGAAACGTTAAAGAATAGGCCTCAAGACAGTTGTGCATGCCTTGTCGAACACCAAAGCAGAAGCCAAAGATCCACGTACTGGAAGATCTTCGCTTGTTAACGTTACTTGCTAAAACCCGGAACTCTCCAGCATCAAAGAATAATCAACTACCGAGATGGAGGGATGTCGTCGTCAATACCAGGCTGTGCAAATATATCCCATGGAGATGCGTTGATTCTGTCAAGGTGAATTACAAATACCAGAGTCTATGATGTCTACACCATGAAGCTATGTTGTCTTGGCTCTCGTTCTTAACATCGACTGCATAGCAATCGCCATCAGTGACATGTTTGTCAAATCATACTGATATGCCCAAGACCTCCCCGTCAGTATATCTCGAGTCCTTTCCGCTTGTGCCAAATCACGGCGGATGGATGGATGGACCCTGACTCTTGCTGCATGAGCATCGATATCCTTAGTCAGACGTTTTGACGATCAGAACGTTCCCAACGATTTGGCTTGTTCGGAAGCTTTTGACGAGATGCACACTAAATTACATGTGCTTTGACGAATCAGTGATGAGCACAGGTAGACTTCAGCCATCGATCTTAGGGTAACGGCCTTGCCATTACTGGCTTTCTAGGATCCTGGGTGATGCTTAGCTTGAGAATTATTGATATAGAAGTCTGAGCTGTGATATTCTGATTGTTCGAACCTGAGGTCTATAAATTAGATAGACACATCAAATATCAGAAAAGATCATTCAATTTGAAGAATTTACATTGATGAATCCATTTCACTGCCCCTCAGCTGTCGTGATTCTTTCACTTGGCTTGGGCTTGGCTCTGGCGTACCGGGAAGGCGTCGAATGGCTTCATAGACCTGATAAACCCCGGATGCTGCCCCCGCTTTGCTTAGTTGATGGCCTGGTCGAGATGCATCATGGGGTATTCTAGCGGAGATGTGGTGTTAGATCTGGATCCGAGCCCAAAGATGTACGATACTTTTGAAAATGAGCATTTTCAATGCTTTGTCTTGTCTCAGTGTTGACTGCTGCAGTCGTGAAAAGGATTTACTCGGGTAAAGAATAACCTGAAAGCATTAGAGCAACGATAGAAACCGAAAGAGCCTGGCTGAACACCTTATCGTTCCTTCTCGAGCTGATCAACCAATCGTAGATCCCCAACCTTCCTCCACACTGACTTCCACTGCTAACTGGGACCTTAGACAGCTCCACACTAACTAACATTAAAACACAGCGAGAAACAGGCCGCCCGATTAACGCTGCATTTCATCACACCGCCTAAAACATCTTGACAAAAACGTATAAACAACTTGGAATAATCACACAATACCTCAAAATGCCTCCTACAAAGCTCCCCGAGTCCGGAAATCCTCTGTAAGTCCCTTCAGGCCTCTCAGAATAGAGTGGCGGTGCATTATACTTCAACCCTGGTGATTCGGGGTGGAGAGACGATGCACCTCGCAGCGCAGTTTTGAGTCAGCTCCCCAATAGAAGAGGGTGTGTGTGGGCTGACCTTTGCCTGGTTGTTTATAGTGTCTTTCTTGACATTACTCTCGGAGGTTAGTCTTCCCGGGCGCTCTCCGAAGACGGAGCATATCGCTGCCGAAAGTGAGGCTATTCCCAGTGATCTGCGGAACAGGCCGTGAAGACCCAGTCGATATCATTGTTGGCTACGGGCAATCAATCAATTGTTTCTACTCAAACTAACAACATTAGGTGAACCTCTTGGACGCATCCAGATCGAACTCTTCAAGGATGTTGTACCAAAGACTGCTGAGAACTTCCGCCAGTTCTGCACCGGCGAGAGCAAGAACAGCGCCGGTCGTCCTCAGGGTTACAAGGGCTCCAAGTTCCACCGCATAGTGAGTCTCGTATCTCCGATGACAAGTGCAATCATGGACTAACTTGAGAACAGATCCCAAATTTCATGTGCCAAGGTGGTGACTTTCTCAATAACGATGGTTCAGGATCGACCTGCATTTGGGGCTACAAGAGCTTTGAAGACGAGAACTTCACTCTCAAACATGATCAGCCTGGCCTCTTATCCATGGCTGTGCGTGATATACCCGCTGCTTCCACGGAATCGTCACTGACAGATTAATAGAACGCTGGACCCAATACCAATGGTTCTCAATTCTTCATCACAACTGTTCCCACCCCTTTCCTCGATAACAAGCACGTCGTCTTTGGTAAGGTCGTCGACGGTATGGACGTGGTTAAGAAGATGGAGGCTACCAAAACTGGCTATGCTGCCCCGGATAGACCGAACCTCGACGTAGTCATCTCCCAATGTGGTGAAATGTAAACGTTCATGGTGCTGCCGGCTTTGTAGAGTGTCTCTTATTGGAAACCATAGGAAGATACGGGACGATAGAAGACGATCTGGTGCTGAGCAGGCCGAGATATAGATCAGTAGAGTTACCATCCCGAATTCACATCTGGATGCGCCCCTGGCTCGGCGCTTTTCATGTCTTTCTTTGTTACACTCGTGTCTCCCGAGGTAAATTACATGCAGCTTGTATAACAGAAGTTGGACCTGGAGAATCCTAAGACACAGAGAGTGTAGGAAATCAAGGATAACTTTCCAAACTATCTGCCGTGAAACCATTGGTTACAGGACCAAGTTGACGATATGCTGGTGAAACAGCCTCAAAGCCTCCCAGATCGACTCTCACCACACCGTGTCAGAGTGACTGCCGAGATGATCATATTACAGTCCACGCTAACACATTCATAACAACAGCAAACACGTTCCACTTCACTAGACACAGAAATCGATGCGAACTATTTTGGAATTTTTATCTTGAACTCTGCTTCCTTAGATTCCCACGTACCCATCGCCCACCGGCAAAGCACCCAACCAAAAGCAAAATCATAACGCTGCATTAAATCATTTGTACATGCCGAAAGAAACTGGCCTGCCTTCTCTCTCTCCTCTTTCTCCAACGCCCATAGACACTGGGGGGGAAAGGGGGGTGAGAGGCGCATAAAAATCAGATTGGTATCTATATATCCAACGCCGTGAAATGCGGCCGGCGCCCCATTTTGCTGTGTTGTAAACCCGGTACCTACATCTCCCGGAGATGAGGAACACGAAACCGTCTATATATACTTGAGAGACGAAGGAAGGATGGTCAACCTTGACAATATAGTAATATATGTCAAGAAGTGGGGCCGTTGAGCGACCTAAAAGTTACCAAACACCCAGTTTTGGCGGCGGCGGAGAAATGGTGTGGGAACGGGAGGACCATCGCTCTGTGTTTGAGAGGGAGCCCCACGGCTAGTGGAAGAAGTATCCTCGCGGAACTCGCCGCCGGGCATTGTATGTTGAGGAGCGTTGGCTTCTCCCGAGGAGGTTGGTGTATTGATGTGTGTCACAATGGTCTTGATGACTGTGGAGGGCTGAGGTTGTTGCTTCTGGTCACCACCAGTAGGCTGTTCCTTGGGCCGGGTGGTGTAGAGAGTCTCGTAAACAGTCGAGGCAGTTGGTGGTGTAGGCACAGCATCGGATGGATGAGAAGTTTTGCTTCGGGTGACAAAGGCTGTTGTTGTGATGGTCTTGGTGCTAAGTCCTGCCTCTGTAGGCTCAGGTTCGGGCGAAGCAAGAGACTCAGCGGGCATGGTAACATAGACAGTACTGATAATGGGAGAAGGCTTCACAGTCGCTGTGACGGTAACTGTAGCGACGCCGCCATCATTGCCAGCGCCTCCGTCAACGGGTGCAGTAGTGGTAGGCTTGGCAGCAGTTGATGAAGGAACAGTGTCATCGCCTTTGCTGCCATCAACGTCGACCTGAAAGTTGGACTTCATCTGATCCTTGATACCAGCAGAGTAAATGTTCTGATTTTCGACCCATTCAAGAGATTGCAGGTTCTTGGCAGCGAATGGTTCGGCGTCAGGTCCAGTAATCTTGATGTCGATAACACTCGAGTAACTCTCGTTGCGGGCGATGGCATCCATGGTGAAGCCATTGGGATCCTTGTCACCACGCATAAATGTACCAGCCCAAGGGAATTTGCCATTCTTGGTGGCCTCCATATCAATCTTGTCCTTGTTCAGGTCGGGCCAGTCCCAGTACCAGTAGATGGTGTAGATGTCACCAGTCTTGAGGTTGTCGGGTAGCTTGATGTCGGACTGGCAGGCCAGCTCCTTGGTGTGGAGAGCGCCTTGAGGAGCGAGTTCGCTAGAGCGCTCAGTGCTGAGTTCACCAGAGTTTGGCTGATAACATTGGCCATCGTCGTAGTTGCGCGTGGCGAGAAGCTTGCCGCGCTTGTCACCGCCTGTGCCTTGCTTGTTCCAGAGGAGATGGACGTCGAAGAGCTTCTCCTTTTCTTTGGGCTGGGTGGTGCCATAGAAATAGATAGTGCCGCGGTTCTTGGGTTTGTTGGGCTGGTTCTGAGGGAGGGTAGTGTGGCCATTCTCGAGATGCATAATAGCAATGTAATCGCCAGGGGCAGCCTCGAGCATGGGATATTGAGGCTTCTTCTCAAAAGAGAACTTGTTGAGAATTTCTTCGCCGGAGTAAGCGGACTGGCCTGACTGGGGGAGAATATTCTGGGGAATTGTGTCGGTGAATGGAGGATTTGTAGAATCGCGAGGCACATATCCACGAGGATATCCTACATTCCCAAACATTGTGCCATTTCGAGCGAGCTTGTAGGCATACTCAACCCAGGAGTGCGCCAGGGCCGGAGAAATGAGCGTTGTGCTCGCCAGAGCGAGACCAGAGGCCTGGAAGAATTTCATGCTGAATACTGATGTTTCGTAAGGTATTTAATGGTTTTTTGCGGTCGCAAAATGCGAGTTGGTCGTTTTTCTTTTTCTTGTGTTGAAATATAATTGCAATGATATTTCGAAAGGAAAGTTGGCCAAGAGTGAACTCCGGGGAGGAGAATGAATGCGTCGCGTTTTATGCACCAAGGAGCGGAAGAGAGGCAAAGCCCGTCACTATGGAAATTCGCAGAAGATGTTGTTATTGTTGATGAAAAGGGAACAATTGTTGTGTGCGAGCGAACAGTGAATAGGGCTTTGTGTGGTTGACAGCTGGCGAACACTGACAGAGTGTGAGTGACCTTGGTTAACAGGCAACGAGCGGTGACTGAACACTGACCAATAACGAACACTTCAAGCTATCAATGAAAGATTTCTGAGCCTCTACAATCAATGGTGAATGTGGTCTGTTTGACTTGAGTTGCAGTGTAAGGTGTGTTGTTGGAAGACTGAGCGAGCGCCGGCATAGGTAAAGTGTTGTGTCGTGGATTTGGTCAGTCCTGCTGAAACCTCAGGTGAAAGAGGGGGAACACAAGGAAAGAAACAAAAGTATTTGTTCAATGAAAAAGAGAAGAGGGAAGAAGAAGAGATAGAGGTGACAAAGGAAAAGAGAGAGAAAGGTTGTATACCGCCTGCTCTAGTTCAGCATCTTGGTGTTCGTGAATCACGAACAACAAAAACGGGTGATTCGTGTCAGTTGTGATCCGAGAGCGCAGGAGCTTAACGTCAGAGGCTCTTACAACCAAGAGATCGCGACAGCGAACGGATGGTATAACTTGGATCGGATGGGAGGACGAGTGGTAATGAAGAGATTGCACGAGATAGGGACAATCAAGAACACAAGCAAGCGGGGAGGTGTTTCGTAGAACTCAAATGAGGTAGACAGACGCAAATAAAGCACGGCAATCAAGCAGAGATGTCAAGCAGGCACCCGAAGGACGAAACACTTTGTTCTTTTAGTCTGTCTGGAGAGAAACATGAGATCTGGGATGGGGGGTGTGAGGCATTGTATATCCCCCTAGTGGCCCCAGGACCTATCGTTAGGCATCATATTACGGTCCAGGAAACTGGCCTCGTACAGATGGAGTTGAAACGCAGACGGGAAGAAGAGAGAGGTACAGGCATGCAAGGCACGATTATGGCAGGACAGGACGGGGGGGAGAAAGACGAGGCGCGGCTAAGAGAGAGCATGTCATTGTTGAGATGGCGCAGAGCTTGGCGTAGCATCAGCTAGTTCATCTCATCGTATCGCGCATATCTGATCGCGGCAGCTCATACTTGGGCATAATACAGCCACTATAGCGCGTTTAGACTAAGAAAGTGGGCATAGAAACAAGACCACCAAGATCATGTTCGTCGCAGCGTCGTCTGGGGAAGCGCTCAAGGGGGCACAGACTTTGTCCCAAGAACCACTCAACAAGACATGAGCTCTGTAGCCCAGTGCAAGGGTAGGGAGCCCAGGTTGAGAATAGATGTTTCCCACAAAAGAGAAACGTTTCGAAACTGGGATCTTGATAGCCGCCTGAACGGTCAAAGAGCTTCATGTCAATAGTTCAGGCAAGGCGTCTGGGTCGAGACTCACAGCCCAGCGCTGGTTGGCTATCCATAGAGACGGGACAGTTCAGTACGAGGCGAAAACAAGGATATAGCAGGTCTATGTAGAGTCTTCAAAATAATGCCTGTAGCAGACTAATCTGTTACCGGGATTATCAAGATAGAACAAGAGAGAGAGAGACAGAAAATAGTATGAAACGTCTGGATGCGAAGCGGATCGGTTGGATGTCGTTGGTCGGTTGGCGCCCACAAAACGCGAGCGTCTAAGGAAATTAACTGGCGACGGTTGCAAGCGCAGCTGTACCTTTTTTAGCGGTCAGGGGCCAATTGGCTGTGGCTTGTGCTCTAGAAATGATCGGTACAGGGATTTGCGACAGGGGCTGGTTCGCTGTAAATTTAGCAGAGAGTAGTCTATATGTACTTAGGTAGAAAAGGAAGAAAAAGTAAAGAACGAGTATCGTTGTCTCAGAGTTGCGTGGACTGACCAGTCGCCTGAGGCCTACCGCTGTGGCCAGTGCCGCTTCTTCGCTTAAGCTAGGTAAGTAGATACCTACCTTACCTAAGTAAGGTATTCGGTGGTGGTTTTGGAGCAAGGCTACCTAGGTACGGTGAGAGTGGCCTAACATCCATCACATCAGTTGAAGATCTACCTATTTTAGACGCCTTTGTTGGTCATGACTATCATCTCTCACATTTATCTATATGGACCGCGATATCCTCTTTTTTCCTTTCTTGCTTTTCTTCTTCTTTTACTTTCTCAATCTCTCTCATTTCTTTACTGAGAAGTCGTCGTCATCGTCCCACAAGGTCATCTCTACGGTCGCTCCATGTAAAATTATCGCTGCATTGACGACCTTGTTTGATCAAGCGCCCGACTAAACTCCACCAAAATAAGATGATGACGAGGTCAGCAAATACCTTGGTAATCGTGTTGAACCTTGACAAGGTCGCTCAGCTTGTGGCCGTCAATTTTTCTATCAGTTTTTCCCTTTATTTATGAGCTGTCTTCTCGTCTATTTCCTTCTTAATGACATGCGGTCCCTTGACTCATCTTCGCTGCTGAGCCCTCAAATGCAATGCAGTGACCCGTAGTACACAACCATACATACCAGCAAACATCAAAAGAATTCTATATTGCTCATTTCACTTGACTGGGGACTGCTTCAGTAACCGATAGTCTCCTCCTTCAATATATCTCAGCTGTCCAAGGCACATTCACTCCTTCAGTGCGTCCCTTCAATATCTAACCCTCAACTCCATTCAATATCAACACCAAATAACACATCGTCAACTCCTTCAAATAAGTATCGAATTCTTCTGCACTAACAATAACAAACCTCCTTCACTCCTCAGAAACTCCATCAATCTATTGTCTAAATATTCAATACCTCCGCACCCCTTCAAACTCACTCATCCCTCATCTACGCCCCTCCCTTGACATGGATATTCTCCTCACACGCCCTCTCTTGTTCATTTCAGTCTTTTGACGTCTTTTTGAGAGTGACAACTTACATCAAACGTCTGTTTATGAATTCTTAAGCATTAGAAAATCTATCATCTTCAGAGACTACATCATGATTACAGTGTCAAAACTCACAAATTCCACATTTGAACAACTCACATGCCTTTGAGTGTGGCTATTTCGTTCCACCTCCATTCTTCAATGGCTTCTCTCAATGTCTCACTTCCCCATCCTTTCCCACCCTCCATGTTACTCTCTCTTACGCCTTTCAGCTTCTCCAAGTTTAGCTTCCGCAATTATTGCTTTGTCGACGTAGATGGCGTGTCCCGACTATTTGGGTCCTTTTTTACTCCTTCAAATCACCTTAGCTGTAGTCCACCTGCGTAAAGGGAACGAAAAAAACCGTTGTTTCACACCCTCGGAAGCTTCATTCAATAACTCAATCTCGAGTGGATCGAGATGAAGAAACGCTAAATTCCATCTTCGCCATCTAAACCGTCCCTCAAGGCGCAGATCCTCTTAGTGCCTGCATGCGTTGTGAATGTCGTCACTGTCCCTTGCCTTAGTCTCTGTTGGTGATGGAGTGATCGACTAACGAACCTGTGACTCTAAACTCTCTTTTAACCTTTGATGAGCTGAAATCTGAGACGTGATGAGGAATTTCAATGAAACTGATAATCATTTCCATGCGTGGGCATTGAATAGCCACATCCATAAAGACGAAGCATCATAATGAGGGCGAAGGGTGACGACCTGGATGAACTAATTGATTTGATTCTGTGAACTCGCATGAACTACCAAACGATATGCTTGTCGTATCTATAACGAACTTGGTATTACTGAACTCTCATAACCCAACAACTCCGAAAGCCATCCTGAACGCCACCCAGATTTCCATACCGTACCAACCCAAACCCGTAACATTACATGACTATTGTGACATTAAACGCGTAAATGCATGATCCATCTCATCAGTGATCTCGTTCACCATCCTCCTGCTGCTGCCATTGTGACTGGCACATGGCTATCAATAGCATCTCCTCGTCTTCGCTTCATTGGCCTGGGGCTGCCATCACGATCAGCTCCAGCCATAGCCCACTGTGATTGTGTCCATAGAGCTGTCTGGTCACTACTGGCTTCGGGCTTGTGGTGCGAACCCCATTCTGATCCACCAGTGCTGGCAGACCATCCGTCCAACGCCGGCATGTCCCAGCCTTGAAGGCTATCTGGGTTATCGTAACCAAGTGAACTTGACAGATCCAATCCTGATGTGGTTGTTGGGCTCTGGAAGGGGTTCGCAGTGGAGATGACAGGTTTGAGATCTGCCAGTGTTGTTTGCGCATCGTAGTATCCCGCCGTCTGGCTGTGTCCGTGGCCGTGTCCGTGGCCGTGTCCGTGGCCGTGTCCAGCAACCGGATGGCTATCATTTGCTGTGCTGCATGTTGCGGGCATGAAACCAACGCCTGTGCTTGGAGGCAAACCATGGTCAAAGCTGGTCGGGTACGACGGTTGTAAACCTGCTGTTGGTGGAGGTGTAGCGAGACCTCCAGAAAAGGACTCGAACAGTGTAAGTCCACCATTGTTTGTCGCGGGAACAGTTGGTACCTGAGCCAGGCTAACGCTAGGATCCCATGCAGAGCTAAAGGTCTCATTCATCGCTGCTGTCATGTGCTGGTTGATTGAAGGTGTGGGCGACATGATGGCATCTCGTGACATGGAGGTAGAAGGATAAACGAGGGCCTTTTGTTGGTGGTAGCGGGACATGGGATCGTTAACTGTCAACCAGCGCCACGAAGTACCAGCCGGCTTGAATACCGGGTTGTACTTGTACCATTGGTTGGTTGTGTTGAATCGCCAAAAGACGATGCCCTGGCGAACCCACCGGTTTGAGTCGGGAGCACACGACCAAAGTTCTTGGTACATGGCAACCTTGCAGATGAGGTCGCTTCCAGTCAGGTCACGGCGAGCCCAAGAAGCGGCATCGCCGTCGTCCTCGGATCGCTTGCGCTTGCTGCCAGAGCGGTCGAGGTCGTGCTTCTTGCGGTCGTCTCCCTTGCTGCGCTTGTCCTTCTTGCGCTGGTGCTCAACATCGGGATACTGAACAGCCATGCTAAGAATGCTAGCCCACTCAACGGCGGGGAAGGGAACATGGATATCCTGACGAGGGCGCGAGTGACAGTCACAGTCAGCCTTGGAGTCGCTGCAGCCCCGGCGGTGAATGCCGGTCTCGTTAGTGTAAACACCCTGCTTCTTGTCATCACCGTGAAGCTCAGATGGGCGAGTGAGGCGTGTAACACACTTCCATCGGTGGTTCTGGAGGTTGGGGTTTGTGATGGCAACCTCGACAAAACCAGTGAGCTCAGAACCTGAAGGGAAACGAGCATGCTCATGCAACTCAAGAGTAGCGCACATCTCGAGAAGTAAGCACTCCTCATCTCGAGTTGGGAGATCTAGAGTCTCGTAGATCTCAGGAGCATCCTTCTGCCATCGGCGAGTTACCGTCTTGACACAGGCAGAAGTGGTTCTATCCAAAGAGCGGGTGTACTCATGAAGCAACACATCCTTTCCGAGTACACTGGGGCTGTCATCACAGTTGTTGTACTTGTTCAGGTGCGGGAAGGACTCAGTGTCCAGAGCGTTGTCCTGGGCGTCATACGCGATCTCATCCTTGAACTTGACCTCAGAAGAGGAGACATAAATCTCTGCTGTCTTGGGGCGGACTGAGATAAGAGACTGAAGAGCAAGAAGTTGCGAAAAGTACTCGTAGTTGGGCTTCACATCAGGCACTCGGCCTTCAGCGAGAGCAGTCAGGACAGGGTTAGATTTGAAGGATTCTTGCTCCTCCTCGTCATAGTAGTCCTCAGAGTTTGTGGAGCCAGGCTCCTTCTTCTCTTCAGCTGGGAAGAGGAAGTGGACTAGTGAAGTCAGTAAGATATTTATATGAGGCACACGGCAGTGACTTACAGCATCGCAAGTCCTCAAAGAACTTCTTGACCACTTGCATATGACTTGAGACCTGCTTACGTCCCATTTGCTCAATGCTGTCGTTGCTGTTGTCGATTCGGAAAATCTCTTTGCTGCCAAGGATAGCAACGCAGATTGTGAAGATGTACTCGCTGATGAGCATGTTTCGGCCATGGAGCTTGCCGCCCATAGAGAACTTGCGGCGGCCCATGTGAGGCATGAGAAGAACAGCTAAACCTCATTAGTATAGATCAAGTTAAGAGTAGTGCGAGGGTATTCTTACAGTCAACAAAAGCATCCTCAAGCTCTGGTCTTCTCCAGACACCACCCTTGTCCTTCTGGGTGTCTTTGTGTGCTTGTCGGTTGCGGTACTGGCGGAAGGCAGGCCAGAAGTATAGAGGGTTGACACCATTTCTGGGTCTTCTTTGATATCGGGGTTGATTTCTGGGTGTAGGTACCCGGTATAGGCACTCGAATGATTGTGAGGGGATCATGGGAGCTGGGAGGCTGACTGGTACCGAAGGCGAGATGCCTACTGTGTTGGGATAGCATGATACCATGCTGTTGAAGTTGTGTGACTGCGCATTGCCGGCCTGTTCACGTAGAGGTAGGCGGCTGTTGTTGTGATATGTTCGACGAGCATCTTGAAGGTAGTCTGGTGAAGGTGTATAGCGTTGTGAGGACAGTACAGGCCTCGGATGATAGAGTGATGAAGACATGGCAACAAGCAAGTGTTTGGCAAAGGAATGCCGACTGGAGAGTTCAATGAGATAGAAAGACTTGAACCAGCTGAAACGAAATGCCTTTGAGGACTCTACGAATGCAGACAATGAGTAGACAAGAGATGATGAGAATGTTGAGAGGAATTCAAGACGTGGAATGGTGGGATAGATGTATGCATCTGAAGAAAGGAGTGTTCAGGCACTGGAACGAAGAATCACCAGGAGAAATCTAATAAACATCTATAAATCCTAGACTGGGGAGTATATCAGTGATAGTCTGCGGACCAGGGCCGGAGCGCCCCTCTCAACTCAAACGATCAAGATCAAATCCATCATAAACTATCCTCTACTGTCCTAACCACCAAGGGCAATGGGGTCGTGATGGACGGGGATGGGGTGGGGGTAGGAATAGCTGGGAGTGGGAAGGGCGCCGCTACAGCTTCAAAGTTCAACTCCAACAACAGCGGGGAACAGACATGGCTTTGTCCGGAGGGATGTCTGCTGTCGATAGTCGTGGCGGCCAATTGTGAGTGCCTGCAGAAGCCACCAGCACATGGCAGCTTGGAGCATTGATCGAGGGCGTTAGCATGCAAGGGAGCATCAGGGCGGGTCCCGCGATATCTGTGTGCTAACCCAACCTGACCATCAACCAAGGGACTGTGGAGGGGGGCGTGTATCGAGGGATCTCAGAGACATCTTCAGAACGAACGGCGCAAGGTACAGAAGGTTTGGTATGTGTACAAGATTAGAATCAGACATTAAGAGGATCCGCAAGCTCCCCTGGCCCGTAAACTCAGGGCATCGAATTCTTCTGTCCAGATCGTAGCCACCCCGAATAAGCGTTGTGAGTAATGCATACTATCCGCTCTGCAGCGAACCAAACGACCCTTGCCAAGGGAGAACGGCGCAGAGCTCATGGAGAGCGAGATCAGCCGTGCAGGCACAGGAACAGGAACCCTCAGCCTTGTCGCAACTCTCTGTCTCTCCCGCGCAAAGGCAATAGTACATCTGTAGTTTACTGATCCATACTTCACATATCCATCTCATCAGTTTCATTGCCAATATTGACCCTACTCCTTCCCTTTCCAGTCAATTGCTGAAGGGCCACCTTGTTCACCTGTCCTCCAACCTTCTTCTGCATCTTTGCGATCTCCTCCTCAGCGTCGACTGCCTCTGCCTCCGCAAAGTCCAAGACAAGCTTGCGACCAAGCAAGTGGGTGTCCCTCAACGCATTTAGTGCGTTCTCGGCTTCGCGGGGAGTGACAAAGTCGGCAAAAGCAAAACCCCGAGGGGTATAATCAGCCTTCTTGGGTAGGCGCACCGATCTAAGCTGGCCATAGGTTCCAAATAGTGACCTAATGTCCTTCTTGGTCGCCTGGAAAGGCAAGTTCTTGATGATGATCTTGGTGCGCTGCCCTGCAGCTTTCTTAGCCTTGTCTTCCCGGCGTCTCTCCTCGGCTGCGTCATGGCCCTTGTGTGATGCCTTAACAGCCAGGGCATGATCGTCAAGTACATGACCATCCATGACTTTGAGTGCAGCCTGGGCTTGGCTCCTTGTACGGAACTCCACAAAACCGAATCCCATGCTAAGTGTCTGCCCTGGTTTCTTCGGGTCCATTTTAGTCTTAACTCTAGCAGATACGAATCCGTCGAGGGACTGAAAAGCTTCAGCAAGCCGAGATGTGGAAGTCGAAAAGTTTAAATTTCGCACAAAGAGAGAGGTGGTTTCCAAATCCTCCTCCGGCTTATCACCGCGTGACAGCAAGTCATCCACACTAAGATTTTGGACCGTCGGAGCTGGACGATCTTTTAGTGACACGGCTTGATCCAGTTGGTCGCCGCCTCTGAAGATGTCACTTGGCGCTTTTTCCAAAAAGAGCACACTATCTCCAATCCGGCGATATGCTAGCTTCCCAAAAGCGGATTTGGCGTAATTGGGCTGTGAGAACTGGACAATGGCGATTGTCCCGCTCGGGGGCATCAAAACTCTCAGCACGGGCCCAGACTCCTCGAAGAGCTTACGGAGCTCGTCGATCGTCGTCCCGTAGGGAAAGTTTTTTACCAAGATGGCCGTATCACCCCGCTTCTTTGATTTGAAAGCTTCGAGGTCCACTCCATTAGCGGTAAAATATGCTTTGGTCTCTTGAATGACGCTCGTCTCCGCGATGGCCTGTTTGATGGCAGCATCGGCTGAGGTAGGGTCAAGGAGTTCTGATTTTGAAACACCAAGACGGTCGGCGACCGACGCGTTGACGGCGTCCTGGCTCATATACAACGCATTCCAGTTAAACGTAGTAGCAGCTGCCTCTTGTTTCTTCCGAATCATGTTTTGTTTCTTGAGGGGGAGTTTGGAAATTGCGAACTCATCCAGACCCGTGTCTCTCTTTGCGCTCGCAGGAATGATGTGAAGAATACGCCCCTGAAACGTCGCCCCGTCCATGGCTTGGAATGCTTCAACAGCTCCCGACGGGTCAGTAAACAACACCAGGGCGAACCCCTTGCTGGTACCTGAATTGCTGACCGGTAGATGGACCTAGTATTTCAACAGCTATTAGTTGATATCCAGACTAGTAAATTCCTCAAGAAATGTAGTAAGATTGGCAACAATTCAGTCAATCGAAGCATCTACTAAAATATTCGCTCAAGTTCTCATCAAATACCGAAGTATAAGCTGTCCCTATCTGAGCTTCATCACGTCGCCTTTGTTTTGTAAATAAATAACAGGAAATCATCTGAAACATACCTCTTCAATGGTTCCGAACCGCTCAAATGCCTCCCGGAGATCCTCCTGGGTGGCGCTGTAGGGCAGGTTCCGGACAAAAAGTCTTGATGTTCGGCGGATCGCCTCCAGTGAGTCGTCTTTTGCCAGTTCACCCCCCGATGCCTCAATCGTGGTCTCATTCATCGCCACGTCAGCTGTAGCTGGCGGGTCAACAGAAGTGAGTTCCATAGCTTCGCCTCCCTCTGCATGATCGGTCTCAGTTGTTGATGGCCCTTGCGCAGGAGTTCGTTCCAAGTCATCGGGATCAATAAGGTCCAGCAGTCTGCTTGTTCGTGAGCGAAGCCAATCGTCATCTTCTGCGACTATTTCCTGCTGTTCCAGACCTGATTTCGCTGCTGCTTCTTGAGGCTCCACAGGTTCGTTGCCTGCAGGAGTTTCCGCCTGCACATCAGAGATCACCCTTACTTCTTTCAGCTGCGATGGCAAAGATTGAGAGACCGGCGGCTTTTCTGGTGCTTCGATTCTGCGCTGCTTCTCCCTTCGAGTCGGAATCTGCTCGTACTCATCATCGCTCTCCTCTTCAGGAACAGCAGTGGCAGCAACAGCAGCAACGCCGTCGCCGAGACCACCGCGGACACCATCATCGAGCGCGCCCTCTCTGCCTTCCTTCATTACGTGAAGGAACTCGCGTAGCTTCGGGTCCGCCGGCTGGGGCTCATCTCGCTTGCGCTTTCTCAAGCTCGAGTCTGACTCCTTTTCAGCGGGCTGCTCATTGCCCTTGATTGTTGTGGATGGTGTTGATGCAGCTTTGGAATGCCAGGCGCTCTGGCCTTTGCCTTTGGTGAGGGCGGGGTCTGAGATCTAGCATTCCATCAGTATGAGAAGTCAAGACATTTAGAGGAGTCAACTCACGGGTCGCGCAGTCTCTACGGCGATCTTGGACATGCGAATGTAAGACCTGTTGAAGTACTTGACTGCCTTTGAGGCATCTTCGGGTGTCTTGTAGCCCACATAGCCAATGCGTCGCTGGGGAATCAGCTTGACATCGGTAATCTCGCGGCCTTGGGCGGAGAAGTGCTTCCGAAAGTCAGCCTCCGAGATACTGGGTGGCAAACCCTTGATGAATATCCTCGATGAAGCCATTATGGTGCTGTTGTTTGTTGTTTGATATCTCCCGATCAATGGCGAATGACTTCACCGTGGGAATTGAACGCGTGAAGTCATTTTCAGAACTTGGGCTCTTTAAGAAGGGAGAGTGGAAAAAAAAAGTTTCTCTACCACATTCTTATTGTCCGAGGTTGGGACCCGATGTTGGTCCGTGCACCGGATTTTCTAACAGTCCAACCCCACCATCAGCTTCCAAGATGCTTCTATATTCAGTTTGATTTTCTACACCGCCCTGAGCTCAGTGATGGGAGAAATTCCAGTGAACAAGTCAAACGCCACTATAAACAGTATGACAGCACTGAAAACGGTCGAGGGTAGCTACTCGCTCACGAATCTAGGTGTCTCCTTTCACGAAAGATTCTGCTCAGCTGAGCATGCCGAGAGTTATCTGGCCAGCATTGTTCATGAAGCTATGAAATTCTGCCATCTCAGTGTTCACTTTACTGCCAATAAACATCAACTCAAAAGCGTATATCTGTCCACAGGAGCCTCATCACAGAAGAAACCACTTCGTATTCTCAGCTCCCGCGTCACGCCTTCAAGAATGTTGGTGTGGAGGGTATGGTTTTGCCTACAAGACTTATCTTCCACACAAGACCTGCATACTGAATGCCAAGGGGGCAATTCTGGAATCCAGTGGCTTTCTAGGCTCTTGCGATGCTTCTCTGATTTTCATGCTGCTGTATTTTTTCCGCCTTCCATTGCTAGTTATTGTGTTGTATGGTTCATGCCGAATGCAGTAGTCTGTGGACCAACAGGCCATCAAGACATCAGTACTACACAAAGCCCTCCTACAGCACTCATTCATGTCTATTGCTCCCTCGAATACATGTATATCATCACTCGGTGGATTACTGATTACTAGTAGCGGATCTAAGGACAGGTTCCTCATCTCCGACATGCAAGTCAGATGGCGGGGCGTTATACGTTTGTTAGACGCCGATCATGCGCACATCTCCTCGAAGACTACGAGACAATGAGAGCCTCAAAGTTCTCAATATCTGAGCTCGTTATTCTTTGACTTCGTTTTATCTTCTTCAGTCCCCATTTCATTCATGTTCAATAAGAGATTCTCCATGCCAGCCTCATCGTTTGCAGCCATGTATTAACTGATTGCAAGAAAATAGATCAACAAAACATCATCTTCTCCGCCTGGTTCCCTAGCAACTTGAAATTAACTTTCAAATCAAGAAGCGGTGAGTTGAAATCCAGAAATATTCTAAAGTTTATATGGCCCTACCACTCTGAATTTGGTTTTGCGACATTCCTAGCCTCCAACATTTCAGCTACCATTGCACAGTTTGGCAAAGATTAATTCTTCGAGAATCGTGAACTTGAGACGAATCCAAGAGTTTCGGCCTCGAGTAAATGGTAAGTGTTTAATGAGAAGTGCTTTTTATATTCTAGATCTGCCAGAGGGGTGCTGAGATGTGCATTCTTGAGATGCACACTCCACACCAGGAGCTCTGGAATGACTTGTGAGGGAATGCGGATGCAAGCCATATCCTCTGGAGAATTCTTGTCAAAGTTTATGGAGGGCCATCTGACTTTCAGCGTGCAGGAACACTCGGAATCCATAAGTATAAGAAGACCTCACTGCTCACTCATCCGTTTTTCCAGTAGTGCTGCTCAAGGAACACTCGAAATGTATGCCAGATGCATTTCCCAGTAACTTCAACCTCGTATATTGGAAGACGCAATGGTCCATTCTTTCAATGTACTCAATATGGACCCTATGGCTGGTCAATTGGTCTTCAACACGGCAATAATACTGCGGAATTACGATCTTGGAACTCATCGATATGTCACCGAGACCCGGATTTTTCACCAAAATAACTACATTATTCCCGAGAGACGTCAAAATTATTCGAGATACTGGACTGCGGTTTTGATCAGAAGAGCTTGGGAGTTAGTCGTGGTTTGGTGAACAGGTCGTCTTGAGTCATGATGCGACGCTTCGCCCATGACCCACGAGCAAGAGTTATCACACTATCCTCCGGATGCGGCAACTACTCGACTACAACAACAACAACAACCATTCTTCTTCCGGTTGAACTTTGAAGTTTATTCACGCTTTGGACCTCGTTTCTCTACCATGACTCCGGTGTCAATCCATCAGTAGAAAACTCTTCATCGCTTCTGCCACGGTCCCTGTCACATTTGGCGACCGAAAAATATCGCCAGTTCCAACAAGGTTCCACGGCACGAATTCCCCTCCGAAAGAACCTAACGTTGTACTATCACTGGAGACCATGGGGAGAAGAGGTAAGAACTGCAATCGGCGTACTGATAGTCCTTCAAGCCGAACTTCGTGGGCCATTTACTGTATGAGTTTCTGTATATGTATGACGCCACCAAAGTCTGTCACGGTCTTGGCATACTTTGATGCCTCTTTGGGCTGTGATCGAGAGATATGCGCAGGAGGCTACCTCGGACGTAGGACCTTTTGTCGTTAAGCGTTTCCACTACAGTGTGGACCTATGAACTTGTTGGAGCTTTCATGATAATCACGACGGTGCCGTGTTGACATATTGGTGGTTTTCCTTTGTGGTTCTAAACATGCGCCTCTATGTGCCTGGTGCCTGGCTGACATGTATATATTCTGTTCTGAGTGTACTGTAATGGTCTACAGTCAGGGCCAGGAACTCATCGCTCATACGGAGTACGCCCTGGCGAATTTACATCACAGGGGGTGAACTCAGGATGTCTATGGTACCTATCCATCAGTCGTGTCTCGTTTTCGTCACCTAACAATAACTACCATCTCGTATGTGTTCTTGGTCGATAAAATTGGAGCTGTGCTGTATCACTAGCAAAATAGCTCAGTCGATGTGACAAGAGCCGTGATTCGGCAGGCCAGAACTCTCTTTGAACTCCATACATGATCGAACACGGTAATACTCTGTGAAATGCACCCGCGCTCATGGTCTGACACACTGGGCGTCACAATTCACCAGCTATGGCGTGCAGAGCTGATGGAGTATATTGCTCACTAACTGATGTCAAGGTCCATGTGAGTAAGGACCCTTGTTGATCCGTAACCTTTTGCCTTCAAATGGCAGGGCCACGGCATCTCTAAGTTCTCATGTTTGCTGGTCAGAGTCCTTTGTATGTATTGATCTGTAAGTGCGAAGTTTGAGCTTCATCTCTGGAATTAGTAGTAGATCAAGCATATGCTACGCAGCGACCGGGTAAATCATGGATATTAACACTGAATATACATACAGAGCAACGATACTGAAAGTATTGGTTGTTCAACTCCATCATATTGGGAAGAATAGAACAACATCGCATGGAAAAAGTACAGGGTAGGCCATGTCGCCAACCTAAGGTAGATGGAGCATATCAAAGGGTTTGGTACGTACTAACACAGATAGCTAGGTACCGATGCGAGCCGCGCCGCCCCTGGCGTCGTCACAGCAAAAAGAAGTCAGTCCCATCCGTGCTTAGGTTGTTTCCAGGGCAGCTCCCACGAAACCGACGCTGATGCTGACGAGGCTACAGCTTGGCCAGCAACAACCCAATCACGAGCACCAACACACGACTTTGCACTTAATCCGCTCCACAGTCACCACAAGGCTTTAGCATTTGCGCGTCTCAGCAAGTCAACCAACGGCAAAACTCCAGACACATTCAATTGTAATACTAGTCGCTATTATTTTTACTTTATCAGCCGAAAACATTGACGCCTCGTACCCTCTATATATCCCGTATGTACTTCTTGGATCCTCTACGGCTAGCATCCCGTCCCGCGTCTTTCAAGAAAGGGGGCGCACACCAAGGCGTCATCCAGCGCCAGCCTCACGAGAACAACTCAGACTAACAAGACTTCGCAGATCGCCTTTGTTTCCTAAACCGAACACTGTCCTCAACCTAAACTTAACACAAGATGGCCGACGCTCACGTTCCCAAGGCAGAGTCTCCCGTCGCTCGGGAGAAGCTTGAGGGTAAGCAGCACCCCCTTTGGAGCTTGAGAAGCATCGTACTGATATAATGCTAGCTCAGATCAAGTCCGCCGACATGGTGAGATAACCCGACATACGTACCGATATTCCGGACGCGATCGCTGACGAGAGAGTGCCAAAGACGGAGGATATGCAACAGGAGTCTATCGAAGTTGGTATGGGAATCTATGACAGTTTTGCGCCGGCGGCAGGAAGATGAGACTGACGTGAACATAGCCCAGGAAGCCATGGCCAAGTTCACCATTGAGAAGGTTTCCTCCTCACCAAGTACTGCGTCCCTATAGGCACCCAAGCTGACACACTATGGCAGGACATCGCACAGCACATCAAGCGCACAGTTCGTACCCGCCAAGCCTGTCCCAATCGATCCCATACTTACGAAGTGTAGTTCGACGAGCGAAAGGGACCAACCTGGCACTGCATTGTTGGCCGAAATTTCGGTAGCTTCGTTACCCACGGTTCGTCAAACACAACACGCCGATCTCAGACTCCATAGCCCCGGGCACGGCTGGCTGGCTAACACGCTACGCAGAGACCAAGCACTTTATCTACTTTTACCTTGGCCACTGCGCAATTCTACTATTCAAAACGCAATAGGCATGGGAGAAATGGCTCACCGGTGGGGGCCTTTGGAAGAGCTTGCTGTAGCGAGAGGGATGGGTGTGGTTGGACAAGAAGGCAAAGACAAAAGTAAGAGGCAGCGAGGCAACACGATCGATGGCTGCTGACTGCTGTATCGTCCACCCTACCCTGCTGGATCTGCCTCTATGTACGAGACGGGCGGCCGTGGAGCTTGCGGCTGTACTAGGTTCATGATCAATAATGAGGGGCGCTCGCCCAGTTTTTCCAAATCTTTCCGTTCCTGGCCCAGCCTGATCCTGATGTTGTGAAGTTTGTTGCTGGGGTGGCTAATCAGCCATGACGGGCTGCCAGGGTGTGCCGGATGCAAGGCTGTTGGGTTTTAGCTTGGGATCGGAGGTTCTGACAGCCTGGTGTGTCTTGTTCCTCAGACATAACTGTCACTGCCAGGCATGTCGGTCATCGTTCGATTTCTTCAAGGCTGTCACTGATGATGCTGTTGTTGGAATAGGCTCGAGTCAGAGATGTCATTGACGATAGTAATCGCCGATCATGCACGATCCCCAACATCGCGAAAATCACGGCCATTCAAGGGTCTCGTCAATCGTCCGATCAACAGCCTCGACGATCCACCTCTAACCAGTTCACGTGGTCTCGAAGAGACTCTTACCTTACTGTAGATGGCAAGGCGCGGCCCCAGAGGGATTTACTTACCCGATTACCCACGGCGGGCAGTCTAAGCAGTGTAAGCGACGGCACACCCGTCAAAGGATGGCAGATGGGGGGGACCTTTGGGATCGGGACAAAGTCAAATGCCTCGTCCGTCTTTACCGAGTCGGTCCTGAAGTTCCGCTAGCTATCACAACTCACATCAACTCTTTAAGTGACTGAAACTAGAGACACTTTCAGAACGGAGGCGGGGCTCCATATAATAGACGCCTTCTCGTTGGCGTTGGCGTTGGCGTGGGGGTGGGCGTCTGTCAAGACGACGGATGAGGAGGGTACGCTTACAATTACAGTTACAGGTACAGGAACAGAACAGGAACAGGACGAGTTGATTCCGTCTTTGGGGGTTCAAAAGAGAGGCTTTGTGGAGTTGAGGCTAACATGACGGGTAAGGAGTTGATGTGTCATAACCTGATGTGGCCATTCTTTGTCCGTGAGAACGCCATTGAGTAAATGGAACATCTTGGCTCTCATGATGAAAAGTGAAGTATCAGAAACTCTAATAGTAGGGGTACATTATGATGTTATCACAGTCTAAGTGTAAGTGCAAGATCATCAGGCACTATAGCAATGACCTCAGACATGGAGAAGTTGAGTAGTTGGCTAATTGGCTTACAAGACTGGAATTGATCAACGTCTCTTTGACAGATAAAAAATTTACTCGAGATAGACTCTTGAGGCATGGGGAGGCTTTTTCATTGGAATACAATGGTCCGGGCCGCTGCCGTTAAAATCATCCAATAGCACAGACCCTCAGCCGAAGAGAAGAAAAATACTCTGATCAACACCATCAAGTCAAAGAATGGCCAAGCCAAAGCCTAAAGTGACCGAGAACACTACGACCCACTCACTCACACTTGTTCACCCGCTGAACAGGGTTGGGTGGTACCCCTCTGTGAAGATCCTGGTCGAGAAGGGTCCATATGGAAAATCTCAATGTTGAGAAAGAACAAGCAATTGAGAGACCATTGATAGTGTATAGTTAGTTGACTTTGGTCTAGTGTCTTCTAGGTACCTAGTGAAGAAAAGACTGGAGAGAGACTTGAGCTCTGGTTATGATGGAAATTCAATGATGATAGCGCCCCGGCAGAGCTGGACCGCTGTACGTGCGGTTGAACCGGAAGATGCAACACATACAGTGCTGCACCACATGTGCATCGCATGAGGATGCATCAGGATCAAGAGGTGCAGATGGACGGTCCAACCAGGCCCGATTAGACCGAATAAGCCGAGCATATGCCGCTCGGTTGAGATATCTGATGTCGCACACACTGTGGTACCTAAAGGAGTAGATGAATGTTGATGATGGCCATTGTTGGTCATCGATGACACGACATGAGTTCTTATGGAGAATTGATGGCCAACAAGGTGCATGATTCTGCTGATTTGGTATTGGTATGATCTGACGAACATCAAAGTGCCATGATAGGCACTAAGATTGTGTTGTTGTGTCTCCCGAAGCGATCTACCCTAGAGTGAACCTGAGGGCTCAGTCGAGCAACATCTTGCTTCACTATTGCTCAACTTCGATATTGCTGTGATTGGGATATATATCTAGATATCTCCATGGATAACTCGATCTCTGACAGTAGTCTTTTTATTATGCAGTTTCATGACAAAACTGTTGTCTCAAATTCACTCAGACCTTCAAGCGTCGTGGTTGCGAGCATATACTGGCCAACAACCATGCTCCTGTTTCGTCTCAAGGTAACCAAATTACTATTAGTTGCTAACAAGGCCTCCATTATGAAGCTAGTAACTTATCTTATTAGCCTTAAGGTTGGAAACTTGGTATTTACGTTTGTCAGAAGAGGCTCCCAGGCACTGAAGGCAAAGCGGCTCCAGCTCACTCATCCGAAACGTCAGAAACTCATGACCTATGCGATAAAAGGTATTGCTCCTGACAAATAGTAATCACCGTTATTTTCAAGCACAGTAAAGCTGTAAATCACAAACATATTTTGCAGATTCGGGGTCCCGAGCGAGGGTTACGCATGGCGAATATTGAAACCATCAGAAAGGCACTTCGGGTATTCTTGCAGGTTCAGATACCGCCGACTTGGCTAGAAGCCGATTGAAACGACAATCCAGTATCTGTTGACTTGCTGATACAAACTATGGTCCTACGTCGGTAGACTGATGTCGCAGTTACATTGGCGAGGACTAGGGAGTTGGATCAACACATGGTATAACCTTTCAGTCTTCGCTCCTCAGGACCTCAGCGGCCATTTGTGTATCAGAAAGATTAGCTGTTGGAGGATAAACAGAAGAAAAAGTGTAGTTGAATTGATAGTCAGTTATTTCCTAGGAAGTATGTTGAGGGCGCTGAGCTGCCGCCCTTGCAATAGCCGATATATTCAGCGCCTCCCGTTATATTGAACAATACAAGCGGGTACAGGCATCCAATCTCGCAGCGCTCAATAATGCGTTTCAATGTCTCTGTGCCCTGAACAAGGACTAAATCAATGAACCAAGTTGATCCGAATAGCCCTAGAGACTCAATTCTATACTTGGACACGGTCAATAATACTGTATGCGACAAAAGGGTCATGATGAGGCAAATAAGCGCCCATGTTTGCCCAGTAAACTACATCAGCAAAAGCCATACGAGGTGACAGCAAAGGAGCCCGCGTCAGGGATAGCACCCTGTTCATCATGGATGGGAATCGAAAAGTCAGCGGGTCCAGGCAGTACCCGATTTCCACCTGAATCACTCGCCGAGAAAACTCCCCTTCTGTTTGTTTGTTTTGTCTGCTGCAATTTTACTCAATGGCCGGCCGTTCTCAAGGGTGAGGCATCGACACAGTCCCTGTTACAGATGCTATTCCCTCTAATATCGGTAGTTATTAGTATCGACGAAATTTCTAAAACGTAAACCAAACACCAAATAAACATCAGACTCAGGATGGTCACGAGTCAAGAGGCCAGGCGGCAAAATCTGAGACATTCCAGGTTCTTTCTGTAGGATCACTGGCTTAGCAGATGTAGATGCAGATACGGATACAGGGTGGGAGATGTCAGCGCAGCCTCAAAAAGACACGAACAGCCGTGGCGCATACATGGCCCACTCTGTACTTCGTTATGGCAGAATATTCCTGCATCTTTTAATGTGTTGCATTCGTTCAATTGAATCGACAGACTTGCAGACCTACCTCGTAGCACAATAACATCATCTTACGACCATCCACTATGTAGCGGTCTGCAGCGAAACCTTGGATCACCAGGCCAATCATCCGGGTCATTAACAGATTCTCAGGACATCCGGATACCATAGACTGGTTCGACGTGGGATGTCCCGAGAGACCAGGTGAGGCGAGGCGAGACGGAGAGAGGAGCCTTGATGGAGTCTGGAGCCATCTGCCTGCGTGACCATTTCCATAGCGCTAGACGGGCCTCCAGCACATTCACAGTAAGCTCTTTTAACGGTGAGAACGGGAAATGAGCCAGTGGTTTTTGTACAGTCAATGCTTGCTGTGGCTGTCGGTCTCTTGAAAAGGCTGGCGGATAAAGTGACGAGACAGAAGAGTTTCACCAATTGAGAACCCTTTCAATCACCAAATTTACATCGCCAAGCGTGATAGCAAGCCACTGACAGTTGTACGTGTTGTAATGGTCCATCAGAGGTGCGAGATATGCAAATACAGCTAGATACCACAGACTGTGATGTCAGCGATCATGCTTCGCCGAGCTACTCCCACTATTGTGCAAATGGACCTCGAATGAGGCGCGTCACCAAAGGGTACATGACCTTTTTCAACTCTTCTCTTGGACCGAAAAGAAGACGAATCCTTGTTGCACAGCACAACAGCGGCACCCCCATGTTGAACAAGGGTCTTCCGCTTAGTCCCCCCGACGGACTGATCCTGGTCAGACACAGCTAGGCACACGTTCTCAAGCTGTGACGGGACTGTACTGTAATACCAGTAATAATATTCGTGGACTCGAAATAATTGCAACGTAGAGATGTTGCTGCTTAGGTTGGCGGGCATCTAGATTCATGTGTAACGAACAAGTGTCTTATCAGCTCAGATCGGTACACACTCGTTACAGGAAAAGTCGAGTCCATGTTGAAAGATTAGAGGGGCTCGCTAATAACTAACCGTTGAAAGTCAAAATTCATTAAAAAGAATTCTACCGTTATGATTAAGGGAAAGCTTAAATAAATCTACCGAGCGTAGGAGACAGGTCTGAGTGGTAGAGCTTCACAACAAGCTCAACCCACTGCAGACAGCATCTGAGATGATGATTGCTCGACAAACACTCTGTAGGTCGTTCGGAAGAGAAAAACCAAAGACGCGCTTATTCTGTCTCGAGAATCAATAGTCTTCTAACACAAGAGGAGAATTATCGGCGTGGTGGAGTTGATAAAAACCACCAGTGTTGCGGGGGCGGGGCATTTGGTGTTGTTGAGGTGTTCTTCTTGACGGAGATGTGCATATGTACTGTGTTCGATCATGTAGTGTCATCCGCAACCGGATTATGTCGGAGACTTATGGTGTGGGAGTGCGTTCTTTTTCCATTTGTTCCTTCGTTCGTCTGTCTCTTGATGGTGGTGGTTCGGCTATAGAGTCCGGCTTCTTCGGTGGCTGTGGCTAATAAATCCTGCTTTCCGCTCTTCAAAATGCTTCTTCCCCGCATTGCGGAGCGGAGGAGCGGGTGTTCCCTTCTTATGATGCCCATCTCCGGTTAGCAGCGGTTCCGAAGACTGGGACGAGATCAATATGAAGTTTTGAGAAAGTGTCAAAGGCTTCATCATGTAGAGATATATTGGTTGACGACAGTTTGGTGCTTGGGCATATATATAGCTTCTGGGTTTAGCTACCGGGTAGTCGAGTTTGACCCGAACGGCCGCAGAGAGGTGACATGAGCGGGCAAATACTTTATTTTGCCTGTCAATAGGTATATTTAGGTTCAATCAAGACGACTGAAATCTCCCATAATAATATTCGGAAACCAATTTCCAAAAGTCTATGCTCATGCCGCTCTCTGTCATGCAAATCATATTCAAATTCTTGTAGGTTTCAGGCCACTTCACGAGCCATGTTCACGAGCCCTGCATAATCTATGCATTTGCAAATTACTGTGCTCTCTTCATTCATGTCTTGAAAACTTGAAGAACTCTGGACCCTGATCCACCAGGATGCGATGATCGGCAATCATGTCCAGCTGCCACCAGACCAATTCATCTGCAAGGTCCCGACCACGCCAGCCAAAGGAGGGTCGCAGTAGATGATTTGCGTGGAGGGTTTTTTCTTGGTCAAATTTGCACAGCCTTGGATGAGCCTCGAATAACCCGTCCTCAAGCTTTTCGAGGTCATTACGATTTGTTCCAAGAACAATCGTATTAATTCCAAGGGTTTCAGAGTCAAAACGTCAGCCTGTGACACTGATGGGCAGAAAATAGAACGGCTTAGCCTCTTCTACGATGGAAACGGACAGCCCGACATGTATTCTGTAAGCCACATACGACCGTAGACTCACCGGGGTTCAGTCTTCCATGCAGATGGATCCCTGATTGACTCTTCATCAGCTCAGAGCCCAAATCAAATAAAAGGTTCAGACAAGAACGGTATCTGGAACATACCCTTCCGCATATCCCCCAATCAGCCTCGTTACACACTCGACACAAACAGAAATGATGGTGGCCGGATGCTGAGCTGTTTTTGAGCTGACCACAGATCACGGGGATGCCGCCCTCTCCAAGACATGACGCATTGGCATCTCTGCTTCTGTCTAGTCAGCAGTGTAGTACGAACAATAGCAACCCTTCGTATCGAGAAGCATAATAGACGACTTAGATCAATGCCTGGATCATCGTAATAAAAGACCGGAACCAGAAGCATGGGGTGCTAGAGGCATTCAAGCCTCAGAATAGACTATGAAAAACCCATCGCGGAAGCCATTCGGCACATGTCCAATCATCAGGACCCCAAGTCCTCGGTCGCCATGTGGCAGCGTCACTGTGCTGCACCTCATCACTCCCTGTCTGCCACTGGCTGGCTGAAGACATCGGGTTTAGCCTCACATCGCTCGATTGGAAAAAGCAGGGTTCCAGACACCCGCCTCTTGTTTCTCAAGTCTCCTTCTTTCGCTTCCATACTCAATAAGACAGGCACCCAGATAGCGAAGTCTGAAAGAATCGTCGAGATTGCTTCTCTGCTTAACAATCCACTTGCACAATCTTTCGAGTCACTGGAAATAGAGTCACAGATCCACTGTGAATAGTCAGTAGGGCCAAAACGGTCATGGATCCGTTGCCGGCTCGCTGGAAGCGCGGTGACAGGGGTTATGGGTATGGGGGTTTGAGCTCGAGCTATTGTTATTGCAGGCATAGCAAGGCAGATGAGATTGGGGCCAAGTTCATTTATTAAAGATCCATTTCAAGGGAGAGATGATAGGTAACAAAGGGGTCAGAAAGAGATTCAAGCCTTAGCAAGGCTTGAATGGCTGAAACTCATGGCGATGGCCTTTTGAAGCTGCACAATTGTTTCAGCAAGTTTTGTTCCAGCCCTCCGAAATCTGACTGCCCGGCCAGCCGTTTCTGGAATGAGGCCTAAACAGATCAGATGGGATCCATCCATCCCATCCACGGCTCGGCCACGACTGCGACTACGACTACGACCACAACCACAACCAGAATACCCCCGGCCGGATGACAGATCCGCCGTGAAGCCCCATACCGAGCCCTTGATGTCTCGTCATGGGTCGTCCAGACTTCAGAATGGGTCGTTCGTTCGCTAGGCTCGTAGCTCAACCTGCCCGCTGGATCCAGCCCGTCGAGTCCCGTTCTCTGGGCTGACGACCTGACGACCTGACAACCAATTGGGTCGGGAGAACAAACGATATGCGACAATCTGAAGAGCACTATTGCCTCGCCTCTCGTCCTTTATCTCATTGCGCCGGCTTCACGATATAAAAGAACCCTTTCTCCCATGTTCAAATACCTCAAAGAGAGACAAAGATCTTCCAGAGGCCGGCAAACGGGACGGGAGGAGCCCTTTGGCTTTTCGCTTTTCTGGGACGAGTTTACTCGACTAGCACAACGCCTTGCATGCATCCACCACCTCACTCGGTCGCTGTGGGCCTCTTCGTGGTACTTGATCCGCCCTTCGGCGTTAATGTCGTCATCAAGTACTCAACCGTGATCCGAAGCTGTTCTAGGGCAGCTTGTAGGGCTCTACAGTGGCTCAGAGCTCATGGGCAGTACTTTGTTTCTACCCCTGATGGGACCTTGACCGGTTGACTCTTCCACATGCACCATCAGGCACGCCACCGCAGCCACGGCCCCAGTGGACGCTAGCGAAGCTGAAGATATTTGTGTACAGAAAAGGAACATTTGGCCCAGCAAATGATTTTGAGTTTGTTGCTGTTGGAGATAGAGTTGCAGTGCTTCTTGTCTTTGAGAGGCCACTGAGACACAGCCCTCCTGACGGTTTCCCATCACTGAGACCACTGTAGAGCCTTGAGTAATGGCTAAGTACTCTCACCCCGGACGAATTTCTGTAGCGTACCGTGCGGATATCTAGGTTGGCACATCGGCCAAAGACAGCATCTCCCTGCTGGAGTAATGGTGCTGTCTGGCTGTCAATCGGTGTTTTGCGCTGTCGGACCCTAAGTTTGGTACTGTGCTGCGCTGTGTTGTTCGCTGTGCTGTGCTGTACTAACCACCCCGGTCAACTTCCCTGTTTGGCCGCACCCACTCCCGCCCGTCAGGTAAGGTCAAGGTCAGACGTGCTTGCTTGCTTGCTTGCTGGTCTGCTGGCTGGTGAGGTAGCAGAGAGACAGGCACGGGTACCTCCCCCCAGTTCCTTCCGCACGCAGTACCTTGGTACACCCTCGTCTCCCGTCCTGGACTTGGGCTCGCCGCTGCCGCTCTCATTCCCTCATCATCTCCGCCCTCCAACAACTTTCTCCCTCAACTTGTTTTTTGCTTCTCAACGAGAGTTGCAAATTACAAAGGGCGTTGGAGACTCTTTGTGTGCTTTGAGGTGTTAGGATCTTTGCACTGCCTGTCAGTGACAAAACCATCTGGCGCTCCCCTTTGTCCTCCTGAATCGGAGAACGGCCCCCATGTGCCTAGCCTCTCACGCCCATCTCATCAAAACAGCGGCCTCTCTCCCAGCTCACCTTGTTGGATGACAATGTGACAACGCTCCTCGCGATTTCTTTTTTTTAACTATTGCACATTAACGAATCCTTACTTCCTCGGTTACGATTCTCGGACTTCTTCTCTTCATCTTCAACCTGCGAAACCGAACGATCCAACGTCACGCTTCCGCCTAGCTTCTGCATTGATCGACACAAACATTCAACTCCGCGACATTTCCCACCCCACGGCCTACAGAGGCTCGTGATGTCCTCCAGTATGAACTCGCTCAAGGTTCCCGAAAGCGGGCTGCAGCTGGAGGGCTCGACTGGCAAGGATGCCAGTCTCCCTCCCCAGGCCTTTGCAGTCACCCTGAGTGACAATGTTATTGAGGACATGATCAAATGCGTCCAGAACGGAGATGGCATTCAACTTTCCCTTGGAGCCAACCCTGTGAGTTCAGAACCTCTTGCCACAACGGATCCAAGGCTGGCCATTTGGCTCCTGTTTTCGAATGCTAATGTGCCCGTGCCAGACCTTGCTCTTTGGGACCAAATCCCACGCCATTGAGCCACCCTCCGATTCGAACCCATATGATCTTTACCTCACACGGCCTTTCGAATCGACACGAACTGCTGAAAAGATATTATACACTGGCTCTCTGTTTGAAAAGCCATCAGGCGCTGCTTCGAAGAAATTGAAGACTGGCAAGGCTGACAACACCACTGACGGCAAGACCGCAAAGTCTAGCAAGAGCGCCCAATCAGGACGAGATTCTGACATCGAGGCTCTTCAAAATGGACTTGCGGCTCACGCTGCTTCTCGGGAGAAGTCGGTCTCACTTGCATATAGTTTTGGGATGACCATACTGACATGTTTTGAAGGACTCGCGTGGTCGACCGATTACCAGCGAAGAAGGCAGCTATCAAGAGCAAAAGCAAATTACTCGACTCAACTCCACGATCGATCCCCCAATCACCAGGCCAAGTTTCGCTCGGCTCACTTACACCCAACCCTACGACATCACAGCCCCTTGACCGAGCCAAGGGAGACCGAGCCATGCTGGTGCATGAGCTCGCTGTGCAGGATCGCTCATTTGATTACTTGGCCAAGAGGTGGGAAGGCAAGGTGGAAGACATGGAGCCGACGCTTCGAAAAGTTGCTGATGATCTTGACCATAACAACAAATGGTCATTGAAGAAGAAGTCCTGGAGAGACCTCGATGTTTGGAATTATGATTATGATACCCAAGAAGTACGACAGAAGGCGATTGACAACGCTGTTCGACAATATGACAAGCAGAGAGTCACCATCTCAGAGCCAGAGTGGGACAGACTACTACCCAAGGAGGAGCGAGGAACCGGCAAGAGTCTTAGTCGAGTGCAGGCTAAGATTACGAAGACTGTCAGCACGCCGTCAATTAATGTTGAAATGGCGGATGGAGGCACAACGCCTCGAGATAGTGGGGATTCTCAGGACGCCAACCGGCCAAGGGCTGCAGGAGAGGCTATGTCAAGGTCCACCTCAAACCCTCTTTCTACCAAGCCCAAGAAACCCACAGCACAGGAGGCCCAGGTCAAGCGTCTTCTGGGCAAATCCAAGGCCAAGACGACTGCATCAGCTGCATCCTCCAAGCCGACATCCAAGGTCTCTTCCGCTAAAGCATCTCCCACCAAAGCACGGCCCACCGCTGCGCCCAAGGCAAATGGGGGAAGAGTTCTATCGCAGGCCATCATTTCTAACTCGGACACCTCAGAAGATGATGCTGCTCCTATTGTCAAACCTAAGCCAAAGGCTGTGCCTAAACCGGCACCCAAGATGAGAGACACGGTCGTCGCCAAACCTCGACCTGTGGTAAGGGAGCCAATGAAGCAGCAGATTACGGCCAAGCGACCTCGTGAGGATGACGACTCGAGCTCGAGCTCTGGAACACCACTGTCGAAACGCATCAAGCCCAAGCAACCTCTTCCTGCCCCCCGACTTAAGCATCGGCCATCGGACGCAAGCCAGAACTCTCGCGGAACGATAACTTCAACCTCGATAAAGAGCAAGAATACGTCCCCAACGAAGTCTTCTCCTCTGGCATCATCGCCACCCACCAATGCCTCGGATCTGGAGAATGAGGCACCCGCTGCCTCGATTGTTGCGAAGAAGCGTAAGGTCGAAGGTTTCAGCAAGGGTGTCATCAAGCGACCTGCAGCATCAAGGTTTTCCGATGATCTTGTGCAGAAGGCACAGGCGTTCAAGCTATTTTATCAAAAGTATGAGACGCTGCACCATGAGATTTCAGCGCTGGACAACCCTTCAAGCAGGAAGCTGGGCCATCTGATGGAGATGAGAGACAGACTGAAAACGATGAAGATGGAGATTTACAGTGAATGTCCCCCAGAGAGGAACTAAAACGCGGCAATAATCCGACGGAATAAGGACAAGATAGGGTGTGGGGATTTGATTTCAACGGCGTACAGCATCACGACCGGATAACTTTACAGTTAGTTGCATTTTGCATTGGGAAAACAGGATCTGCATGAACGAGCCACCTGTCGGACAGGAATGGAGCTCTCTTTGATATTTGCATCGTTTTTCTTTTTCTTTTTTCTTTCTTTTTCTTTGATACCACATGAGAATACAAGACAGGCCAAACGCGGCCAGACACAAAGCCAAGCCAAGGCAGGCAGTTAGATTAGGCAAAGCAAAAGCCAAGCAATACAATACAATACAGGACATGTTGAAATTGAAAGCATGTGAGTCATGTACGCTGCATTGAGTGACAAAAGAGACCTGGTGTTTGATTGAGAGCCTGGCTCAGTCGCGAGTAAGACCAGTTAATAGCGACAACGATGGTTGGGTAAATGGAAGGATGAAGTGGTACTATGACGTGAGGCGCATGTGATGGGGATGCGTGATTTGCCTTTGAGTTTACCAGATTGGGTCTCCAGGTTTGATATGGATGCTGCTGAAAGGGTTGGTTGCATTGGTTGTTCTTTTGAGGTTTGAGTTTGGTGGGGGCCGTACATTGTGTGTGAGCTGGTCCAGGACCCTCCGAATAAAGAGGGATTAGCAAATAGCGGCTGATCATGGATGTCCAGTTCAGAATGGGGCTGTAGAAAACATAGGCATGTCAAGGCAATGACTTTCTGTGTAGGTAGTTTTTGTAGCACGTTGCTTCATTAGTCTTTGTGCCGTTTATGCGACTGGCCGTTCAAAAACGAGTTTGGGAAAATGTTGTAGAGATACATACCTACCTCTAGCAGGTAGACAATGAACTCTATAGTATGCGACAACGCAGCTTAAAGGCATTGAATGAAGAAGGGCAGAATTCGCCAACGTATCTATGTCCTACAGGCAAACTTGTCTTGAAGATGTATAAATATCCGCCCAGAAGTGAGCATCTTGATTTAAGCTTTCTCATCAACTTCGGTCTCAGTCTCAGTCAAAGCAACAGCCATCACCCACAATGACATCCAGACGCTCCCAGTTCCTCAAAGAGGCGCCCCCTGGAGGTTACTTCCCAGAACCAACATATGTTTACACTGTCCACCCTCCTCAGACTCAAGATCCGTTCCGAAATGTGCCTGCTCGTATGGCTGAAGACTACAGCCAAATGTATCCCCCCTCTTCAGCTGCAACAAACATCTTCGTTCCTGGCTGCTGCCGTTCTCGTCGCCGTGCATCCCGATACTCAAAGACCTACGAAAGCGAAGGTTCAACCAAAAGCTATGCTTCCTACGAAGACGTTCAGCCTGCTCAGCCTGTGGATCGTCTCCCACCGCGCATCGCTCTTAAGCAACTATCTGATTTTCTTCACGAAGCTGGTGTCTTCTACAACACGCAGCTTATGGACTTTGCACGCGAGCACCAACGTCAAGGCCACGACACGTCCAATGAAGCTCTTCGACAGTGGCTCTGGAACGACTGGATTCGATCTCGCGATAACCCTTCCCGTGAGAACTTTACATCTACCAAGACGAGCATTACACTCTTGCTTCGTCAGGTTGAGAGCGCCATCGCGACACCTTGGCTAGAGAACGCAGACCTAAACGTCCGATTCGACTTTAGCTATAAGGCCCTTAAGAGTTCTTGTGATGAGATTGTCAGATTGTCAGGCAAGGTCATGAGCGATTGGCAAACTTGTCGGTTTCTGGCTGTCGAGCTCAAGAATGCCCGTGTTTATGCCGACCCGGAGGGACCTGTTCTGAGACATTTGTTTGTGGGGTGGGAGAAGGGCGAACCTTGGTGATCCTAACGAAAAGAAGAGAGGTCGTTCAAGTCGCTAGATTTGTTCCTTTTTGTCTCCTTTTGTTATGTTCCTTTGTGTTTCCTTGGAGTTTACCATGTTGCTAAGATGAGATGCATGTTACTCTGTACCTGTACTGTACAGATATCTATCTACCTACCTTAGATATTGCTAGGGCGACCAATCGGGAAGACGGTGGAGTTTGAGGTTCATAGCTCCCTTTCCCCTGGTCGATCAGCCACGTGGGCCATGCCGATCACTCATTCGAGAATGTCTGTGGCGGTGCGATACTTGCATGATGTGGCTTTGACATCAACGTTGATACATACTCATGAGTTATGATAGGTAGGAAGATAGACTTGACCCAATTAGATGTTAGCCAAAAAAAAAATAAAAAAAAAATAAAAAAAAAATAACTCAACTTTTTTATTTTATTATTAACAATTTTTTTCTATTTGCCGCCTGTAGACCAGACAATGTGTGGATTACAATAGCGTTCTTTATTTCCCCGGACTTCTCCTTTACCTTGTAGAAACTCCTAGTGAACAGGGACTACCTATGTTCTAGACTCGAGGTGTCTCCGATATGCTCTGCAGTGTACATAGTCTTGTGTTCCTGCTGAGGGCATGTTGAACAGTTAGTTTCCTGATCAAAACTTCTGTTCTGAACTTCTTACTCTTTGATTATTCTTTTTTGCCACACCGGCAATTTCCTTCTCTCACTTTAACTATTCCTCTCAGTTGACCTCGCCGTAACTGGCCCATAAGTGTAGAAAAGAGAGACTTTGGCTCATCATCATGGCCATTGAAGCACTCGATTTCCCCCAAATGTGGGAACGTCCCAGCTACACTCAACTTGCAGGCATTCTCCAGAGTCTCGAACTTAGCCCCCCGATCTGGAACCACAAGCGTCGCCGCTCCGAGATCATTGAGGAGCAAGAATCTCTCGCTAGCCAGCGCAAGGCAGAAGTCACTCGATATCTCTCCTCTATCATCAAGAGCCCCTTATCGTGGATCGACGACGACAATGAGAAGGAGATTCTCTGGACGCAGGCAAGCAAGCGCATGTCGGAGCGGTGTGGACGCACGGCTATGGGAGAGGTTGTCCGCAGATGGCCCTTTGGGGAGGGAAATGATGAGTTCGAGCTCATCATTCGAGAACCGGCGCTTACCGGAGATTCTTTGGGTTTCAAGACTTGGGGGTCTTCATATGTACTATCGCAGCATCTTCCTCGCATGGCGGAGACATCACTATTTCGATTATTCGATGAGACGCTGGGTGAACCACGGCCTGACGTCCTCGAACTCGGTTCTGGGACTGGCCTTTTGGGTCTTGCCGCAGCAGCTCTATGGAAAGTCCCCGTAGCGCTCAGCGATCTTCCCAACATTGTTCCAAATCTCAGAGAGAACGTGGCCAAGAACACTGAGCTGGTCAACTCTCGTGGGGGATCACTCACAGTTGGCGATCTCACCTGGGGAGGGAGCGAAGACGAGGTCGACCGGACCCTGTTTGGGCAATCGAATCGGTTCAAGGTATGTTTTTGCTCGTAGAGAATCTGTGATTGCGGGGCGATACTTATATGACTCTTGCTTACAAACGATGTCTGACCCCCTGGTGACTAGATTGTCCTCGCGGCTGATCCCATGTACGACGATGAACACCCAGCGCTTCTCGCCTCAGCTATCAGCGACCACCTTGCCCTTGGCTCCGATTCACGTGCTGTCGTCATGGTCCCGCGTCGAGATGCCACCACAGAACGCCTCCTCGAGACGTTCCGCCAGGCTATGCTTGACCTCGACACCCCCTTGTTCTGCGAAGAAGAGGACGAACTTGCGGGGCAGGACGACTGGGTTGAGGACGATGACGCGGGCAATGTGCGGTGCTGGCTGGGTGTCTTCAGCCGTGGTGGCTCACCGCCGTCTCAAGTCGGTGATGCAGCACCCATATAGCACTCTGACTGGGTCCAGGGCCAGTGATTAATATAGAAAGGAAGAGTCAGGCGCTTGAAGAAGAGACGAAGTTGATAGATACGATGGAAAATATGAGACGAACTACCTTAGACATAGACACTGAGCGAGTGAGGAAGCATAGCCACAATAGAGACCAATGATTTTATGCAAGCAATTGCACACTGTTTGAGTCATGGATCTCCCGTGAACAAGCAACAGACGTTGCTTCAGGGATTAGTTCATAAGGGGCCCTCTCCTCCCTCTCTTGCGCTTCTGCTTCCTCTCTTTTTCTCTTCTTCTCCACTTCTACGCTAGCACATCACAACACCTGCTTTTCTCTACACATACAACAGCTTCTTCTTTAGGAAAGCATTGATCATCACCCTTGATATACTCTCTTTTATCCAATTGCACGATTTCATCCACGTTCAAGCTACGCCAGGACTCAGTGCCAGTTGACTCGCAACTAAATGAAGTCTACTCGAGCCCCTAATCACAGCCTTTAGCAAGGGCATGAACAACGCTGATTAACCTTCAATCAAACGGTCAACGAATCTACGTAAACAACAACTTCAGACATTCATTGTCTTTTAGTTCTTCCTGAACAACCACCTTTACTCAACCGTCTATCACCTACAAGCTCTCACCTCTCACCATTGCTGATCACTTAGACATTTCTTGGACAGTTACACCTTAGACTGCTCGACGCCTTCAACGCTTGTTCCACATCTTTGCTTATTCTCTCATTCCCTTCAAGATGACGGGAAAACCAGTTTACAAACCTGACGAGATACGCTTTGCTTTAAGCCTCATGGAGAAAGATTTCTACAACGATGCGATATCTAACGCTTTTCGGGAACGATTCAACCGAACACTGACAGACAACCAGATTCGATATTTGAGGAACAAATATGGCAAGGATCCTGAGTATGGGTGAGTTGCCTTGTGCCAAAAGGGTCTTGCCAATTGCCTTTGAAATTAACTAACCCATCTTTGCTCGTAGGGCTCCCCTTTGCAACAAGCAATCCAAGAAACGAAAAGAACGTCGATCTGACTCAGGAGCTGGTTCTTCCGCTTCACCGGGCTCAGAGTACGTTGCGAACGCCGCATCGATATCCCTTTCCGAATATCTCTCTAACCTAAGAAACAGAGGATCGCCGACTGAAGCCAAGAGAGCTCGCCAAGGGGCTCTCAAAGCTTTAGCAGGGCCTTCTGGGCAACCTCCATATCAATTTGAATCCCTTCCAACGCAATCACCAGTCAAATTCGAAGACATAAGATCCCCTAGCCCGTCTTCTGGCCCCTTGTTCTACACAGCACCAATGGCTCAGATGGGAAACCTTCATTCACCACATACAAAGCCATATAGCCTCTCCCCGGGAGCACTGGCTCAGGCAGGCTTGGGTCCTATGCCTTTAGCTAACTCCTGGCAGATGCAAGCGAGGGCAAACTTCAACACCGAATTTTCCCCGGTCAACACTCATTTTGGCCAACACCAAATCAAGTCACCAGATCAGCGAAGCCCTGAGAACTGTAGTGTTTCATACCAGACACCTCATCAGTCACCTAATGTACAGCATTCATACGCCTCTTATCTGAGACAGCAACCGATAGCTGGCTCTCACCCACCAGTCTCATCTCCACAGCAGACCGTGGTTGCGGGAGGCGGAGTCTAGGAGCCATCCGCTACCCAACACTCACCGTCCTTTAACATGGATATGCCCCTATCCAACTTTTCTCAGCTTTCCGACTTCGTGTATCCTCAGCAGGTATCACAAATTGAAGAGCATAAGCAGGAGGAGTATTATGAGACGTCCAGACGGGATGATGTCGCCCCGATGTATTGTGAAGAGTACTTCGAACCAGCTCAGCAAGCGTCTGGACAAAGCGAGCCGCAAGCCACCCAAGATCAGGATGAGGAAACTTCAGAGCAGAAGATTTCACAAGATCGTAGGCAATCTGCTGCTTCGGGTACTTCTGGCGACAGCAATGAGCACAAAGCTGCCAAAGCAGGGTCCTCACACGACCCCAAGAACTAGAGCAGTGACGACGGGGATCAATGTGACGATCGATCCAAGGTGCTCAGTACCACCTGGGGTCTGAAGTTGCTATCGCCAAGTCGTACTTCTGGGGTGGTGGCTGAATTATCCAACATTGTATACTATACTTGACATAGCCCAGCCCCTGGGGACTGGCCGTCTCTCAAATACCCCTACTCCTTCTCCGTGATAGATCTGGGCCTCTTTGTCGCTCTTCAAAGCAGTGATTCGTCATCCTTTGTTTGACCTGTCCACAGGCAGAGTCATACGTTTGGCAAAAACCAACAGCTGAGCATTCTGAGACCTGTTTCACAAGGCTGTGGACTTGATACATATCACGAGGCGTATAGGCTTGTCGCATGTTAGAGTTGATACCCAAGCTGGAATCCACAGAACTAGATAGACAGAGACTCGGTTTGGATACCTAGTTCTTAGATCACTTAGCATAACGAATTAAATAGCTTGCACTTATCTCAATCCACTCGTGCTATACGTTAAATCATAATATCTTGATACAAGCTTGGAGATCTGATTTATCCAAATATTTCTGGCCTTACCCTCCAGCTCTCATATCATCAACTCGCCCGCTAGAGCTTTCCAACAGGGTATCTCGTGCAAGTAGAAACGAACAGACCACCGCATAAATCTCTTCAGAATGCCTCCCCAATCTCCAATACAAAAATTGTGATGTTTGCGTAAAGCATGCTGGCATAGAATAGCCCCTAAATCCTTGTGACTCGACTCCCAAAAACTCTTCAGAATGAAATAACATTAGACGTAACGTGGCATAAGTATAGGCAATTCGACGCACCATTGCGTCGAAATAGAAGGTTATAAATGAATATGGCTGAATAGTATGTTTACACCACAATGCTGACGTTGCGACGGGTGTCGACCTCCTCAACCGGGAATTGGAAAACAACCTTGAAGAGATCTCGGAGATATGCATACCGCTGGGAACTCTTCATCATCATCTGAATACTCTTGGCCATCTCCTGGGCAGTAACGCGCTTGCCTCGGGCTGGCAAGGCGTGATGTCTTGGAATTATGGCGTCGGTAAGGACGGAGTTTTTGTACTGTGATAGCAATGTTGAGTGCGAGATGAGGGACCCAAACGATCCAGGAGGGAGATCCTGCACAAATTTCTGTAATGCAGCAGCTGCAGCTTTGGGCTCATGAATGGTATCACGATTGAAGCCAAGATTCATAGCAGCTCGGAGAACAAGTACCTTTGCACGCGTCACGTTTGCGTCTTCTGATGCAGCTGTAGTGGTGGCTGTGCTTGAAGTCCTGGTGCTGCTCTTTGAGTAGCTAGAAAGATTGGACGCGCTACTCGACCACCGACCGCGGCTATTGTCACTAGGAGTACCTAGGACAAGGATGTTGGGCATTGTTGGCGAACGACTCTGTGGAGAGATGGGAGTGTCTTCGAACTCGGTTACAGGGGTTTCTGGAACAGCTGGGTTTCTTGGTTTCTCTTCCTGCCGACCACTCTTGACACTATCGTGCCTCGAATGGACTGAAGATGGATTTGATCCTCGACTCTGTCGGCCGCTCTGATCACTAAAATGCTGAGGGAATGCGTGTCCGGCTCGAGGTGTTCCTCTATCAGGCCGAACTTGTGTCCAGCTGTCTCGGAATACATCGCAGAGCTCCCAGCAGGCTTGGACAGTAGAGCTCAGAAGCTCCTCATCTGGCGGTCTTCCATCCCTTCTGTTCTGCCTGAGATTGAAGAGCATCTCTGCAAGTGCCCAACAGGCCCTGAGCAACTGGTCAGTTTCCTCGGCCAGATCACTCCGTTGCTTCATTAGTCGATGGCAAAGCGCGATATAGAAGTCCAGTGTGCGTTCTCGGAACTGCTCTGGTAGGGTACCATCCTGGGCACTATAGAGGCTGCCGACTTGTTAGAGTAAGAATCATCACTTATTAGTTGCACTTACTGGTTGTTGAGCTCAAAGCTAACACGCAAAACCGAGTCCGCTGCTTCGTCATTACGTTGCCGGACATCAAACAGCGCTTGGCAGAAATCGCGACACAAATCAAGGTTGACCTTGACATTGAAATTGCTCACGTCCTCATCTCGACTGTGGTACAGCCGCTGACAAAGTTTCCAGCATGTCCTCCATGCTTTTTCATGGGCATCGGGAATGCCATTTTTGCCAAGAGCACGGTTACGATTGATTGAACTGAGCTTGGACAAACTGTTGCACAACGTCCAGCACTCAGCAAGAGTTGTTCGTAGAGTCTCGATCTCGTCTTGTTGCTGTGGTATCGGCATGGCTTCTGATTCATAGTCTTCGTCGTCACCCTCAGCCTCGGTTTGTTCGTCGATTTCTAATCTGTTTAGCCAAATCCGGTGACAAAACCGGTATTTACTTACTCTCGAGACTACTCGTACTACTCGAACGTAACCGGGCCCCATCGTCCAGCATGGATTGCAGGTCTTGAGCTCGGGGTGTGGCGCTGTCGATGCTGTACCGCACAGGGTTCACATCGGTTAAAATCGGAGGTCGAACGGGATGAGTCGATGTCTGTTGACGGTTTAGTATATGAGATACATTTAGGTCACGGGTAGCAGACCTTCTCTTGTCCGCCATTGAGAGAGGCTAAGCTTTCAGCTTCTGATTTTGGAGATGTCCTTGGACTTGGCCCTTTGTGCTCCATGGCTGGAGGTGCGGCGGCAGCTGGAGCAGCCTGAATCGTGTTAAACGTGTTGTATACAGGATGGCTATGAAACTTACCCAGCTGGAAAAACTTTCTGGTGCATGAATGACAGAAATAGCCTCCTCGTTGCTGGACTGGCGCACACTCTCCGGTAAGTTAGTTGTGAGCATTAAGAGCTGTGGTCAAGTTAATTCATAGCCCAGGATATCAGTGGTGCCCATTGTGACTGACCTCCGACCGTCGGGTAGCCTTTCTATCACTAACTTCCTTCTCAATATCCTCTGAGACATCATCCTCGATCTCGGTCGTTTCAGTACCATTAGATGTGACCGGAGAAGGACCCACAATGTCACTAGGACTCATGACATTGTAGGAGCTACTTGACATGCGATTGACAGAATTGGGTCGAAGTGAGGACGAATCGGTAGCAGGAGGAGGGGAAGAGCTGAGTGACATGGGTTAATAGAGATTCCGAGAGGTTTCACGTCAAGCGCATAGCTTCCAAGGCAACATACAATGGTCTGAATGGAGAGCGACGGCTCTCATTCTCTGTGGGCGCAGACATGTCTGTCTGAGGGTAAACGAAGGGGAATTGTAGGCTTCCAGTCGATGACCTCAAAGGGATTTCAAGGGCCATGACGGGAACGTGAAGTTTCTAAATATTGAGCTATCCTGGCGCTGGTAGTTGAGAGCTCCGACGGCAGAGTGGACCTTAAGACAATTCACAGCTCCAATCAAGCACCGACGCAAGAAAGCCTTACGATGCAACTATCACAAGGTTGACAGGTAATCGGAATCTGATGCAGGAGATAGATTCGAGAATACCAACAGCGGTCGTGACGGCAAGAGTTAAAAGATGAGCTTGTCGGTCGGCGGTCGATGTGCGGTCGCGCGGCCAGTTAAGAGGCCTATGGAATCGAGTATGCTAGGATCGGGAGGCTGCGTGACTAGTCTGATCCAGTCGAACAGCAATAAGGAAAGATTGGTGAAGTAGAAACAAACAGAAGGTCCAGATGCTGAATGAAGGGCTCAATGACACTCCAACGATGAAGCAAGCAAGCAAGTTCGTCCAACTAAACCAGCTCACCAAAAGCCGAACCGAAGAGAGAGAATGGTCAGAATGGAGGGGGAAAGGTTTAAAGAAACAGGCAGAGCCAAAAGCTGGAGCACCAGCGGTTGCAACAACAGACTAAGGCAGACAGACAGACGCCAGTTTGACAGGGGTTCGTGAGACCGGGTCCCTTGTTCTCGCAGCCCTGCTACATTGGGGTGTTATGGGTCAGGTACTTAATTGTAGCTCTTGGTGCTGCGAGAGCCAAGTAACGAATAAGCAGGCGGCAGCGTTCAAGATATTTGTTGATGCCACCTCTGGTAGCTGTGAGCTGGCTTCGGAAGCTTGCTACCTTGCTACCTTGCTACCTGTTTGCTACCTATCCTGGTGAGCTGCCTTGAGTTTGTTATGGGGGGGACCGTACATGCAGCCGGCGCTTGTCGGGAGCGCGATGGTTGGCGCGGTGGGAAACAAAGAGACGCGATAGTTGTTGAATAGGTGTTGTGTATGAAGTCTCAGAGAATTGCTTCGTCGATGGAATTGAAGCAATGCAATTCTTTGAGTGATTCAAAGACTGCGATTATGCCTTAACCAGATTTATGTTTGTGAATGGTTCACCAGATAGAACAGGAAAATATAGAATGTCGGAGAACGTGAACCAAAAGACGGTTGGATCATGAATGGGGCGTGGCCCAGCTGATGGAATATGGGAGGTGTGGATATCGATCAAGCTGGTAGCAGGAGGGGGCTCTGCGGCTAGGACGCAACCTGTGACACTCTATGCTCCTGGAGAGTACCTACTTAGCTAAAAGAGAGTACATACAGCCAAGACAATCTCAAAGTCTGAATTGTCTTGCCGAGACAAGGCAGCGAGCCGGTGGGCCAGTTGTGTGGATCAAGCCGCAGCCAAATGGGGCCTAGAGAGGAGGGTGAAGTTGGGGGCCAGAGATGTTGACTTAAGTAGTTGCTGGGTTTCTCCTGAACAGTGAGACCAAGAAATTCTGCCGAGGTGATGGGTTGATGCTGATGAGTGCCAATACGGTCCCGAGATGGGTTTCCCAAGTGATTTGAAAGGCTTGGATCTAAGCTCAATATATCAAGGTGTGGCAGAAGCCGTCAACTTGCAGCATCGGGGTGTTGAAATTGGATGCTTAGGGTGAATGGATGGAGCGGCTAATAATGAGCAGCCTGCCCTCCCGGACCACTTCAAGCGACTTTCAACAAGGTCTTCTTGTCTCTGGCTATTGTGCTGAGTACCTTACGGTAGAATAGGGTGTGGTCAACGCAACCTGTTGATGACTCCCCTGTGTGTATTGCAGTGACTCTTATCATGTAGAAGTCGATTCAATCCAATGATGGTGCTTGCTCAGGAATCCCGAATTGATTCAATTGCAGATGACAGCCATGCATGTCCATTAACACTGGTGGTGGGCTGAGAACATAGGTAAATATCTCTCATGGAAACGGCTGACCTCAACACCGTCGTGTAAGTCTATAGCATTACCGTTGGTGGAAGGAGAGGCTGGCTACTTAGGTAGCTGGTTGACGAATGGGCCATGGATCAGGGGACGGGAGGCCCACTATGGTAGCACCTGCCCTACGTACAGATCTCAATCATCAGTGTTCCCGTGGTAGGCACAATCGATGCCAGCTACCTTAATCAAGCCAGGTGGCCGAGGTTAGGTATAGGGATAACTTCCACCTTCGGGCTGTCTTTTCATCCTTGAATCATTATTCCATATTTTTGCATAGCAGAATAAGTCAGTTAAGAGCCCCTTCGTCCCGATTTGCCGATCATGCTAAACAACTGAAAGCAACTACTTCTGCAAGTATACCTGCCCGTCACTTTGCGCTCAACTTAACAGCTCTGCACCGCTACAAGATAACCGTAAGAGAGAACTTCCAGCCGCCCGTCCATGACAAGGAGCCAGTCAAACCCCAGACAGTTGGCCAGGGTGGATGGATCGTGGCTCCAAAACTCGTGGGGCATATTAAGAAAAGGACAGGCGTCGGCGCTTAACTCATGGTGGGACTGGCCAATCCTCCGAAGTCCCCCACTTGCATTGCTTCCACCAACGACCTGGAACTGGCCAATGCTATGCTTCGTGGTGCTTTATGTTCGACAAGCTACAATACATACACCTACGAGCTTTCCTCCCAAGTTCAGCTGTACATGATGGGTACAGAGTCGATGCCATGTGCCATGGCCCGCTGCACGGCATCAACGGTACGGAATGTGACACCTAATGCTGTATACGTATTCAGCATGATCGACAACCTAAAATCGTAATCCCAACCGGCTTCATGTTTAGAAAGAACGTACTGTAGACTCTTGAATTTTGGGGACAACGCCCAACCTGATCTTGGATTACTTTGTTTAAGAGCGTGTGCCGCGACTGACCATTCAGCTGGCTGACAGCGTCCGACTTAGATGCTTTATCAGTGACCCTCAAAAGATCTGTTGGTACTACAGTCTCCATTGCTTTTCAAGTAATACTCCTTCCAAATTACCTGAGGATGGAGTAGAACAACTCTGAGGTAGAATTCTTCGTTCGCTTCTATAGTTAGCTCGAGGAGTGGCCCCCTCTCCTCATTACTCCAGAAGTCAATGGCCATACGTACTACCCATTGTAATGCTAGGTCTCCGAGATGGTGCTTCTAAACGCCCTGGGCTCGCAGGGATACGACCAGGATATAGAACAAGCCAATCAACAACCCAAACCTCAGAACCCGGCGAACCCAGCAGTCTGGTCACGGCGGCATTGGCAACGCTAAAACGAGCCGGTGGCCCCACCCGGGGTTGCAGTATGTCCTTTGTAACGCACAGTTCGCTTGCTCTGGAACATGGCAGGTAGTTCAGCAATGTCCAGATGCCAGCAGTTTGGCAAAGCAACAACATAAGATTCGAAAAGATTGCTAGAATATGCATGGGCTAGGCCCTCTAGTCATTCTCTACCCCCCTGGCTTTTCAAGCCTAATCGCCATGGCCTCTAGAACCCATCACTCACTCACTGTCCGGCCACTTCAAGGGAGAACGGACGAAGTACACATAAACAATCACCTTCTGTTCGTTCTTGTTTATGACTGCCAGAGACCTAACACCATAATATGTGATTCTGTTCCAATTTAGAAAAAACGGCAAATCCATCCGCTTTCAATCAGACCAACACTACTAGCCACCAGGCTCATGAAAACTAAAAGGAGGTTTCCAAAGCTCTTTAGACTGAACACTCGGCTAGGTTTACGGCAAGAGGAAAGCCTACGCGGCTAAGACTGTATTATTTGCTACTACCCATGCTAGGAGAGGGGAAAAAACTCAGGAACTTGACCCTAAATGACGAAAAGGCTTAGGTAACTTGGCATAAATTTATGATACCTTTTACTGGGTTTATTTTAACACTCTATATTCAGGTCTGAGTTGTCTTGCTTACCAAGGCCATGTTATGACAGACGGCATCGTCTGGGGTCTGAATCCTGTAGCCAATTTAGCGTGGTGATAACCTAACGCTTGTTGCGTTGTTTTAGTTATCACAGCGCTAGATAGATTCTCGGAATTGCATTAACGATCGCCAATCCATCCAGCCGGTGCGGGGACTCCCAGTCCTTGTTAAACGGTTGAATGTGTTGATGCACCCTTGACAGCTCCACGAGTTCACCTCGGAATTCTGAATGGTACAAGCTTTGTGCTCCTCTAAGCCAGGGATCTTTCTTGATCCTTTTCTCGAACCCAAGAACAGGGTTGCGGTATGGGTTTACCCCTTCCGGAACACATCCCGCCGTCCACCGCCGTAGAGGTCAGAATATGCAGATGTGACCCAGCAAGGAGGGCTACGTACATCGCCAATACACAACATATGAAGATATGCTTTTAACATATTGAATAGATTCACGAAACACCGTGACAACAGCTTTGAGCCCGAAGTGGACTTCCGAGTATGCATGAGAAAGCCACGGAGGGAAACACAGAATGCAGTGCATAAGCGCCAGCCTGACTAGACCTTTGACACTTTGACACTCTTCTCTTTGGCTCGAGGTTGTTTGTTTAATGTGTTGTACAACTTGATGACTCAAGCTTTCCACTTGCGGTAACCAGTCCGTCTGTGCTGCCTGTCTAGGATGAAGATCGTGTTGGTCGATCAGCATAAGAAAAAGAAAAATGCGGTTGTTGGCCAAGCTTGTTACTAGAACCAGGTCGCTTGTGTGTGGTACACAAGTGCTTTCCGACTGCATGAAGTATTCTGAATTGTCGTTACTATATCACAGCACATCTGTCCATGAAATACATCGTTACCCATGCACTTGCGGCCCGAACAGCCACACACACTAGACGGGGTAGACGGGCTCTTCCGAGCCAACGCCTCTTTGTCTTTCTTACATTGTCTGCTCCATGACTCTCTGAGATGTCTACGCCGCTGATAGCAGGGCGGCTCGAGGCACTCAATAGGTCGAGCGACTCAGCCAAGATTGGAAATTCATGACGGGCCTCAAAGAGAGATCACCCGCTAGTGTATTGGCCTTCAGAAACTCCCGGTCTCATGGAAACCAGGCCCAAGTCACAGGTTATGAGACTCAGGCATGGTAACTGGCTTGCATACAATTGCAAAGTAGTTCAAGAGCCGGAACTCAAATAATGGTTCTTGAGAAGCGGTAATTCTCGTGCTAATAAAACTACCATATAGACATCACCATCCTTATCACTCAAATAGCAAAAGGCCAGCCAAATTCTTAAGTATCTTTACGACAAGCTTTTTATTGCTTTGGATCCACAGATTAGGACAACCCTGTTGAATTGTTCTTAGTCTCGCTTCAGAAGGGAAACTGCATTCACTTTAGCTCCTGGTAGAAAGGTATCACGATGTAGAGTGAAAACGTCGCATTCCCCTACACCGTTGTCCAGTACTATTAGGGCAATAAGTTGCAGGATCGATAGCAAAAGGGTAACCCTGCTATAATAGAACAGGTATAGACCCCAGGGACGCAAGAGCTTCAACCAACATCCGGATGTGTTGTCATCCTCGTTGGCCTTGCAAAAGGCTGTTGGCTCGATGCCATTGCCCACTTCTGCAAGCTTTGAAGACAACCAACACATTTGAGTGAATTTTCGAGATTTTCAAGTGAGGCCATACCGTAGAGGCAAACAAGATAACTGAATTCCAACACCTGGTTAATCAGGTGAGACTGAGAATATGCGCGCCAGTTTAACTAGCCTCTTCTGGCTGCCCATAGATGTTGGCATGCTGTCTAACAAACATGGGCCATTTCCTGATTCTTGCTTGTTGTTCTTCGCCGCAACTTAACATCCACCGCTCTTTGCGCACAGGCCTCAGCAAGGGTGGGAGTCTTGCAGTTGTACTCCGTAGTCTGAGGATTAAATCCCAGTAGTCAATGGCATAGTGCCCTTCAGAGGCAAGAAAACTTAGGACCTCTATCTAGTAACGAAAAGAACTGGGTTTAGTTTAGTATTTCTTAGCAAGCCACTGTTAGACCGGTTGATTTTAGCACCCTGATTTCATGTCAGAAGTTTTCTTGCTCTGAGGAGTGCATAAGGACCTCCTGCCAAAAGGGAATACATGCAGGACCAAGGGCCGACCAAGAGCCAACCGCGTCTTATGGAGGGAAGCATGAGTAAGGATAGTGGAAAAGTTTCAGTGAAAACACTGATCAATATTGACATTCTCGAAAGTGTCTGTATAGGGCACTGTAGATTATGAGGACTCGTGCTCCCGTATTTAAAACTGATCAATTCATTGCCTTCCTTGCGCCGTCAAAGTGACATATTTCGGCAAGATTTCCTTAAACGCCAAACCATGCACAACCATTCTTTCGCTGCTTCTTTGCCACCACGCATTCTATGAGTATTGAACGCCAAGGTTCTGCTTCTTCTCGCTTCGTCCATCGGGAGTGTACCTAAAGAGGGTTAGAAATTGCGTATGGGATGGGATCTGGGTGGCCGTGTCGTACTTGAGAAGCTTCTCAATAAGATCAACGTGGGTCATGATCATGCGGCGGCAGCAGTATCGCTTCAGACCGAGCTCGTCCATAGCGTCGCTACGCTCGTTAGATTTCCAGCCGCATAAAGTAGAAAGTGCCAGCTTACCCATCGGTCTTACGGGGATCTGCGATCAGTTGAAGATAGCGCTCCCAGAGGTCACCAGTGACCTACGTTCCAAATTAGTAATCAGCGTCTGGCGCGTCGCGGGTGAAGATTCTACCTTTCCACAGGAAAAGCATCGAATAGGAATGATCATTTTGATGTAATATCGTGAGTGCGCGGGTTCGTCAGATGCGTCCAGCAGAATTGCGACAAGAGCAGGAGGCACGTTACAAAGAAAGCTTGCGATAGTTCGGCGTTGCAGGAGGACTACCTACGAAAATAAATTCTAGCTCCGTTATTTTTCCGACGGAGCGCTTATCTTATCAGCACTTTTTTCGCAAGCGGGACCAAAATTTCTGCGAACCTTTACCCAGTAGAAGCGTTACCAGCAGGACAACCTCGTTACTTTCCTCTCCGTCGACGAATTGTTAAAAAAAAGTCGCAAGCACAAGAAATTGATCTCGTGCAGAGAGAAGAAGGTGGCGAAAATGGCTGGCCACAAGAGCCCTCGAACAAAAAACGACCCAACCAAGAAGCGCAAACGCGATGTGACGGAAAACGATTCAAGAACCAAGAGGCTAAGAGCTGAGCGAAAGGCGAACAAAATCAATGGAATTAAGCTCGAGAAACAAAGTGGAAATGGCGTGGTTGCTGAGGTGAATGGTATTTCTGGAGCTTTGGCGGAGGCTGGAACTCGGGAGATTGAGATTGTTCGCCAGTTCGACAATGCAGAGGCAGGATGGCGTGTTTCGAAGCCCATGGGTGGTAGGATGCTTGATATCGATCCCGTATTGACGGAAAATGAGCAGTAAGTCTCATTAGTGCTGGAACTGACCTAGCTAATATTCATAGATTTCTCATTATTGCATACAACACCTCTATCCAGGTGTACTCGGCAGCCGATTCACTCCTTGTTCGACGAATCCCCATTACCGCAGCTGAATCCTCCGACGATAAGGCTGCAGCTTCCGCGCATATCGTTGCCATGAAACAGGCAAAGCAAAACTCCAATATCGTCTGGGTGGCTACCTCTGACGGCCGCGTCTGTGAAGTCGACTGGACAACCTCCAAGACCCCCGAATTCTTCCAGACCCAATCCAAGACTGCGACTGCCATGGCCCTCGTTACAAAAATGGTCTCTGGCAGAGTCCAGGAAATTATCTTTGTGGCAGAATCAGATAAAGCAAGCCGAATTGAGGTTGTCGCATATCCAGCCTCCACAACGGAGTTGGAGCACAAGGTTCTCTTTGTTATGAAGAAGCCTGGCAATGGCCTGCAGTTGCTTGAGACTAGTGAAGATGGCCACCTGATTGGCGCCATTAATGACCGCCTTTTCTTTGGCGTTCCATCACAGCGACAGTTCGATAACTTGGCTTCTTTGGATTACGAGATTTACACCTTCGATATTCCCGATTTGGTCAGCGCCCTTGACCTGAGAGTGTATCCTAGACCAGCGACGAGCGGAAAGAAATCGCGACAGGAAGCCGCTCCTGTTCTGGATATCATAGTTGGCGGTGCCCGTGGCTCAATTTACCTCTACCATGATGCGCTTGCTCGAAGTCAGGCGCTTGCAAAGTCAGGATCCGATAAGGAGCCCATTCAAGCGCAAAACTTTCATTGGCACCGTAGAGCGGTGCACGCCCTGAAGTGGTCGCGCGATGGTACGAATCTACACTGCACATGGAATATCGAGAACTGTACTGACATATCACAGGTAATTATGTAATTTCAGGAGGTTCTGAAAACTCTCTCGTTCTATGGCAAATGGACACAGGAAAGAAGGATTTTCTTCCCCATCTTTCTGGCAGCGTGGAGAACATCACAGTTTCTGCCAATGGCTCCTCATATGTTGTTCACCTCGACGATAACTCAGTCATGGTCATTTCTACCGCTGAGATGAAGCCTACAGCATACATCGCTGGTATCCAGTCGGCCGCTATCAACGTCACTACACCCAAGGATCTTCTCGTTCAGCGAACATGGACAACGCCTGCGAGCGTACAGCGACCTATCCCAGCTGCCATTAACCCTACTGATCAGTCGAGATTACATGTCTGTGTTGGTAATGGCAGGCAGGCTACTATGTCAGGAGGGTTCTCTGCACCTTTGCTTCAGACCTTCGATCTTGAGACCTTTCGAAGCGTCTCCAAGCAAGCTTTGGCTCGTACACAGCCAACAGATGTCAACATCACGAACAAGGGCCACCCTATCGAAGAGCCCGTCATTACTCGCTTAGCTTTCTCAGCTGACGGAGCGTGGCTTGCTAGTGTTGACACCTGGGAGCCATCGCAACGAGATTTGGAGAACGTTATCAGCGATGCCAAGGACCAGTTTATTCAAGAGCGACGAGAGGTGTATCTCAAGTTCTGGGAAGCACAAGAAGGCGAGGACCAGATTGCCCTTGTCTCCAGGATCAATGCCCCTCATGCTACAAATCGCAACGAGGCAGTTCTCGACTTAGCCTCGAACCCTGTTTCGACATGCTTCGCAACTATTGGTACTGATGGCAATGTTCGATTGTGGCGCCCCAAGACAAGGTCTCAGAATGGAGTTGTAGTGAAGGGGCCTGACGGTCGCGAGGTCTTCACTTGGAGCTGCTCTCAGATTATTGCTGTGGGTGACGGCATTCCTCAAGACGGCGTGATCGACCTCCCTGAGTCCGGTGTTGTTCAAGAGCCCCAGGGAAGTATCGCTTTCTCGGAAGATGGCTCAACTCTCTTCGTGGCTTTCGGAACAGCTGGCTCCGGTGTGATCTACTTGATTGATGCTGCGTCAGGCGATGTGGTTAAGACCCTCGAAGGCCAATGGAAAGGTCAATTGCGATCTATCCGTGCCCTTTCGCCTTTTGTCATTATCCTATCAGATGAACTGCGCGTTTACGACGTTGTCAGTGATGAGCTACGATATGGCGTTGTGATACCACAATCCAAGGCCAATGCTCTTCTTCAGCTGGCTGTCGATCACACTTCCGGTCACTTTGCCTTAGCTCTACCAGCTAACGAGGGTTCTCTCCTTGCAGTTTTCCAGCCTGAGTATATCGAGCCCCTATTGGTGCGTAGCACGCCTCAAAGGATCGTCAGCTTGGTTTCTGCTCCTGAGACAAGTGGTTTCATCGCTTTAGATGATGCTGCTCAAGTCTGGGTGGTTGCCGAGGGGTCAGACCCTTCATCTCTTGCAACCGTCCAGCCTCTTGAGGACCTCCGCCTCGAGGGCATTGATGTTAATGGCAATGAGGCTGATCTTCTTGATGAGGATGAGGATATGGCAAGCGACGTTGACGATGCAGAAGCCGAGCCCGTGGCTGAGCCTCAAGATGTCGAGATGGAAGATGATGACTCTCATCCAAGGGTGATTCAACAACAGCATCTAGCCGACATCTTTGACGCTGCACCAGCATTTGCTGCGCCTCCGATCGAGGATTTGTTTTACAAGGTTACGGGCCTGCTCGCGACAAAGCCTCTTTCAGCATTATGAAGGGAAGAAATTGGTATATAATAAGGCATGTTTAAAAAGCTAGAATGTTTTTTGTTACAGAGGAGTATGTATAAATCAAAACTAGACAGTCATGGTCTAGTCGCATGTGGTCTTGGGAAGTTAGATGATCGCAGCGCCGGCGTTGAGTAGGTCTGGAATACTAGCTATTCACTCAGTTTGTATATGCATCTAGAGTATGGCCGACATCGGCGTGATTGAAAGAAGAGGCAATCGCCAAACTAGCCCGGCATCTCTCGGGAGTCGGTTGCAGATGCGGGGACGGGGCTTGATTTGGAGACGAAGGAGAAGAGGAGAAAAAGGTGTATTCGAATGGACCAATCGCGCCATAGCAAGGTAGTCAATCAGTCAGTCGATCTATTGACTTGGTTATGACAACCTTGGAGGGAAAGATACCAAGTTATCTATCAACAAGTTACAACATTAAGTCTTTTACTACCTACTTTACTTTGCTTGTTCAACTTGGCATATAGAAATGTCGTTTACATCTATTCCAATTCTGGACCTAGCTGCGGCTAAGGACCCTGCTACTAAGCCTCAGTTTCTAAAGGAACTTCGCCATGCCTTGATGGAAGTTGGCTTCTTGTATCTCGAGAATGTTGGCATCTCGGATGAGTTGTTTCAGAAGATCATTGAACTTGGAAAGGGTTTCTTTGAAATTCCTGAGGAAGAGAAGTGAGTGTTAATGAGTGACATTGATTATCATGATCTGATGGTCCACTGACTCGTCACAGACTTAAGATTGAGATGAAGAATGCGCCCTCTTTCCTAGGCTACTCTCGTCTCTCAGCGGAGATCACAGCTGGAGAAATTGATCATCGTGAACAAATCGATCTCTCAACAGAGCATCCTATCCCTGGGCCCGATGCTCCTCTATATCGTAACCTTCTAGCACCCAATCAATGGCCATCTGAGGACTCGTTGCCTGGGTTCCGCAAAGTGTATACAGACTACATGGAGCGCATGGGCAAAATTTCAATTCAGTTTACATCTCTCATCGCCGAGGCCATTGAACTTCCCAGCGACGCCTTTAATAAATACTTTGATCAAGATCAGCAACACAAGCTCAAGATTGTCAAGTATCCCGATGCAAAGGAACTTGGCATCGAAGGAAACGTGCAGGGCCAGGGTGTAGGCCCTCACAAAGACAGCATGCTTACTAGCTATCTCCTCCAGGCGACATCGCACAAGGGCCTTCAAGTACAGAACGTCCGAGGTGATTGGATTGATTGCGAGCCGCGGGTAGGAACCCTTGTCGTTGCTATCGGCCAAGGCTTAGAGGCACTTACACAAGGTGTCTGCGTCTCTACAACACATCGTGTCCTCTCCCCCGCTGCTGGCTCAGGTGCACGCTTCTCTATCCCTTTCTTCCAAGGCGTGCGTATGAGCGCTGAGTTTGAAGATCTGGAGAAAGTTGGCGTTGGTCTTGTACCAGAGGAAGTACGGGAGCAGCGTCGCAAGATTGTGGAGCGCAATGGCGGGCGTATTGATGATGTCGAGTTCACATTCCGAGCTGGCGGTGCTTCAAAGACGCTTGGTGAGGCAACATTGCGAAATCGAGTCAAGAGTCACCCTGATGTTGGAGAACGCTGGTATCCTGATATTCTGGCTAGCATCCGTGAGGAACAGGCAATGGCTAAGCAGCAGAAGGAGGCTGCGGCACCAGTCGTGGAAGCGCCCCAAAAGGCTGTAGAGGCTCATTAGGTACCGGTAGTGGGTGGAAGACACAGGGAAATTGCAAAAATATGCAAAAAAGAGCCGTGTAAAATTTGTATTCATCATGAGTCTTGATCTCGTCTTGTCTCGTCTTGTCTTGTCTCGTCTCTCCGTTCTCGTCTAGGCCATCGCGCCACAGTACGCCTCGCTTCGCTAAACATTTACCCATTTCCAGTTGTTTTCTTGACTTTTCTCTTCTCGTACGATACCATCATGTCAACACCTCGTGTGTTATGGGGTCTATGCGACTTGGACGTTGGGGAAGCAGTCGGCAATGGTCTTGCTGTGCTTGTTCTCGGCATGCTCTTTTAGACTGGAGAGGAAATATTAGTTAGGATGATGGAGAAACAGAGGAGATAGGTGGGTATTTTGGTGGACATACGCAGGGGCCTTTGTGGTCTTGAGGAAGGTAGATTTGCAGATCTGGCACTGAATATCACAAGCCTTCTCGTTCTATTTGGTCATGTTAGCTAAAGAGACACGAAACTCTAGAGTACAATCTGTAAACTCACCACCTTGAGCTGCGACTTGGCAGTGCTCTTGTCCTTAGCATTGCGCTCGCGCTTCTGTTGAGCCTTGGCGCCCTGAAACCTCCATGTCAGCACAAGGTATCGTTTATGATGGCATCTGAATCCTCTTAGCTTACGTTACCCATGTTTGCGACTTGGACTGGTTGTGAGGAAGAGGAGAGGGTGTGTTGCGTTATGTGGACTAGGAGAATTCGGTATCGACTTGGCGGTGTTGGAAGGTCAGAGGTGTAAGTGAGTGAGTAAGAAAGAATTAATTAAAAGAGGATGGATTGGACTGGATGCGATTATGCGGAAGAAAACCCGTAAAAACGGAAAACGGAGGGGTCGCCTTTTTTCTTCTTCTTTTTTTCTTAGTTGTCGCCCTTTTCGGACAGGCCGTTATCTAACCGGTCTCAAGGTCTCGACCGTTCCATTCAGGGTGGCATCAACGGGCATTAACAGAGGCTAATAAGGATCTAGGGATACAGTAACAGAACATAAAACACCGAACCTTGACAAAGGGTGTCAAAATAAACTAAGTAAAGAGTCCCCTAAGCTTAGGCTAAATTTACCTAAAGATTTTGTTCACTTAGGGTTACGGTCCTGAGTTTTTTTCCTCCCCTAGGACCTAGGTAGCTAAGGCAGAAACTGTAATCTATTTATGTTACAGAGTTGGTGTCACCGCCGTCTCAGAGCCGTTCTTGATTACTTGTATTCGATGTGGTCAAATGTCACGAAATACACTTTTACTAAGTCACAGCTGAATATAGCCTCTAAATGCATAGGTACCTAACCACTTTTGGTAGCTCTTAGGCTCTGAACACTTTGCACCACTCATCATCAACATCACTGTCAGCGTCCCTACCAAACCATGACTGGCAAAAGCTTCGAAACTGACTCATACGAGCATCAACTCTCTGTAAACTAGCCTTTGCTTATTCACTTCCCCGAATCTTGCTGAGTAGCGGAGAATCCTGGGTTGAGCTACTGTGCTGTGCCTTGAGCTAGTGTAGGTTCTCGTCGATCACACTGAGCTGACATCTTGCTGGCCTAAGCCCTACCAATTGCGAGAATCCCGCTTAGATAGAAGTCAAGATATGCTTCATCTGCTCCAGTTCAAGGGTATTACACAGCTAGGGCTGCTAAGCGGGTAACCTCTAGTTTACCGCTGGCATTCATAGCAACGAGGATTCGAAGGATCGCCTACAATACATCATATTATGTACAAAGCTTCAAATCAGGATAAATCAGGATTATTAAACTTCCTTTCTATCAAATTAAGATGCTCAGCAATGCAGGCTCTCGTCTAGACGTCCATTGTCCGCCAAAAACGACGCCACGTACCGCCAATGGCGCTATACAGGACAGCCTAAACGCCCGTTCTTTCAGCTTCACACAAACAACTCCGCATCCAATTTGATAGCTCGTCTGGCCATCCAAACCGAGTAAGGTGTAGAACCCATATTGGTATCCAACACTATACGTGTAGTTGGTGCTGAGGTGAGACGGCGACTCTTGATGTCGGACAACCAGCCCTGTACAATAGTATATAAGGCTCCTGCAAAGCATGATAGAATACACACACACACACACACACACACCATTATTAAGAACATTCACTTTTCCAGTAACCAACTATGACCCAAACCAAGTTCTCATCGTTGAGCACCAAGCTAATTCAGGGGCGTCTTCTACTTCCTGGAGATGAGGGATTCGAGGAGAGCCTCCAACGATGGAGTCTTACCTGTGTAAAGCCTGCCGTACGTCAAACCGTCGTGGCTCCCCAGCTACCAGCTAATCAATCCACAGGCCGCTGTAGCCCAACCCAGGACTGTTGAAGAAGTCAGTGAGGTCGTCAAGTTTGCAACATCCAATGGCATTAAATTCAATGTCAAAGGAGGCGGTCATAGTACCTCGCAAACTTCCTGCGCTCCCTCACCCGAGGGCATGGTCCTGGATCTCTCTCTTATGCGTGATGTCTCGGTAGACACCGAGGCAAACACCGTCTCCTTTGGGGGAGGTTGCTTATGGAAAGACATTGACGAGGCACTCTGGCCTAAAGGTCTAGCTACGGTTGGCGGAACTGTCAGCCATACTGGCGTTGGAGGCCTTATCCTGCATGGCGGCTATGGCATATTGTCTGGTATCCACGGTTTGGCCATCGACGTCTTGCTTTCGTGTCAAGTCGTCCTAGCCGATGGAAGCATCGTAACTGCATCCTCCACCGAAAACGCAGATCTCTTTTGGGCTCTACGAGGCGCTGGCAGCAGCTTTGGCGTGGTTACCCAATTCACCAGCAAGATATTCCCGCAGGGTGATATCTGGGGCGGCATGGCTTTCCTCCCTCCCACGGCTCTGCCTGCAGTGATCAAGTTTCTCAACCACTGGGGAGAGACAAACGACGGCACGCAAATCTTCCTCACGGGCTACACTTATGCTCCCCCTGGCCCAGACCCCAACGCGCCCAGGCCCCTCGTTATCCTAGTTCAAATGGCACAGATTGGGCCTAATCCAGAGGACGATGGCCAGAAATATTTCGCTCCTATACTAGAGCTCGAGGCATTGATGAAGCAAGTTGGGCCTATGCCATATCCTATGATCAACCAGGGCGCAGATGAGGTCTTTGCAAAGGGTAGTAGATACCTGTTTGGTGGCGCCAATTTTACTCTTCCCATGGAGATTTCCACCGCCGAATCAATCCGTGATAAATTCACGGGGTTTGTCGAGGACACGCCGGGTACCGAGGGCTCTGTTGTCATGATAGAGTGCATTCCCCAGAAAGCCATTCGAACGATCCCAGTTGAGTCAACATCCTTCAACTCACGAGGGAACTACTACAATGTTGGCATCAATTACAAGTGGATGGATGAGAGTCTTGATACCAAAATCCGCCAGTTCAATCGTGGATTCCAGAAGTCGATCCGCGAGCTTGGATACGACGACAAGACCTTGTCAGATGGCATTGGCCACTATCTGAACTATGTGAGTACTGAGACTATCTCAGCTGAAGAAGCATTTGGTTCAAACTCGAAGCGCTTGAGGGGGCTGAAGAAGCAGTATGATCCAGACAATGTATTTGACAAGCTGTGGAAACTGGTTGGTGAGGTTGAGGATAATAACTGGATTGCCTAAGGGGCCAAAGGTGTATTCTCTGTTAATGAATAAGCCACTCAAGGCATCTTGCCACAGAAGTAGTCCTATTTTTTAGGAATGAATTTAACGGTAGCTTGGAAAATGATGTAGTTTTGTGGAATTAATAAGGAGGTGAATCAATTAGAGATATGCCTAAGTTTCCTTGCCTCCCCTTGTATCGATATTAGCAGGCATACCTTAGAGAATAAGAAAATATTAGACTGTATTTTAAGATATTAAGATAAACTAATGGTAAGATATCATAGACTTCGTAAAGATGTCCTAAATTCATACCAATCTATTCATCCGCGTCTTTTTATCATTTAGGATTAAGGTCTTGAGGTTTCTTTCCTCCCCTGGGCATGATCGTGCACCGTGCGAATTGAACAGTCTAGTTCCATCGCGTCGCGTCTCTCCAAGACACTTCGTTCGTCTTAGCATCTTCTCCTCAATCTCTATGCTCGTCTCTCCTAACACTCGACTCTCCTACCTTAGCCTATCATTGAAAGCCGCAATCTCGAAACAAGGCTTTTTCAAGTCTCTCGCTCTGTCCTCTCTTGTAAAAGGGCATCTTTTCACTGTGTCAAATTATATCAGCACTATGGCATCCGCGCTGAGCATTACCTCTGCCAACAAGATCAGCCTTGAAGAGTTCAAGCGAGTTCTCAAGCAATACCCGGCTCTCATCAAAAGAGTGTCAGATGGAAAGGGTGGTAAGTGAGCAAAAAAGATATCAAGGATGCCACTTCATACGAATATCGGCTAATCAATATCAACCAATAGCCAAAGGTGGCCAGAGAACGCTGCAAGAACTAGACAATTATCGATACAACGATGCATTGGATGCCTTCAATTCTAGCGCGGAAAGTCGCCCAATGAAGCTAGACGACATCAAGAACCTCGTGGAGTGGAAGTTGTGAGTCCAAGTCTACCCACCTGTGCCAGAATCGCCATTTACTAATACAGATTAGACGCCATGGGAAGTTCAGGCCAACACTCATGAATCTGGTCTCATCTAATGATGCAAACGATGCTCAGGAAATTGTAAAGCAAGCTCTCAACGCTTACGAAAAGGATGCCGACATAGAAGCCGCCTTGGGTGTATTAACAAAGCTTCGAGGTATTGGCCCTGCAACTGCATCCTTGCTTTTGGCTGTTCATGATCCGACACGGGTCATATTCTTTGCCGACGAGGCGTTCTGGTGGCTATGCTGCAATGGGAAGCAGAGCCCTATCAAGTATAACGCCAAAGAGTACCGTATGCTGTGCTCTAAAGTCGACGATCTACGGGACAGACTCGACGTGCAAGCAAGTGACGTGGAGAAAGTGGCCTATGTCTCGATGAAGCAACCGGCTCAGCCGGATCAATCCCATAATGTGGCACCACCGAAAGAGGCCAGACACATCACAGCGCCCATGGCAGCGAAGAAGGAAAAGAAGAGAAAGGTTAATTCAAATGCCGAAATAGTAGAGGGTGCAACCCATGAACAACCGTCACTTCGTCGATCCAAACGTGTCAAGATCTAGTGCTTCAGCTTCAGTCGCAAGGGAAAACAAAACTACTCGAGTCACAGCAACAAAACCACAAAGTTATTCTGCACGCATTTATTTTTTTTGCAAAAGTGCAAAGAATGATGCTCACAATTCAATACCACCATTTCAAACCGTATGCATGCTAGGTCCATGATACCAAGCTGTAAGACCAAACGGTTATACCTTACACCTAATCGTTTTGATAACACACCGCAACTCACCCCAATAAGCAGTCAAAACGACAACCTCAGAGGACCGGGTATCCGGCCCGTATAGCGTGTGTATCCGAAGAATACCAAGCTCCCATCCGAAGAAATTCCGCATGACGACAATTCCTCACGATGAAATCAACGACTTAACGCTCAAAGAGGCCGTGGACCGTCACGCGCAGCGTTCAGACACGTTTGCGGACCATGCAAACGTGGTTATAAAACAACCATACTCCACACTGGCACACAGAATGTCAGGTTTCCCTTCCTCGGAGAAGATGCTTGAGCTCTTACCTTTGCTGTTCCAGTAGTGTCCCTCGATTGCCACATTTACTCCAGTATATATCTGTGGTTCAGCTGGTGCGGGTGGTTAGGATAGCTCAACGTTATCTTTTATTCCCACTACCCACAATCAACTTCTCAAAAGTTCTCACCATGGCTCCAAAAGGCCACCGGCATGGCCCATCAAGTAGCATGTTTGCTCAGATTACTGAGCCCATACCTCTCCCTACTCGCTTTGCCCGAATCAAGAGAGATTTGGTTGAGGGTAAAGAATCTCAGATCAAGAGTTCATGGATAAGACTGCTTGTCAAGTTGAACACTGAAATCGACATCATCGCCAAAGCCGGCTCGGATATCTACCCATCTATTGATTTTAACGATCTCAATGACTCTTCAGTTGCAAATGACTTTTCTTCAAGACTCAAGGAACGAGGTGTCGCTGTTATTCGGAACGTAGTTCCTCATGATCTGGCTGCGAAATGGAAGGCAGATACCGAGGCTCACTTAGGAGACCTTCAGGCGCAACGATTGCCTACCCACGATCCGCATCTTTACGGGGTTTATTGGTCTCCTGGGCAGATCAAATCTCGAGCCCATCCGAACGTTCTCTATACTCAACGTTTCCTAATGAATTTATGGCACTCGTCTGAGCCGGAAGCGCTTGTGAGCCCCAATTTCCCCATCAGCTATGCCGACCGCATGAGGGTCAGGAGACCTGAGGATGAGACATGTTCCCTCAGTGTATATGTTGACGGAGGAAGCGTGGAGCGTTGGGAGCCGGATGGCTATGGTTCAGCAGCGACCTATCAACCCATTTGGGATGGTCGTTGGGAGGATTGGGATCCATGGGAAAGCAGCACTCGACTGAAAGTGACAAGCGATTTATACAATGGTGACGGCTCATGCAGCGTCTTCCGCATGTTTCAGGGCTGGGTAGCTTTGAGTGAAGTTCCTTTTGGCCATGGCACCCTTCTCTTATGTCCCATGATCCGACTCACAACTGCATATCTTCTTCTGCGGCCCTTTTTTGTGCCTAAAGACTCCTCACCGGCAAGCCCAGACTTTCTTACGCCAGGGAACTGGATCCTTGAAGAGCCGCCTTCCTCTGTGATTCAAGGTGCATTGCCGTCTTACCCACAGGAGCTCAATGATGCATTACACCCTCATCTACAGCTTCACCGGAGCATGATCCCCATACCAAAACTTGACCCTGGTGATTACCTTGTCTGGCACTGCGATACCGTCTACGCCCTTGATCGTCTCCGTCGCCCAGACATCCCTCCTACAACAATCATTTATCTTCCAGCCTGTCCATTAACTCAGACAAATGCCCTATATCTTGCTCATCAGCGCAAGGGTTTTCTGCATGGGGAAGCCGGCCCCGACTTTACCGGAGCACCTACGGGCGATGTCAATATCGGAGGAGAGCAGGCCATTAGAGAGGTTGGTGAGGCAGGCGGTCTAGACGGCATGCGTGCAATGGGGTTATTGCCCTGGGATGAGGATGAAGCTCAAGATGACTTTGAGTATGCAGTATTGGAAATGGCAAATGGTGTATTATTTCCAGAAAAGTATGATGGGGCCTACTGATACAGTTGTCCGAACAAGGCAGAACAGTGCGAATTTGTAAGTTATTTGGTCGGACACATCGCATGTAATCAAGAACAGCATGATGTTTGAATAGTGATATAGCAATTCGCATGCGAGACCTTGGTGATAACCCATACCACCAAGGCACCCATCATCCACATCCAACATCACAATTCTATACATAAAGAAATTCCTAATACAATCTCAAATGGTCGATCGTCCTGTCCGCGTCCGATCGCCAGCTTTGCGCCGGTGCTTAACCCAGTAACCGTTAACGCTATTTTACATCTTGCACTTCATTTGCCTCCAGGTCTGGTGCTGTTTTATATGCCCTGACAGGCTCAGACCGAGTCTCTTCTCTTCCGCCCAGGCAGGTCAACAATAGATCAGGTGCCGATATCCCTGTGTGGGCGATCTCCTCCTTTGGAGCGACATAAAACATACGCGCCTTAGATGCCCTTTCTGGACTCGCCAGTTTTTTGGGTAGCAGCGTACTTGTCGCTAAGCTCATCGTAGCTCTTGTGGAGCTGCTCGCTCTGCTTCTTCAGGGTCTTGAGGTCCTGATCCTTCTGCTCAAGCTCCTTTCGGAGACGGGCAAGCTCACCGGGCTTGCCGGCAACGGCAAGCTTCTCAGCCTCCTTGGTATCGCTCTTAGTACCCTCGTAGGCGCGGACCTTGTCCTCCAGACGCATCACCTCGAGGATCATAACGTAGGTGCGGTTAAGGATGAGCGAAAGGAAGAGGGTGAAGCCGCAGAGGTACATGTTGCGCTGGGAGTAGAACTTGCGGGCTTGGACTTCGAGGCGCTCGTGACCCATAACGGCGGCACTGCAATCGAGTTAGTGATGTGCCCACTGGCTATGCCATGGTTGCTTGGGGTAACATACCCTCCTCCCTGCTTGGACTGTTCGGATGCGGCGGCGAGCTCGAGCTGGACGCGGTAGACACGGTTGACACTGTCGATAAAGAGAATTAGGATAAAGACAAAGGTGATCTTCATCCAGTATTGAATCTTTGCGACAACGGGGTTCTCGGAGATGAAGCTGTATGTCTTGTTAGCCGCTGATAAAGACGCCTAAACCTCGTGTTTGACGCACGTGAAGATCTTGCGCTTAACGTTAAAGGGCATGGGAACGATCAGGAGCATGAAAAGCGCCATCTCGAAGACGAGAAGCATAAAGACCTAGTTGAATCAGTTAGAAACTCCATTTGGCTAACTAGGTGATTGAAGCTCTTGACAAAGGTACAAGCAACGTACGAGAGTATAGTAGAGCGTCATTGTGACGGCGGTGACGAGGGGTGAACAAAAAGTGAGATATAGGAAGATTGAGAAGCTCAAAAGAGAGTGTGAAGAGAGGTTCAGTCGTGGAGTGTTGTTGTGTTATGAGAAAGGGAGGAAATGACTCGGTTGCGATGGTCTTCGTATTTGTATGTAAAGTGAAAAGAGAAACAATGACAAAGGTGGTCAGTTGGACCTGAACCTGGCAGAGCTGTCGTGCACCTAGGTATCTTGTTCCTTCCCGCTTTTGAATCGACAACGTCATCGCTTGTGGCTGGAGCCTACTGGACGCTAATGGTGGGATGTGGGGCATAGTCACTGAAGCTGAAGAATTTAGTGGCCTAAGTGGCCCCCCAGGGAGCAAGAAAGCATTATGCCTTGAGATAGGGGTCAAAATAAACTTAGTAAAGAGTCCCGTAAGTTTAGGCTAGGCTTGCCCAAGCATTTTCTTCGCTTAGGGCCAAGGTCCTCAGTTTTCTTTTCTCCCCTTCGTGGCTTACATCTGCATACACAAAAAGGGCACTAGTGCGGATCTATTTAATGAATTATGAAGACATAACTATTGATAGAGGTGGATGTTCTTTCATAAAGATGATACCAAAGCATTCTGTCTTGAAGAGTCGAAACATTGTACGTAAGGTACCGAGTCAATTGAGGAGCATCCATTCGGTATACCTTTTACACCCATAACGCAAAGCACCAGAGCCAATTGCGTCCTTAAGACTCATATATTCTGTAATACTACTACTACTGCAACAACTGTCTTCCGACTAAAACCAAGCCTGTCAACCAAACCCAGAAATTTCCATCCTAGTTTGTGCAAGACTGTATACTTGTGATGTCCCCATTATCCTACAATGAAGCCAAACCACCTAGGAAGCCCTCTCTCTATATTATTGACTCCCGCCTAACCAGTCTCCGTCATCTCTTAACTTGGCTGTTGGGCGCCGGTTTCTGACACCTCGATCAACGCGCGACCGTACAACCACGTCTTGGTCCTCGTCGTCGTCGTCATCATTGTCCTCCTCTAGTTGGCTCTGGAGCAGCCTGGACTCTTCAGTGCGTTCCTCTGAAAAAGTGATATATTCCATGCTGTCGTTGATTTCCATTGGCTGTGGCCGTTGTAGTGCAGTAGGCACGATGGTATCTGCAGCCACGATCTGGCGTTCTTCTGGGTCCTCTCGATCTTGCGATTCCGAAGCTGAAGGATGCTCAATTATCGGAGCTGAAGTCAGCTTTCGTGGATACTTTCTCGGTCGACCACTTCCAGGTCTGGCGCCTCCTCTTTTGCCGCGTGTTTTTGGGTCTCCTCGTGGTTTGCCATTATGGCTCGACGCTGCTCCCTTGCCATCTTGTCGCGCTCGTTTTCTTAGTCTTGCTGCTGAATTTCCAAAATCCGAATCTCCATCTGAAGGTGTTTCCATGATAGAGGCATCGGTGCCAGTCGGGTGATACTCTTCTTCTTCTGAGTCTTCCTCGAATGGGCCCTTCTTACGCTTACGTAGAGGCTTTGGAGCGAAACCAAGCGTATCCACCAGCATATCGTCTTCATCGAGAACTGCTTGAGCACGTTTCTTTCCCTTTCCGGGCTTCTTCTTATCCGTCTTTGGATTCTTCCTTGCGACCCCTTCTCCGTTGGGCCGCCGCGATCGGTTTTTAACCTGGTCAGACTTCCCTTCCACCTTATGGTCGAGTAGCTTCTTTGTCAGATTGGGGAAGTTTTCGCCATAATTGGAGAAAAAATTCCTCTCCAGCTTTGATATCACGCATGGCTGTAAACTTGATGCGGTATTCGCCATTGACGTAAAGGATTCGTGGGGTGATATTGCATCCGCGCTTATCGCTCTCTGATGCGTGGTTGA